>NC_089494.1:170830684-171143184 GCF_036850765.1 Saccopteryx bilineata
ATGGCTTTCCCAGTATAGTACTGAGATTTAAAAAATGAAAATATAGCCCATCTCTCTGACTAAAGAACCAGTTATTACAGTTACTCAAATAGAAAGTAATTTTGTAATTTTTCCCACTTGTTATTCAATATTTCATCCATGATAACTTCTTTCCAATTACGTATTCTGTTCTTTAGCCAAGTGGCTTCAAATTTCCCTGATCCAACATGTTAGTATAAATTGGTTCCATCTAGGGCCCCATTCCCATCTCAAAAGTAAGACAGGAATTACCTGTATTTCTTCTTTCTTTGGTCACAAAAGTCATAAAATCCTTAAGTCAGAGGGACCTCAGAATAAGCTGATTGGTAAAAGGGCTGCTGAAAGAAGAGAGAAAGAAAAAAAGAAGTTCTAGGGGACAGAAAGCCCTGGTTCTGAGAAGGGCAGACTGAAAGTCAGAAGAAACTGAACTCCATCCAGGACAAGCTCTGTTCCTAACAATCATGACCACAAGTAACCCACCTTGGATAGCTTTCCACATTTGTAACATAAAAGGAAAGGACTACAGTAGAACTTGGATCTGTTACTAGGCATCCCTTGAGATCAAGTCAGAGATACAGATTCCTGAGACTTACCATGGAGATTATGGTCTAGCTCAGTAAGGTCGGGGTTGAAGATCACAACCTGTGCAAGGGATTCTGGTGCACAGCCAGGTCTGGGAACAATGACAATGTTTTACATTGACTATGCAAGACTCAATCAATGCTTTTAACTCTGACTTGATGTCTACAGGTACAGAAGCTATCTTAGTCATCTACAAACAAATATCCTCAGAATGGCGAAGTAGAAAGAAGAGTCACTGAAGAGATCTCTATATACTGGGTTTCCCTAGACTGCTTGTTACGTGAGAAAAATAACACCTTTGTTTAAACCATTATTAGTTGTTTGATGCTGAAGTTTCCAAATGACACAGCAATAAAAGAATAGATGATCTCAAATGTACAATTCAGAGCTAATATTCTAAAGTTCTGATTTTAAATTGTCTACTTACCTAGGAAAGAATACTTTTCTACAACAGCCCTGACATATGGCTATCCGGACTTTGATGTACAATCTGAAGAGATCATTCAGAAAACCACAGCTTTACCAATTCCCATTCTTCCCATACATTTTCATTCAGTTCAAGAGCATATTCTGTAACATTCAAATTCACAACCTGAATTAAATGGCCCTGGCTGGTTAGCTCAACATTAGAGCATCAGCCCAGCGTGTGGAAGTCCCAGGTTCAATTCCCGGTTAGGGTACACAGAAGTGACCGTCTGTTTCTTCACCTCTCCTCCATCTCTCTCTCTCTCTCTCTCTCTCTCTCTCTCTCTCTCTCTCTCTCTCCCTCTCTCTCTCTTCTCCTCCCAGCCATGGCTCGAGTGGTTCAGAGCAAAAGTTGGCCCCGGGCACTGAGAATGGCTTCATGGCCTTGAGGCACTGAGATAGCTTTGTTGCTATCTCAGAGCTGGCCCTGCCTGGCAGAGGATCGCCTGGTAGGGGCTTGCTGGGTAGATCCCAGTCAGGGTGCATGTGGAAGGATGCCTCCCCACCTCTCACTTCATTAAAAAAATGAGTATCTCCTATGAAAACCCCACATTAAAGATACTACATGCTTACATTCATAATTTTTAAACAAATAAATTTAACCACATCTTGGTTTAGGAAGGTCACAAAGACTAATCTACACAGATATTCTTCATGCTTCTATCCTCCTCTTCCCCATCCTTTATCCTAAGTTACCAATTTGGAAATAAAAATATCAGCTTTAATGTGTAGGAAACAGACCTTCTGTGAAAGTCTCTAGCAGAAGCTAAGAGAGAAACCAGTGTTGCGTATTGCAGGCCATCATCTCTTCTATAGTAAGTTGAGCTTTGCTGGGATAGTAACTGTCCCAAAGTCAAACTAGTGTGAAAGAATAAAAAAAGGTAGCAGCTAACAAAGCATATCCTCAAATGGACCCTTCCATTAGTCCTATAACTAACTCACAATAAAGACTACTGCAGAAGCATAAAGCATATAAATAAATATTGACTGAGATGCCAATTGTGGTAAGAACACGAAGCCAATGGGTCAGTGGTTAACTGTGACTAGGTTAAGGAGAAGGGTCCAGGGAGATGCTGCAGAATACCACCAGAAATAAAGCAAATTAATTATATAAATGAGCTGATTTCCATTTTTTTTTTTTAACTAGGCAATATCATCTTTAACTTTCATGCAAATAAAAGCCTGACTGGAAATGCACTGATTTTCAGCAATGCTTTAGTGAACTTTTCATTCAACCTACCAGTATTTGTTGGGTTGTTGCTGGCTGTAGTCAGGGAGCTAGCGTGGTTTCGGATGAGATTGTCTTCAGTTGATGGAAGGCCTGAAGCTGACCATGAGAGAGAACTATATCCTGAAAGACTCTGCTGCTGGTGGTATTGTTGTGATGGTGGAGGTGGAAGTGGTGATGGACGGCTGAGAGCAGTATCTTGACCAAAAAATGAATTATCTCTATTTGGCCTGACAGTTGAAGCATTCTGCGAGGTAAAGATTTGTTGCCCATATGGATCACCAGCAGGCAGAGAGGGATATGAAACACTAGGATATGCAGCATTAGAAACAGTTGACACAGCATAGTGACCACAAGTAGAGGGAAATCCCTGAGAAACAGAAGAGTTGGCAGAGTACATGGCTGGACTATTGTAGTGATTCACAAAAGAGGAGTAGGGCTGGGAGGCACTCGTATGCACATGAGATGCTGATGATGTGGCACCTTGGAAATATTCTGGAGCGGAACCCACAATGTTAGGGGCAGGAGGACCTCTGCCGTATATTTGCTGTGCTCCTGGTTGTTGGTTTGTTGTTTTAGGAGTCACCAAATTTTGTGTTGGTACTGTATAGAGACCAGAGTAGTAACTGTCACACTGGCCATCCAATGGCAATGAGGTCATTTTCCCAGGTCCTTGAGAGTAATGTCCTGAGGGAACACTACAGTTTTGAGGATACAATCCATACCCAGATGAAACTTGCATTTGATTCTGTGCTGGACCTGAAAAAGAAAAGCAAATATTTACAGGGATGAGTAAGGAGACAACTAATTTTTTATTTTTTAATATATTTTAAGACTCTATTTATTTTGCCTGACCAGGCGGTGGCTCAGTGGATAGAGCGTTGGACTGGGATGCCGAGGACCCAGGTTCGAGATCCCGAGGTTGCCAGCTGGAGCGCGGGCTCACTTGGTTTGAGCAAAAGCTCACCAGCTTGGACCCAAGGTCGCTGGCTTGAGCAAGGGATTACTCAGTCTGCTGAAGGTCCATGGTCAAGGCACATAGGAGAAGGCAATCAATAAATAACTAAGGTGTCACAATGTGCAAAGAAAAACTAATGATTGATGCTTCTCATCTCTCCGTTCCTGTCTGTCTGTCCCTGTCTATCCCTCTCTCTGTCTCTGTAAAAGAAAAAAAAAAAGACTTTATTCATTTTAGACAGAAGAAAGAGAGAGAGAAGGGGGGAGGAGCTGGAAGCATCAACTCCCATATGTGCCTTGACCAGGCAAGCCCAGGGTTTCGAACCAGCAACCTCAGCGTTACAGGAAGACATTTTATCTTCTGTGCCACCACATGTCAGGCCTTTATTTTATTAATGTATTTTTAAACACTTTATTCATTTTAGAGACAAATTTTTTTAGCACGAGAGACAGAGAGAGGGACAGATAGGAAGGAAGGGAGAGAGATGAGAAGCATATCAGTTTTTCGTTGTAGCACCTTCGTTGTTCATTGATTGTGTTCTCATATGTGCCTTGATGGTGGGAGCGGGGGGGGGGGCCTACAGCAGAGCAAGTGACCCCTTGCTCAAGCTAGTGACCTTGGACTCAAGTCAGCAACCTTGGACTTCAAGCGAGCGACCTTTGGGCTCAAGCCAGTGACTCCACACTCAAGCTGGTGAGCCCAAGGTCAAGCCGGATGAGCCTGCGCTCCAGCTGGATGAGCTCACGCTCAAGTGGGCAACCTCGGGGTTTCAAACCTGGGTCTTCTGCGTCCCAGTCAGATGCTCTATCCACTGTGCCACCATCTGGTCAGGCTAGAAACAACTAATTTTTAATGATGGTTCCCATCTAAACGTTGCTTAATTAATTTACTTCTCCATAATCACAAATTGTTACAAAAGATATATATTGTTATAGACCCACTGTGGTAGCTAGTCTGCAAGATAGCCTCTCATGATCCCTACCTCCTGGTAATCACACCCTCCCACAATGTATCAGAATTGCTTTGTGTGACCAATAGCATACAGCAAAGGTAATGATATGTCACTTCCAACATTTACCTAGCCTTGGGTTTTGGCTCTCTCTTTCTTATTAGAACAAACCTGCCAAATTGTGAAGATACTACAGAGAAACCATGCAGTGTGAGGAACTACTCTCTGGCCAATAGCAAAGAGAAACTGAGGCCTGCCAACAATCACATGAATGACCTTGGAAGCTAATCCATCTTACCTAGCAGTCCTGAGGAATCTACAGTCCTTGGTGACAGCTTGACTACACAATTTCATACCAGAACCACCCAGCCAGGCCATTACCAAGTTCATTTCCCTCAAAAACTATGATATTAAATATTTGTTGTTTTAAGTTACTATGTTTTGGAGTATTTAAAAATTATTTTATCTATTGATTTTAGAAAAAGAAATAAACACTGATTTGTTGTTGAACTTATTTATGCATTCATTGGTTGATTCTTACGTATGTGCCCTGATCGGAGGATCAAACCAGCAATCCTGGTGTATTGGAGCAACACTCTAACCAACTGAGCCACCTGGCCAGAGTTGTTTGGAGGTATTTTGTTACATAGCTATTGATAATTAACATACCCAGCATGTAAGAAATTTGAATATTTTTATTAGCGTAAAAAAAAAACAACTCTAGGCCCTGGCCGGTTGGCTCAGCGGTAGAGCGTCAGCCTGGCGTGCGGGGGACCCGGGTTCGATTCCCGGCCAGGGCACATAGGAGAAGCGCCCATTTGCTTCTCCATCCCCCCCTCCTTCCTCTCTGTCTCTCTCTTCCCCTCCCGCAGCCAAGGCTCCATTGGAGCAAAGATGGCCCGGGCACGCTGGGATGGCTCCTTGGTCTCTGCCCCAGGTGCTAGAGTGGCTCTGGTCGCGGCAGAGCGACGCCCCGGAGGGGCAGAGCATCGCCCCCTGGTGGGCGTGCCAGGTGAATCCCCGTCGGGCGCATGCGGGAGTCTGTCTGACTGTCTCTCCCCGTTTCCAGCTTCAGAAAAAATACAAACAACAACAACAACAAACAAACAAAAAAAACCCTCTATAAAAGTAACAATATACCTAGTGTAAAATAAATTCAAACAACAAAGACTATAAAGTGAAAAAAGGCCAAGTCCTCCAGTTCTGAAGCTTGCTTTATTAACTTAATTTTTCCTATCACTCTGTTAGCATAAATAAATTTTCATTATTCTTCTAAAAATCTGTATCATATTTCATGCCCTGGCCACATTTGTCTGTGGATAAAGCATCAACCGGGTATACTGGGTTACAGGTTCAATCCCTGGTCATTGCATATACAAGAAGCAATCAATGTGTACACAACTAAATGGAACAACTAAGTTAAACAAGCTGAGGCTTCTCTTTTTAAAAATCAATAAATAATAAAAAAAAAAAACAGTAGGACCACATCAGAGAAGTAGTTCTTTTAAAAAAAATCTACATAATATTTCATTACAGAGACACTACATTATTTACTGCCCCCTTCCCCATTGATGGATATTTATTTCAGGGAGTGAACCAATTTATATTTATGAGGTCAACTGTCAACTTCTGTGATGAATCTATAGGATAAATTCTTAGAAGTGAAACTGGAGTTTCAAAGGGCTTGAGTTCTCTTTTTCTTTTTAAATTTTCAAAAAATTGATTTTAGAGAGAAAGAGGAAGGGAGAGAAAGGGAGACAAGAACATCAATCTGTTTCTGTATGTGCCCTGACTGGGGATCAAACCCATAACTTCTGCACTTCTGGAGGACGCTTTAACCGACAGAACTGTCCAGTCAGGGCCAAAGGGCTTGTGTTTTTAAAATTGACCATTACAGTATTGCCAAATATCTCTCCAAAAATATTAATTTGACCTCCCATCAATAATTTTTCTTTTTTTCTTTAGCAAGAGACAGAGATAGAGAAAACTGCAGACAGGGGCAGACAGGGACAGACAGACTGGAAAGAAGAAATGAGAAGCATCAGTTCTTCACTGTAGCACCTTTGTTGTTCATTGATTGATTTCTCATATGTGCCCTGACCAAGGGGCTACAGCCAGCCAGTGACCCTTGCTCAAGCCAGCACCCTTGGGCTCAAACCAGCGACCATGGGGTCATGTCTATGATCCCACGCTCAAGCCAGTAACATTAAGGTTTTGGATCTGGGTCCTGTGCGTCCAGGACGACAATCTATCCACTGCACCACCACCTGATCAGGCTTCCATCAATAATGTTTAAGAATGTCTCATCTTCCCAACATTGAGTGGCATTTTAGTCTTTGCCAATCTCATACGTGAAAAACATTTTAATCTGCAGTACTTTATTTTTTTTTTAATTATTTATTTTTTTTGTATTTTTCTGAAGCTGGAAATGCGGAGAGACAGTCAGACAGGCTCCCGCATGCGCCCGACCGGGATCCACTCGGCACGCCCACCAGGGGCAACGCTCTGCCCACCAGGGGGCGATGCTCTGCCCCTCCGAAGCGTCGCTCTGCCGCGACCAGAGCCACTCTAGAGCCTGGGGCAGAGGCCAAGGAACCATCCCCAGCGCCCGGGCCATCTTTGCTCCAATGGAGCCTTGGCTGCGGGAGGGGAAGAGAGAGACAGAGAGGAAGGAGGGGGCGGGGGTGGAGAAGCAAATGGGCGCTTCTATGTGCCCTGGCCTGGAATCGAACCCGGGTCCCCCGCACGCCAGGCTGACGCTCTACCTCTGAGCCAACTGGCCAGGGCCAATATGCAGTACTTTAAATGATGCTGGAAATCTTTTCAAATATTTCTTAGCAATTTGGGCGTCTTCCTCTGCTATTTGCCCTTTTCCACAGGCTTGTGTTTTACTTAATGATTTAGAAATGGTTTTGTATATTAAGAAATTTAAGCTTATATTAATACTTTTCTCTGAGGTTACTGTTTGTCTTTTGACTTTATTCATTGTATCTTTTGCTATAATACCTTATTATGTAATAAAATTTTTCATGTTTGATAAATTTTTAAATCATTCTTAGTACCATCTTTCCCATTCTAGTTTTATAAAACTATATACCCGCCTGATGTGTAGTGGCGCAGTGGATAAAGCACTGACCAGGAATGCTAAGGTCACTGCTTCCTACTCCTCCCCTCTCCCTTTCTCTTTCTCTTTCTTCTCTAAAATCAATAAATAAAATCAAGGAAAAAAATTAAAAAGAACTGTTATTAAAAAACGATATACCCGTTTTCTTCTGATGCTCTTAATATTTTCACTTTTATATTTTCATATCTCTGATCATCATAAATGGTATTTATCAATATTAAAATTAATGTTAATCATATAATTAATTTTCTTAAGTCTATTGTTAAATCTTGGCACTGTGTGGTACTCACGGTTCTAAATGCTATACAAATATTAATTTCTTGAATCCTCCTCACAGCCTCTAAGATAATATTATTATACTCACCTTATAAATAAGATAAATGAGAAAAGAAATTAAGTCATTTAATAGTCACAATCATAGGAAGTAAATGGGCTGGGATTTGAATCAAGTAATCTGACTCAAGTCCATACTTTTAAAACAATGATTTGTGGCATCTCACTACACTAAAATCTAGCTGGTTTTCTTTAGTGTATGTAGCAGGGATCAGTCAGTTGTCCCCAACAATGGAGTTTTAGTGCTGGTTCCAACTAAGAGCCAAGTTTAAGGGCAGAATCAAATTATCTAATCTTGTGGAAGGAAATAGGTTTCTGTGCCAGATCTCAAGTGAAAAGATAAAAAGTTATTTGCAAGTTCACTAATACAAAGAAGTGCCACTGTATTCCTTGCCATAATAATGTATAAAAAATATAAGGATATTTATCTATAAAAGACATGAACAAAGCTTAACATTTCTTTTTTCCGTTTCCAATTTCTACTAAATAATGTGGAACATTGCTTTTTCCATGTAAATACATATTCTATGGCAGACAGAAAGATAACTTACAAACAAAATTAAGCTGTAATGAAAAAATAATACCCACATTTTTGTAATTTTAAGTATACAGAGAACAAAAACTAAGACAACTGTTTTACTAAGCATCTAATTTATTTTTCTTGCAAGATATTTTACATGGTCGTGGCTTACTTGAAAGAATTTATTTACATAAAAGGGAAAAAAAGCGTCGGCCTGGCGTGCAGGGAACCTGGGTTCGATTCCCGGCCAGGGCACATAGGAGAAGCGCCCATTTGCTTCTCCACCCCCCACCCCCTCCTTCCTCTCTGTCTCTCTCTTCCCCTCCCACAGCCAAGGCTCCATTGGAGCAAAGATAGCCCGGGCGCTGGGGATGGCTCTTTGGCCTCTGCCCCAGGCGCTAGAGTGGCTCTGGTCACGGTAAAAGCGACGCCCGGGAGGGGCAGAGCATCGCCCCCTGGTGGGCAGAGCGTCGCCCCTCATGGGCATGCCGGGTGGATCCCGGTTGGGCGCATGCAGGAGTCTGTCTGACTGTCTCTCCCCGTTTCCAGCTTAAGAAAAAAAAGAAAAGGGAAAAAAGTGTAACAGGAATCTTTCTCAGAAAATTCTACAGTTATGAATTTATTAATCAAGAGAAGATTCCAGTGAGAGCTGGATGAATCTGTTTAGGTATCTTCCCAGTTAATGATTTAGTTGGTTCATCCATGCTACATGTCTGAAAATAGGAAAATAATCATCATGTCTAAGCTACTCAAATGTCATTCTTTTAAAAATAATGGAAATGCTGTACCTGCTGAAATTAATCAGAAGTAAACTACCCGTCAGAAGAAGCCTATTCTTAGTCTATCAGAAAAGAAAGGTACTTTGTGGAGAGAAGAAAAAAAAGGAAAATAGCTAATTACATGTCAATGCTTATCATACCTAAATATTCCAAAACCATGAAGGAAATAAAAATAATTTCATCAAAAAAATGATAAAAGAATCAAGACTCTTTTGAAAGCAAAATATTTCCTTTCAAATATATGTTTTTTCTTTTTAAGTGAGAGGAGAGGAAATAAACTCTCGTATGTGCCCAACCAGGATCCACCTGGCAACCCTATCTGGGCGATGCTCAAATTAACCAAGCTATTTTTAGCACCTGAGGCTGCTACTCTGGGACCAACCAAGCTATCCTTAGCTCCCAGGGCCGATAACTCAAACAAATCGAGCCACTAGCTGTGGGAGAAGAGGAAGAGAGGAGGAAGAGGGAAGGGGAGAGAAACAGATGGTTATTTCTTTTGTGTGCCCTCACCAGGAATTAACCTATGACATCCATATGCCGGGCCGATGCTCTATAACACTGACTTAACTGGCTCAGGCCTCAAATATTTTAAGTCAATTTTTTAAAAAAAATTAGTGTTATCTATAACAAGCAAAACGTCTTTCAAAATTTTGTCTAACAGGAAATATATTTTCTTCAACTTTAAAATGTATTAGATAATTCTAACCTTTTCTCACGGTATGATACCAAATATTAAAGTTTTATTTCTTTTGCCTGTACTAAAACCAGAGCCTGGTCAATGTTACAAATAAATAGTTTACATATACCTATACAATACTCTTTAAAAAAAAAAGTCTTTAGAGGAAATTATGAAAAATTTAAATTATATTAATTATAAGTCATTAAAATTTCATTTGTTTATTCCCTCAGCAACTGTGGCAGTTTTAAAACATGACTCCCAAATTCTTTGATACTCTGCTGATTCAAGGTGGGGGAGTATATGTCTACTCCTCTTGAATATGAGCAAGCTGTAACAGCTTCCAGCAATAAAGCATGGCAGAGATAAAGCTGGTCATCCCAGGCTAGGTCACAGGACACTGCTCCATCATTGTTCAATGAAACATTTGCATGAGGACCTCTGAGCAGCTATGTAAGAATTCCACAGCTCCAAGGTCTGAGGAAGCCAAACCACAAGGTCATGGGTAGGTACTCTGGTCTGGAATCCATAGTCTCTAATTCTAGCCCAGGTGCAAGACATGTGAATAAATGAGCCTTCTACATTGTTCCAATCTCCAGCCATTGAATTACTTTTGAGTCTTCCCAGCTGAGACCCTAGACACCCTAGAGCAGAGAAAAGCCATCTCTGCTGTGACCTGTCCAAATTCTCGATCAACAGAATCTGGGAGCATAACAAAATTGTTGTTTTAGACTAGTGGTCGGCAAACTCATTACTCAACAGAGCCAAGTATCAACAGTACAACGATTGAAATTTCTTTTGAGAGCAAAATTTATTTAAACTTCAACTATATAGGCAGGTACATTCCTTCTCGTGGTAGCGCCCGCACGTGGTTTTTGTGGAAGAGCCACACTCAAGGGGTCAAAGAGCTGCATGTGGCTTGCGAGCCACAGTTTGCCAACCAGGGTTTTTTAGACTATCAAGTTTTGAAGTAATTTATTATGTAGCAACAGCAGCTGAAACAGCAACTAATTACCATTTTTTAAAAAACCAGAATCCAGACTCAAAATTAAAATACTATTCTATTAGAAAAATAGTTCTTCCCTAGAATATAATACTTGAGAGCTATAAAGCTGACATAAAATATGGGGTGGGGGGGAATGAAGTAGATATACTAGAAAGGAATGAAAGAAATAAAAAGCAACTGAAGGCTGAAAACTAGGCCTATCACGTGGAATCACAGACATGTGCTATACAGACCTACACCAGCCACATGTGGCTGCTGAACACTTGAAATAAGGTTCGTCTGAACTGGGAAGTGCTGTAAATATAAAATAAACAGTGGATTTTGAGAAATGGTATAAAAAGCGGTAAAATAGCTCAGCAATTTTTTAATATTGAAAACATGTTAAAATGTAACACTGTATACAGTGGGATAATTGGATAAATTCAAACTGATTTTACTTGTTCCTTTTTGGTATTTTAATGAGACTTATAAACAGTTTAAAATTATATAGTAGCTTGCATTAAATTCCTACTGAATGTGCTATAAAACAGAAAAATATAAAGAGAAAGGTAGAATTAATGAGTTTTCAACCTAGGTCAAAATATTTAAATCAGATATTAGTAAAACACTATAAAAGTATTTTGAGGTACTGCCAAATTTCATTAATGGTACTAATTTCTAAGAAAAAGGGTGGAAATAACTAGCTTTCTGGGATAATCTTTGGATTCAAAATGATTCGGCAGCATATATGGAAAAAAAGCTGGTATTTTAATAGCTTCTAAAATAAACATCAACAAAGGCTGTAGAGGAGACAATAAATTAGTTACATATGTAGATTAGTCAAATTCTTGAGAACTCTAGAAGTATTTTTCTTATTACAAAGGTGATACATAGTCATTGCAAAAAACATGTATAGAAAATGATCAATTAAAAATCAACTACAGGCCCTGGCCAGTTGGCTCAGCAGTATAGTGTCGGCCCGGCCTATGGAAGTCCAGGGTTTGATTCCCCGCCAGGAACCCGGAGAAGCACCCATTTGCTTATCCACCTTTCCCCCTCTCCTTCCTCTCTGTCTCTCTCTTCCCCTCCTGCAGCCACGGCTCCATTGGAGCAAAGTTGGCCTGGGCACTGGGGATGGCTCCGTGGCCTCTACCTCAGGCGCTAGAATGGCTCTGGTTGCAACAAAGCAAGGCCCAGATGGGCAGAACATCGCCCCCTGGTGGGCATGCCGGGTGAATCCTGGTCGGGCACATGCAGGAGTCTGTCTGTCTGCCTCCCCACTCTCACTTTGGAAAAAATACAAAAAAAAAAAGTCAACTATAATTAACATGTTGGTATATACCTACCCCAAATCTTCTTTTTGCATATACTGCCTAATTTAGTTGAGCAAAAGTAGGCTTATAGTAAGTAAACTTTTGTGTGATTTCTTTAGCATGACTTGAGTATCTTTTCATCATCATTTTAAATGTCTCAGCAGTATTCCATTATATTAATTTATCATATTTAAATAAATTCTCTATTACTAACCACTTGGTTGTTTTCAGTTTTTTCTTTTTTAAACATTAAACCACACGGTGATAAATATAAATCCTGTGTTCATTTACTTCACTTTCCTAAAAGTCATTTCATATTGGTTACAATTGTTGGATCACGTCCCTAGTTGGCAGCTTAACTGTACCAACACAGGAGAGTCCCGAGCATAAAAAGGCAGAGACCAGAATGAGTGAGCCCAGAAGCTGAATTTAACAGTTAAAGGCTTCGAAGTAGCTATTATAATATGTTCAAAAAAAAAAAGTTCAAAGAATTGAAATAAATATCACCAGTAAATGAACAGATAATAATATTCCCAGAGAAATGAAAACTCTTTTAAAAGTGAAAATAGTCAAAATGACACTGAAATAAATATGTTAGAGGGCCTCAATAGCATGGTAGGCTAAAAATAAACAAACAAACCAGACACCGAATCCCTGAAACCCATAAGAATAATTTTATATGAAAAAGAATGAGCATTACTTTATAAGAGAAAAGACAGAAGTTTAGGGTCTTGAGAGGAGGTGCTTCTCCTGCATTATGTGAACAGGTCCTAAGTACAATCACATGTATCCTTTTAAGACAGAAAAAAAGGCAAAGTGAAGATGAAGCAGAGTGATGCAGCCAAAATACAAGGAATGCGAACAGCTAACCACAAGCTGGAACAGACAAGGAATAGATTCTCCCCTGGAGCCAACAGAAAAAGTATGACTCTGCCAACACCTTAATTTCACACGTCTAGTTTCCAGAACTGGAAGTGAATAAATTTCTATTGTTTAAGCCACTCTAGCAGTGGTCATTTTTGACAATAACCCTAGGAAACTAATAAAAGGACAGCAATTCTCAAAGTGTAATAATACACAGAACCCTGGCAGTACCAAAAGCTGTAGAAGTATCTGAAGGTAAAAACTACGGAACACCTTTTTCATAACAGGACTAAAATGGTATTTGACTTTTTCACTATGTTGGCATTTGTACTAATGGTACAAAAGCAATGATGGGTAACATGTTGGCCCCGTGGCTCAAACTGAGGCGGTGACCAAGCAATACCAGTAATCACCATTCATCTATGCACTCACGGGGGAAAACAGAAAAAAGAAAAAGCCAGTTGCACTTAAGAATACCCTAAATAAAGCAGTAAAAATTATTAACTGTATTAAATTTCAACCCTGGAGTACAGATCTTATATAAATTCTCTGTGATGAAAGTAGGAATAAAGATAAAGCAACTCTATCACATACTTAAGTATAGATATTATCTTGAGATAAAGCATTTGTTCAATTTAGCTTTAAGCGTTTCCATGGAATACTATTATCACATAACTTAAGTATTAGGATATAGAATCCAGCGATATGTAAAAATACATCATGACCAAATGGAGTTTATTCCAGTCTCGACATTTGAAAATATATCCATATTAACAGACTAAAGAAGAAACACAATATGAGCACATCAACAGACACACAAAATGCATTAAATAAAAATCATTCACAATTTACAATAATCTCAACTCAACAGGAATAGAAGAACATTTCCTTACACTAATTAGGAATATCTACTACACACCTAGAGCAAACATCATACTCATCATCATACCACAGTAAGAGACAAGCTGGTTTCTCTCTAAGACTAAGAAAAAGGCAAGGAAGAATGTCCTCTCTCACCACTCTTATTCAACAATGCTCAAAATGTACTAGCTTACTTCAGTCAGGCAAGGAAAAGAAATAAATGGCATACAGCTTAGAAAGCAAAAATAAAACTGTCTTATTTACAGAATGACATGATGGTATAAGAAAATCCAAAAGTTCTACAAAAGAAATATCTGGGACTAAAAGTAAGTTAATCAGTCACAAGATACATGACTTAATTGCACTTCCAAAGACCAGTAACAAACAAATGAGATTTAAAATTAAACAGGCCCTGGACAGTTGGCCCAGTGGATACAGTGTCGGGCCAGCGAGCAGACGTCCCAGGTTTGATATCCAGTCAGGGCATACATGAGAAGCAACCATCTGCTTCTCTTCCCCTCCCCCTTCTCTCTCTCTTCTCCTCTCGTAGCCAGTGGCTCCGTTGGTTTGAGCGTTGGCCCCGGCACTGAGTATAACTTGGTTGATTTGAGCATCTGCCCCACATGGGGTTGCCAAGTGGATCCTAGTTGGGGCGTATGTGGGAGTCCGTCATTCCTATCTACCCTCCTCTCACTTAAAATATAAAAATAATTAAATAAAAATAAAATTGAACAAACATTAGTTATAAATAGCAAAAAAGTACTTAAAATGTAAATCTAATGAAATATGTGAAGAACTATATGCAGAAACTACTAAACACTGATGAAAAAAATCAGGATTTAAACATATGAATTAAAATACCATGTTTGTGGACTGAAAGACTTGATTTTAATCTTTAGGTTCAATGCAATCTCAATAAAAATACCAGCAGGCTTTTTTGTATATATCAACAAGCTGATTCCAAAATTTCTATGAAAAGACAAAGGTACTAAAGCAGCAAAAAAATAAAATCTTCAAAAAAGAACAGTTAGAGGACTCATATTACCAATTCCAAGATTTGTTTTACATGCTACAATAATCAAGGAAGTATATCTAGAAATAGACCCACAAAAATATAATCAATTTATTTTGACGAAGGTGTCAAGGCAATTCAATGGAGGAAATATGGTCTTTTCAACAAATGGTGCTGAAACAATACATATGACAAAAAATAAACCTCAATACATATCTCAGACCTTAAACAAAAAATTAAGTCAAAATGAATCATAGACCTAAATGTACAATTTTAAAACTTCTATGAGAAAATATAGAATATCTAGGTCAATATGAGCTTTTCATTAAGTTCTTATCTATGACACTAAAAACATGGTATCAGCCCTGGCCGGTTGGCTCAGTGGTAGAGCATTGGCCTGGCATGTGGAAGTCCTGGGTTCGATTCCTGGCCAGGGCACACAGGAGAGGCGCCCATCTGCTTCTTCATCCCTCCCCCCTCCTTCCTCTCTGTCTCTCTCTTCCCCTCCGGCAGCCGAGGCTCCATTGGAGGAAAAGATGGCCCGGGCGCTGGGGATGGCTCCTTGGCCTCTGCCCCAGGCGCTAGAGTGGCTCTGGTCACGACAGAGCAACGCCCCGGATGGGCAGAGCTTTGCCCCCTGGTGGGCATGCCGGGTGGATCCCGGTCGGGTGCATGCAGGAGTCTGACTGCCTCCCCGTTTCCAGCTTCAGGAAAAAAAAAAAACCCACAAAAAAAAAACCATGGTATCAGAAATCACTGATGAAGTGGACTTGATCAAATTAAAAACCGTTAGCCTGACCAGGCAGTGGCGCAGTGGATACAGTGTCGGACTGGGATGCAGAAGGACCCAGGTTCGAGACCCCGAGGTCGCCAGCTTGAGCGCGGGCTCATCTGGTTTGAGCAAAAGCTCACCAGCTTGGACCCAAGGTTGCTGGCTCCAGCAAGGAGTTACTTGGTCTGTTGAAGGCCCACGGTCAAGGCACATATGAGAAAGCAATCAAAGAACAACTAAGGTGTTACAACGCGCAACGAAAAACTGATGATTGATGCTTCTCATCTCTCTCCGTTCCTGTCTGTCTGTCCCTGTCTATCCCTCTCTCTGACTCTCTCTCTGTCTCTGTAAAAAAGAAAAAAAAAAACCAAACCTTTAAATGCCTGACCGAGCGGTGGCGCAATGGATAGAGAGTCGGACTGGGATGCTGAAGACCCAGGTTCGAGACCCCGAGATTGTCAGCTTGAGTAAGGGCTCATCTGGTTGAGCAAAAGCTCACCAGCTTGAGCCCAAGGTCGCTGGCTCGAGCAAGGGGTTACTCGGTCTGCTGAAGGACTGCGGTCAAGGCATGTATGAGAAAGCAATCAATGAACAATTAAGGTATTGCAACATGCAACAAAAAACTAATAATTGATGTTTCTCATCTCTCTGTTCCTGTCTGTCTCTGTCTATCTCTCTCTCTGACCCTCTCTGTCTCTGTAAAAAAAAAAAACAACACAAAAAAACCCCTTTAAATGGTGATGGAAGGAGACTTGACTTATAGTGATGAACTCACAGAGCAATGTACAAATGATGTATTATAGAATTGTATACCTGAAACCTATATAATTTTATTAAGCAATGTGACTGCAATAAACCCAATTAAAAATGTATAAAAATTAAACCCCTCTGTTCTATGAGAAGCACTAAGAGAATTAAAAGACAAGCCACAGTTGAGGAGAAAATATCTGCAAGTCACATATCCAGTAAATGACTTGTATCCAGAATACAAAAACTCAAAAAAGTAAGAAAATAGACAACTCCATCAAAAATTGTTGAAAGATCTGAAAAATATCACCACTACGGCAAATCAATCTATAAGGGAAATGCAAATTAAAACCACAATGAGATATTCTATGTACAAACTCATTAGAATGACTAAAAAAATAGCAAATATTGACAATGATGTGGTACAACAGGAACTCTCATTCATTGTTAGAGGGAATGCACAATAGCACAGCCACCATGGAAAATAGTTTGGTAGTTTCTTATAAAGTGATATATACACTTAGCATTTGACTCAGCAATCTCACTCCTACATATTTACTTAATGTGAAAACTTGTGTTCACACACACACACACACACACACACACAAAACTATTTATAAAAGCTTTATTCAGGCCCTGGCCGGTTGGCTCAGCGGTAGAGCGTCGGCCTAGCGTGGGGAGGACCCGGGTTCGATTCCGGCCAGGGCACACAGGAGAAGCACCCATTTGCTTCTCCACCCCTCCGCCGCGCTTTCCCTCTCTGTCTCTCTCTTCCCCTCCCGCAGCCAAGGCTCCGTTGGAGCAAAGATGGCCCGGGCGCTGGTGATGGCTCTGTGGCCTCTGCCCCAGGCGCTAGAGTGGCTCTGGTCGCAACATGGCGACGCCCAGGATGGGCAGAGCATCGCCCCCTGGTGGGCAGAGCGTCGCCCCTGGTGGGCGTGCCGGGTGGATCCCGGTCGGGCGCATGCGGGAGTCTGTCTGGCTGTCTCTCCCTGTTTCCAGCTTCAGAAAAATGAAAAAAATAAAAAAAATAAAAAAAGCTTTATTCACAATGACCAAGAACTGGAAACAACGAAGTTATTCAAAAACATAGAAATAGATAAATACTATAATCCTGGTACATACATAAAATAGAATACTACATAGCAATAAAAGGAAACAGATGATTGCTTCATGCATGGATAAATGTAGCTAAGTGAAAAAAACCAGACTCAATGTCTACATTTTTTTTGCATTTTTCCAAAGCTGGAAACGGGGAGGCAGACAGACTCCCGCATGCGCCCGACAGGGATCCACCCCGCACGCCCACCAGGGGACGATGCTCTGCCCCTCTGGGGCATTGCTCTGTTGCATCCAGAGCCATCCTAGCGCCTGAGGCAGAGGCCACAGAGCCATCCTCAGCGCCCGGGCCATCTTTGCTCCAATGGAGCCTCGGCTGCGGGAGGGGAAGAGAGAGACAGAGAGAAAGGAGAGGGGGAGGGGTGGAGAAGCAGATGGGTGCTTCTCCTATGTGCCCTGGCCAGGAATCGAACCCAGGACTCCTGCACGCCAGGCCGATGCTCTACCACTGAGCCAACCGGCCAGGGCTAATGTGTACATATTTTATAGTTCCATTTATATAACGTTCTGGGGAAGGTGGGAAGACGGGGATGGAAGTCTCAATGGTGGCTAGGGTTGGTGGAGAAGAGAGTGGAGTAATTTTTTATGGCGATGAAACTATTCTTTATGGTACTGTAGTAGTGGATACTTGACTGCACGCATTTGCCAAAACCCACAGACCTATACACTACAAAGAATAAGTGCAAATTTATTATATACAAAATTTTATTAAAAAATCAACCAGGATTTCAAGAAAATTTAGGATGGATTGCAGACTGAGAAGTCAGTATGATAACTTACCTGAAAGCTATCTAGGTAAAATGCACACAGAGGGAAGACACAGGTATAATTAAAGACATGTTTACATATATGTTAGTATATATACATACATACCTAGCTTTCTGCTAAGAGAGCTGAGAAGCAGTGACACCCCATAGTAACGAGCACATCCAGGGTACAGTTCTTGATTTCTAAATACCACGCCCCAACAAAAGGAAGTAGGACTCATTGGACGACGAGTTGATTCTAGTGCTAACGTAGGACAAGTACAAGATGGAGAATTTTCTAGTGCCACAAACAAAGTAAACAAGTGCTCAAAAACCAAAATGACGAGGACAAAAGTACAAAGGAGCCAACCCGAAAAAGCTCCCAATAATCAGAGCTGTAACAATTTGAGTAACAAATATAAATAATGACAATAAAGAATAAAATAGGTATTTGTGAGTCCATAATAATATAAATGATTGCCTGACCAGGTGGTGGCGCAGTGGATAGAATGTTGGACTGGGATGCGGATGGACCCAGGTTCGAGACCCCGAGGTCGCCAGCTTGAGTGCAGGTTCATCTGGTTTGAGCAAAAGCTCACCATCTTGGACCCAAGGTCGCTGGCTCGAGCAAGGGACTACTTGGTCTGATGTAGCCCCACGGTCAAGGCACATATGAGAAATCAATGAACTAAGGTGTCGCCACGAAAAACTGATGATTGATGCTTCTCATCTCTCTCCGTTACTGTCTGTCTGTCCCTATCTATCCCTCTCTCTGTCTCCATTAAAAATAAATAAATAAATAAATTAAAATATGCAAATGATTGAATAAATTTTAAAATAGGAGAAAAGGGACAAATCTTCTTTACAGAATAATTCCAAATAATAAATGTAGAAGGAATAAAGAGAAAAATCACCATTAGAATCCCACACTAGCCTGACCTGTGGTGGCGCAGTGGATAAAGCGTCGACCTGGAAATGCTGAGGTTGCTGGTTCGAAACCCTGGGCTTGCCTGGTCAAGGCACATATGGGAGTTGATGCTTCCAGCTCCTCCCCCCTTCTCTCTCTCTGTCTCTCTCTCCCCTTCTCTCTCCTCTCTAAAAATGAAAAAAAAAAAAAAAAAAAGATATGATTAATTGTAAATAAAAAAAAAAAAGAATCCCACACTGCAGGCAAAATCCACTGAAAAATGATAAAATTAGTGGGTAAAATTTAAGGAGAAACAGACAGTACCTTTAAAGTTTCTCCCCCAAAATATTTTTAATAACTGTGGTGATTTTAACATATGCCTACAAATTATTTGACATACTACACTTCAGGAGATGGAGCTTAATTCCTTTCTGTTAAATCTAGATTGGAGTTAAATGAGTTACTCCTAACAAACATAATAGGAAAAAGTAAAAACAAAACTAACTTTACAGTGGGGGATCCTGGCTGGCAGCTGTTATGAACTGAATGTGCCACCTCCAATTCCTTTGTTAAAACTCTGACCTCCACTTTGATGGTATTAAGAAGTGGGGCCTTCAGGGGCAGGAGGATAATTAGGTTTAAATTAGGTCACAAGGATAGGATCCTCGTGATGGACTTTGTATCCTTATAAAACAGGAAATCTCTTTTCCTTACATGTATGACATGTGGCAACACCACATAAGGGCACAGAGAGCGAGTTCTTCTGCAAGCCAGGAGGTGCGTCTTTTCCAGAACCAAGTCATGCTGGCAACTTGACCTCAGACTTCCAGTCTCCAAAAATGTCCGTGGTATAGGCCGCTCAGTCTATGGTATTCTTCACAGCAACCCAAGTTGACTAGGACAATCCTTCGGTCAAGTGCCCAATGGTTAACATGACTAATAATAAAACAAGTTGATATCATGTAACCCCTGACACGATGTGATAAGATGGGCATTTCACCTCTTAGGTACTCTTCCTAAAAACTCATAACCCCAGTCTAATCACCAAAAAGCATCAGCAAGCCCAAAGTGAGGGACTGTCTACAAAATAACTAACTGGTACTGCCAGATCCTAAAAATAAAAAAGAACTAAGAAACGGTCACAGACCAAAGGAGACTAGGGAGACATGACAACCTAACGTAACATGATATCCTGGAATCGATCCAGGAACAGGAAAAATATTAGTAGAAAACCTGGTAAAATATAAATAAAGTCTACAGTTTAGTTAATTGTATTTCAACAATATTAATTTTCCAGTTTTGAAAAATGTACCATGGTTTTGTTAAGATGTTAAGACATGAGAGGAAGAGACAAGATTTAAGAGGAAGCGGAGTGAGGGTACTGCATTTTCTGTACTATCTTTGCATCACTTCTGCAAATTTGAAATTATTGCAACATAAGTTTTTAAAACATCTGAAAAAGGCTAGAAATTAACTACTAAGTTGATTGCATGAAACAATTTTTCAGACAAATGACCGCCAGAGTGATTTTCCTAAAAAGCAAATGTGATTTTTACTTCCCTTTTTAAAGCTAATGGTTTCTCTTGCCATCAAGATAAAAATTCAAACTCTTTAGCATGGCCTATAAGACAACGGAAGGCACTACTATGGAAGTAGGAGGCACCATTCTCTCCCTCATCCCAAATGTTCATGTCCTAGTCCCTGGAGCCCATGAATATGTTAGGTTTCATGGAACAGGAAAGTTAAAAGTTGCAGACAGTAGTAAGGTTGTTAATCAACTGACCTTAAAATAGGGACAGTATCCTCAATTATCCAGGTGAGCTCAATGTAATCAGAAGAGTCCTTACAAGTGGAAGATGGAGATGTGACTACATAAGACTCCTCGGAGAAATGCAATGTTGCTGGCTTTGAAGATGGGAAGAGTGGGCCATGAGTCAAGGAATGTAGGCAGCCTTTAAAAGCTGGAAAAGGCAAAGAAATGGGTTCTGCCCTAGAGCCTCTAGAAGAGAATGCTGCCCTACGGACATCCTGACTTTATTTAGTCCAGTTAGACTTCTAATCTACAGATGACAAATTAATGTTGTTTTAAGCCACCCATTTGTGGTGTGTTACAGCTGAAAATAGAAAATGACTGCAAAGGGTTCATCACTCACTACTCCTCACAAAGATTTTCAACAAGTACTGTATGCCTTAACACACTGGATACTGCAAGTCCTTCACATGAGTCTACCTAAGTTTGACCAGTAACTGAAATATGCCAGTTAGCTCAGTCACTTAGAGCAGCATCCCAAAACACCAAGGTTGCTGGTTCGATTCCCAGACAGGGCACAGATGGAACGCGACCAATGAAAGCATAACTTAAAGTGGAACAACAAATAAATGTTTTCCTCTCTCTCTCTCTCTCTCTTTCTTCCTGCCTCTCTAAAATCAATTAATAAAAAATGACATATAAGAAATAACTAAAATGTAACTTTGCTACAACTAAGAACGTCTATTGTTATGGTGAAGTGACACAGGATGCTGATTTGGTAGGAAGAGGTATTACTCGCCACAACGTTAGGTAAGACTGTATGCTAGAGCTTTACCTCAAGAAGCCATCAAAGAGGTTGGTTAGGGCAGAATATAATGCTTTTACCCACTGCGCCACCACAGGTCAGTAGGGCAGAATACAATGAAGTTACCAGGTAAAGGCTTCTGAGGGGATCAGTAAATATGTGATACTTCTCTGAAACTTATTTTAAGTACGGGTGTTCAAAGTTTAATTCCGTCAGGAATGCCATCAAAAATTTTAGCACTACAGTAGCCATGAGAATGAAAAGTCTGAGAATCACTGTTGCACACACTCTTACCACACCAAACTTTTCTGAAGTCTTTCTGTTCACCTCTCATCCTTCACAGGCTCTACTCTACCTGGAACCTTCACCTGACCAACTCTTACTCATTCTTCAGACCTCAGCTCAGCTTTTCCTCTAGAAAACATTCTCTAGCCCTATAAGTGAATGCCTGTTTAATGCGGCATCAAAACTATGCGGAACTGCTAAGAACGGGTGAGCTCAGTCTGCTGAAACTGTCATGCCGAAACAACAAGGCTGTGGATTCAATCCCCAGACAGGGCACAGACAGGAGCAGCCCAATGTTCCTGTCTCTCTCTCCTTGCCGCTCAAAAATTTTTTTAATTAATTAAAAATAATAATAACAAATGACATTTCACATGAATTGTAATTGTCTAATTGTAAACTCTGGAAGTGAAAAACTTAGGTCAGTTCGCTCTTAGGTCTGTCATATCCCTAAGGCTTAGCATAGTGCCTGGCTCATCTGGTTCATAGAAGCCATTATTGTATTTTGAAAAAGAAGCCTAGTAAATAATCATCAAATAGTTCTACACCAGGTATCTACCTCATCACAATGTGTCAGCAGGACTATATGATACTTAAAACAGAAAGAACAGAAAACTTTAAGAGATTTCATTATGTGAAGTAATTTATACCCTAGTTAGTACAAGAACAAATATACAAATCTGGTTTTTTTGTTTTGTTTTTTTTACTTAGCATTTTAGACATTTTACTCTGTAGTACGTCAAGTATAAAAATCTGAAACAAGCCTGACAGGGCCGTGGCGCTGTGGACAGAGCGTTGGACTGGGATGCAGAAGACCCAGGTTCGAGACCCCAAGGTCGCCAGCTTGAGCTAGGGCTAATCTGGTTTGAGCAAAAGCTCACCAGCTTGGACCCAAAGTCGCTGGCTCGAGCAAGGGGTTACTCGGTCTGCTGAAGGCCCGCGGAATCAATGAACAACTAAGGTATTGCAACGCACAACAAAAAACTAATGATTGATGCTTCTCATCTCTCTCCGTTCCTGTCTGTCCCTGTCTATCCCTCTCTCTGACTCTCTCTGTCTCTGTAAAAAAAAAAAAATCTGAAACAAGCCCTGGCCGAATAGCTCAGTTGGTTAGAGCATCCTGAAGCACAGAGGTTGCCAGTTCAATTCCCAGTCAGGGCACATACAAGAACAGACTGATGTTCCTGTCTCTCTCCCTCCCTCTCTTCTCCTCTCTCTAAAATCAATAAAATAAACATGAAAAAAAAAAACTTTAAAAAATCTGAAACAAAAGGAAAGAAAAAATTATATTTCATTACTTAATCTAAGATGCTTTGATACTGCCACATTTAAAATTTTCTTTCACCAGGTATACTAGTTTCCTATTGCTACCATGCCAAATTATCACAAACTCAGTGGCTTAAACCAACATACATTTATTCTTTTACAGTTCTGGAGGTCAGAAGCCCAAAATCACTTTCACTAGGCCATTATCAAGGTGTTCTGAGCAGAGCTGATTCCTTTCAATGATCTCAGGAGAGAATCCATTCCTTTGCCCTTTTCAGCTCCTAGTGATGATCCCCTGCTTTCCTGAGCTCATGGCCCTCTCTCTTCACAGCAGTTCACTCCAACCTCTGCTTCTGTGTTCACATTACTTTCTCTGCTAGCTGGCTGACTGCTCTGGTTTCCCTCTAACAAGGGCTGTTGTGATTTATCAGGCTCACACAGATGCAGGATAATCTCCCATCTTAAATCATAGCTGCAAAGGTTTCAGAGAGTAGAATGGGGACATATGGTGGGGGGTTGGGGAGAGCTGTATTATTCAGTCTCCGCACCACATGTCAATGGCAGGTTTCCACAAAATTATGACTTCAGCTTCAATGAAACCAACTTTAAAATTGCATTAATTCTAAGATGCACCACAATATCAGAGGTAAAATGTGAGAAAAGGTCTTAGAATGAAGTAATTCAATCATTGCATCCAAACAGCCTAATAATGCCTCACAAAAAAGCCCTAAGAAAAAAATCACTGAAAGACAACATGAACGGACCTTGAGAATATTACACATAGTGAAATAAATAAATCAGAAAAAGCTAAGAACTATATGATTTCACATATAGGTGGGATATAAAACTGAGACTCATGGACACAAACAAAAGTGGTTACCGGGGGAGGGGAACAAAGAGGGTCAAATATACAGTGACAGACAATGATTTGACTTTGGATGATGGACACACAACACAATGAACAGTTGAAATGCTATAGAGATGTTTACCTGAAATCTATGTGTTTTGGGGGCTCAATGTCACCCCTCTAGTTTAATTTTTAAATAAAGATAAATAAAAAGCTGTAAAATTATAAACAAAAAAATCATGTACAATCTGAAAAAATCTTAAATTATTAGCTTCAAGTGAGGTATATCTGTATGAAAGAGGCAAATAGATTAATACATCTATTTACTGGTATCAGAGTTGAGAAGTAAACAAAAAGTTTTTAACAAATAGTCTGCCTACCTTTTCTTTTTTTTCTTTTTTTTTTTTTTTGCATTTTTCTGAAGCTGGAAACAGGGAGAGACAGTCAGACAGACTCCTGCATGCGCCCGACCGGGATCCACCCGGCACGCCCACCAGGGGTGACGCTCTGTCCACCAGGGGGCGATGCTCTGCCCATCCTGGGCGTCGCCATGTTGCGACCCTCCTGGGTGTCGCCATGTTGCGACCAGAGCCACTCTAGCGCCTGGGGCAGAGGCCACAGAGCCATCCCCAGCGCCCGGGCCATCTTTGCTCCAATGGAGCCTCGGCTGCGGGAGGGGAAGAGAGAAACAGAGAGGAAGGCGCGGCGGAGGGGTGGAGAAGCAAATGGGCGCTTCTCCTATGTGCCCTGGCCGGGAATCGAACCCGGGTCCTCCGCACGCTAGGCCGACGCTCTACCGCTGAGCCAACCGGCCAGGGCCGGTCTGCCTACCTTTTCAATGGAGCTGCTTGGCTGGTCAACCTGACTGATATCATATACCAGACCAGCAAGACACCGGCCTCTGATTTTCTATAAGCACAGTGTCCTCCTCGGTAAAACTAAATTATCACAAGACCTACCCAAAGTTATACCTGACTCTGACACAATCTCCTTCCAGAGACAAGATTCCTATAAAAGGAAAACTGACTCTTTTCCTGCTTTAAACAAACCTGACATGAATATCAAAATTTACAAAACAAGCCTGACCAGGTGGTGGCGCAGTGGATAGAGCATCGGACTGGGATGCGGAAGGACCCAGGTTTGAGACCCCGAGGTCGCCAGCTTGAGCGCGGGCTCATCTGGCTTGAGCAAAGAGCTCACCAGCTTGGACCCAAGGTCGCTGGCTCCAGCAGGGGGTTACTCGGTCTGCTGAAGGCCCACGGTCAAGGCACTTGTGAGAAAGCAATCAATGAACAACTAAGAAGTCGCATCTCGCAACGAGAAACTGATGATTGATGCTTCTCATCTCTCTCCGTTCCTGTCTGTCTGTCCCTGTCTATCTCTGCCTCTGTAAAAAAAAAAAAAAAAAAAAAATTTACAAAACAAGTATTTTATGGATTATCTAGCCACTGTACAAAAAATTAATCATAGGCTTTTAAAAAATGAGTTTCCTCACTCCCAACATCACTTAACAGAGATGAAACATTTTAAATATCAAGAAGATCTGTTTCATTAGCTTTTTCCTGAATCGAATTTCACTACTTTTTTTAAAAGTCAGATTAAGGGTTTTCATGATCTTCAAAAGAATATCAAGGTCAACAGAGTACAAGCTCCGATATCCTATATTTGGAGAGGCAGAATCAGATCTAAGAATGTAATTCATTCACTGCACTACTAAGAAGTAGGTCAATATTTAGCCAGTAAGCATTTTAACAACCATCCTTGATAAAATATTAAAATACTTCTGAGCCAGTTGGTAAACAGTCAGCCCTGACTGACCCTGCTTCTCTGTTATACCCCACCATACTGGCCCCTGCCCCAGAACCCTAAGACCTCCTCATGATCCAGCCACTAAAGGATTAATGCTGGCCCTGGCCATTTGGCTCAGTGGTAGAACATCAGCCCAGCATGTGGAAGTCCCGGGTTCAATTTCCAGTCAGGGCACACAGGAGAAGCAGCCATCTTCTTCTCCACCCTCCTCCCTTATCCCCTCTCACAGCCATGACCCAAATGAGCAAATTGGCCCTAGGTGCTGAAGATGGCTCCATGGCTTCATCCAAGCACTAAAATAGCTCGATTGCCAAGCAGCGGCCCCAGATGGGCAGAACATCAACCCAGACGGGGGCCCCTGGGTGGATCCCAGTCAGGGCACACACTGGAGTCTGCCTCTCTGCCTCTCTGCCTCTCACTTGGTTTTTTTAAAAAAGGACTAATGCCTGGCAAATTACAGGCTTACAGAATCTCGCTTTAGTGTCAAGGCTGGTATCCATCAGTACACATGGTATTGATTATTGAATATTTTGAAATATTCTACCCCTGCCAATAAAGTATCAGTAATATTGCTAAAGTACAGATTTTTTACAAGCATAAAAAATATGTACACACACACATACACACAAAAGAACTCTACAATAACAAACTATAGTGATTTAAAAAAAATAGGGAATCTCAATCACATCTGGATACCCTGAATTATTCTTTCTAATGGAAGGCTAGTAGTTACAAAATTAACTGTTTCAGTCTCTGCTAGCAGACAGAGCCTACAGACATACCCTATGCAGACACTTGGATGAAATTTCACTACATTAAGTATAGTTTTTCTTGCAATACTACATGCCAGGGAAAACACTACTTGCTTTTCTTTCTTTTTCCTTTTTTTTGAGGGAGAGACAAAGAGAGAGACAGGGACAGACAGGATAGGAGAGAGATGAGAAACATCTACTCATAATTGTGGACCTTAGTTGTTCATTGATTGCTTTCTCTTACGTGCCTTGACTGGGAGGACTCCACCTGAGCCAGTGATCCTGGACTCAAGTCAGTGACTATGGGGTCATGTCTAGGATTCCCACACTCAAGCCAGTGACTCTACGCTCAAGCTGGTGACCTCGGGGCTTCGAACCTAAGTCCTCAGCAACCCAGGCTGATGCTCCAACCATTGCACCCCAGGCACTACTTGCTATATATCACTTTATATAATTCTCACAACAATCACATGAAGTATCACTATCCCCATTTTGTAGACAAATAAACAGGTCCATTAAAGCTCACTAATTCATACAAATTCAAATAGTTGGTAAGTAGTGAAGAAGCCATGTACTGCAGGTTCCAACTCATTTCACAATACCTGTTTCTCAAAAATACTAGAAAAAAACAGGCAAGTTAAAACATGGCCACTGGCTAGGCAAGGGATTTTACTACTCCCTCTCCCCTTCCTACTTCATTCTACTTTTGCTGAGTTCTTACTATAAGCAGCTTTGGGCACACAATTTTAGAAAACTTGAAACTGATTAAACCCACCTTCCAGCAAGCCAGCTAGCAGAGGTAGATCCCTATTAAAAGGAAACATTCCAAGAATGGATTAGTGGGAGGGAAGGAGAGAGGGCTGGACAGTGTAAGAAAATAACAAAAAGACGAAATAGTGATTGAGCCTTTAAATACAAGAAACGGGTAGGAAGCGGTGGCCATACACAGATCCTTTCAGTGGCCAGTCTTCAAAAGCAATAATAAATATGAAGCCAAGTTCACCTGCTCAACTGACTGTCTACTGCATGCTGTCACTGGGAATATGAAGGAAAATTCATAACCTAAGAATTTTTTATTTTGGTGTGTTCTGAATGAATCTGAATGAAGGGACTCTCATTTTGCACCAGATACTTTGAAAAGGACATCTCATTTAATATAATCCTCTCAACAGTCCTACGAGAAAGGTATTATTATCCCCTGAAGCTCAGAGATGTTAAGTAACTTTCTCTCAGCTGAATCAAAGCCTATAACCATTTAGCTAGCCCACACCTATTGGAAACAATGACTTCCCCAGGGCTGAATATAATGTGATTTGCTCTTACACTCAGTACTGACTGTGAAGATGCTCTCATTTCTAGGCAAGTCCATTGAAGACTGGCTCAAAATCTGTTCTATTTCAATGTCTTTAGGATCTAACACTTCAGGGTTTGTGCATGAATTAGAAAAATGAAGAAAAAATTAGAAAAATGGCTGAAATACTGGGACCAGTGACAATGAATATAGTTTACAAAAATTATTTCAGGCCCTGGCCAGTTGGATCAGTGGTAGAGTGTCCGTCTCATGTGTGGATGTCCCAGGTTCGATTCCTGGTCAGGGCACACAGGAAAATTGACCACCTGCTTCTCCACTCCCCCCTCTCTTCTCCTCCCACAGCCATGGCTCAATTGGTTCCAGCAAGTTGACCTCAGGCGCTGAGGATGGCTCCATGGAGCTTCTGCCTCAGGTGCTACAATAGCTCTGTTATGAATATGGCCCTAGATGGGCAGAGCATCACCCCCTAGTGGGCTCGCTGGGTTGATCCCAGTTGGGGTGCATGCAGGAGTCTGTGTCTCTGCCTCCCCTCCTCTCACTAAAAAATAAAAAATAATTTAAAAAATTATTACAGATATAAACTCAGAAACCTGAGGGGGAAGAGGTGAGGTGGGAATGAAGATGACACTGCAAATAGGTGAAGCAACAGACAAAAAAAAATTAAACTGAGATAAAAGACACTTCTTTATATGAGGAATGAACATTTTTTAAGAACCTTGAGATATTTATTAATCAACTTATAAGGAAATTATGTATGCAGATAGGTACATAATACCATGGCAGTATCCTTAAGAGAGGACCCAGTGCTCCCGTTACCTTTGAAGGAAGACTAGAAACCTGAGACACAGATGTCTCTCTGATCAAAAGGAACTTACTTCAGACACACTAGGGAAATTTATATCATTTTAAATTTTGCATGTGCTCTCAAAGTTAAAGGGTTTCCTATAACTAACCAGACAGTATTGCTGAGTGAATGGGATGTTTATTTATATCTTCTATAGTGAATATGAATTATTGCCATTACTATGTCATCATTATTTCATTATTGACAGTTAAAACAAAACTTCTAGTATCATTTTGGAAAAGGCATATGAAAGGAAGAAAACAAATTTTCATCTGGAAATGAACACCACTTGCTTCCTAAAAGCAGAATTAAACATGGTTTACTGTTAAACCTGGGTATACCACCTCCCACAAAATGTTTTTAAAAGGCTCCTTTTGGCCCTGGCCGGTTGGCTCAGCGGTAGAGCGTCGGCCTGGCATGCGGGGGACCCAGGTTCGATTCCCGGCCAGGGCACATAGGAGAAGCGCCCATTTGCTTCTCCACCCACCCCCTTCCTCTCTGTCTCTCTCTTCCCTTCCCGCAGCCAAGGCTCCATTGGAGCAAAGATGGCCCGGGCACTGGGGATGGCTCCTTGGCCTCTGCCCCAGGCGCTAGAGTGGCTCTGGTTGCAGCAGAGCAACGCCCCGGAGGGGCAGAGCATCGCCCCCTGGTGGGCATGCCGGGTGGATCCCTGTTGGGCGCATGCGGGAGTCAGTCTGACTCTCTCTCCCGGTTTCCAGCTTCAGAAAAATACAAAAAAAAAAGCAAAAAAAAAAAAAGTTCCTTTTAATTCAAGTCAATTGGAAGAAATTCTGGAGTTATATCCATCATTACTAGGATATTATTTCGCTCAATCTTCTCTTGTTTGAGGACTCAGCTTTTGAAAATACAAAAGGCAAAGTAAGAGTAAAAGTTGAAAGAAAAAACAACTAATACTTTATATAGAAATATAAGTATAAGTAATTTTAAAAGCCTATATTCTGCTCAATGAAAAACTAAGTATAGAAATGCAACTCCAGGAAAAAAATTTAAGAGAAATATTTCATAAGTTCACTGAAGGCAACTTTCATCTTCAAATAAGTGGGAAAAGCATGTTAACAGTTAGACCTGGAATACATGCAAAAATTACAATGAAGTCTCTGTTTTCTGCCTTGGTATTCCTTACATTCCTAATATCAAAGTTCTCAAAGGAAATTTTAAGAATAGAAAGAGACCAGAAATTGGAATTAGAACACCTGAATAAGACTTAATAAAAAAATGTGTAATGAATACCTACAACTTGTTCAAGGCCCTGAACAGAAGACAGACAAAACTGCTACCCTCATGAAGCTTACATGGAAGAATAGCCACTAACCTTTCTCCATCATGATCTTCATCTGTAAAATTAAGGAAGAGGACTAGGTTGTTTTTCAGATTGCATTTCAAAAAACAATGGGACTTCCACCTCTATTTTAACCACGACAGCTCTGCTTTTTACTGCTTTCTAGATTGGAGCTCTATATACAATTTCCTTTGGGAAAACATCTCTTTAAAAAGTTTCATAACCAGGCCCTGATCGGTTGGCTCAGTGGTAGAGCATCGGCCTGGCGTGCGGGAGTCTCGGGTTCGATTCCCGGCCAGGGCACACAGGAGAGGTGCCCATCTGCTCCTCCACCCCTCCCCCTCTCCATCCTCTCTGTCTCTCTCTTCCCCTCCTGCAGCCAAGGCTCTATTGGAGCAAAGATGGCCCGGGCGCTGGGGATGGCTCTGTGGTCTCTGCCTCAGGCGCTAGAATGACTCTGATTGTGGCAGAGCGACGCCCCAAAATGGGCAGAGCATCGCCCCCTGGTGGACATACCGGGTGGATCCCAGTCGGGCGCATGCGGGAGTCTGTCTGACTGCCTCCTGGTTTCCAACTTAAGGAAAAAAAAAAAGTTTCATAACCAGTGAAGTGCTCTAGGTACCATTCCAGTTCTACAGTTCTGTTTTTTATGATGTTTCATATTCATACTTCTGACCTATTTGTTTTTCATCATATCTAGAATTCCAGAGATATAGTAAAAGGCAAACTAGTTTATATTGGGCAAAGTATAAATCACAAACACAAATGATTGCTTAATTGTTATCTATATATAGATGCCAATAACAAATAGCAAAACTATTTTTTTCTAAGACTAGCAAACAAACAAAAAACCAGATTTGATCTTCTCTGCTTAAAATACTTTCTTCCACAAAACAAAATAAATTGACCCTACTTCTTTATCTTAATTTTCAAAATCCCTAGCATGACATTTAAGGCCTTTCTACAACCTGATCCATTTACAGCATTCCTTGCAACTCCAACGCCTTGGGTTTTCTCTACCACCCAGCACCCTTTTTGTTTCTTGACTGATTAGTTTCTAAACATGCCTTGCACTTTCATGCTCTAACCTCTGTGGACATTGCCCTCCTACCTCTACCCATCAAATCCCTCAGGTCATAACCAACTCAAATGTTACCAAAATACATGTCAATTTAGGCAAAAGGCAGAGATTCTGTCCTATCTACCAGGCTAATATTGAGTATCCAACTGGAAAATAGGCAAAAATGTTGAAATGAATTGATTGCCTTAAAGGAATGACTTATAAACAGTAGATATCAAGCATCATCTATCTATATTTGACTTCTAAATATAGTAATTGGTTTGTTCTTACAGATTTAACATCCTGATTATAACTGATATCCTGGCATCCCCTGACCATTCAAAAAGCTTGTTCACTAAGACAATAATGCATACTCAGAAAATCAAGAAATGCTTGATTTACACTATTCTAAAACTTAGGATCTCTTCTTAAATTACCGTGTTACAGTTCCTTTATAAACAAAGCTATTTTTTTTAAAAACACACAACTTATATTAAGTTTACAAAAAAGAAAAAAGGCTCCAAAATATCTTTTTGTATGTTCTGGGAAGCAGCACAAAACCTACACTATTCACATTTAAACCCATTAAACAACAGTAAATGGAGGTAAAGCATGGAATATTGATACATATGGCTGATCTAAAAGATATTAAAGATAAGCCATCACATTTGACTTATGAAAAAAACTCAATCTGTAATTCCCAGGATAAATGATAAATTTCATATCTGAAAAAGCATCTGATGTTGGCTGAACTGATTTATAAAGCCCAGCTAATTTTCACTAACAACTTGGATAAAACAGGTCAGTGTGACAATCGTTTGAAGAGTCTCAGTGTGGTTTTGTTCTCCTGCAAACATAGGCCAGACATCTTTCCAAAGTTTTCAGTTACTTTGGATGGTTCCCTTCCGAAATAGTACCAAGTCTACCAAGATAGCCCGGCCTTCCCGGGGCCCATCCACCAACATTCCAAATCTCAAGACTAGGTAATGGATATCCTAGAAACGACCATTATTCACATACAACTCTTGCATACTCACCACCTAACAACCTTAGTGTGAATGGAAGCTTTCCTGTTGCACTGGCTGCTGCTTGTGAGAAGGCCTGGCTTCAAAGCAGAGCCAACTCTAGCACGTTTCTGTATTTCTGAAAGTGAAGCTGGGGGGGGGGGCACCCCACCAAAAGGCATTCATTCGTTCAAACCCGTTTGACACCTGCTCCCTTTCAAACACGGCAACAAGCGAACCCCGCCTCTGGAGCAGCCGCCGCCGCAGCAATGACAGATCTCGAAGCTGAACTGGGTCAGGGTTACAGTTACACTTAGGTTGCATATTTACACCCTTTTGCCCACAAACTTGACCACTAACTTCAGCTCCTTTCAAGGCAGCGTGCTCGCCGGGCCGCGGAAATCAGAGTTTTCCTGAGTTGAGAAGGGCACAGCCCCGCGCCGGGCCCCCCAGCTCGGTGGCTCCGGTACTCTCCCCTGACCGCCCCCTCGGCGGCCTACGCTCCCGCTGGGTCTCTCCGGGCAGGGGTCGCTCCAAGTAACTCGCCGCGCCCAGCGGAATCCGGGGCGGTGGCCCGCGCCGGGGTCCTCCAGGCCCCCCGCGGTTTCGGGCCTAGAGTCACACTAAGTCAACGGGCTCGGCCCGGGCTTTGCAGAGCCGCCCCCTCCTCCACGCAGGGCGCCCCGACCCCGCCGGCCCCAGCCCCCGACGCCCACGGCCCGCCCCACCCGGGGCGATCCACCCGGCCGCGCAGGCCGTCCGCCGGCCTAGGCCCCGCGCGCCGCCGACCACCCGCCTCACCGTTCTGCTGAGGCGGCGCCGGGCTCGGGCCCGGGCCCGCGGCGTCTCCTGAGGCGGCGGCTCCTCCAAGCTTTGGCTGGATGCGGGCGCTGGAGACCGGATGAGGGGACCCGGCGGGGACCGACATGACGGCGCAGCTGGCGACGGCGGCGACTCCACTGCGGGGCGGTGGGCGGAGGAAAGGAGGGCGGGGCCGGAGAGGCGAGAGGAAGAGGAAGGAGTGCGCCGGCGTCACCGAGGGAGTCACCCGGGACTGCGGCTGGCCTTCCCGCGCTCCGCCGTCCAAATCAGCCAGCGGGCGCGGGGACCCCGGCCCACTGCCGGCCGGAGGGTGAGCCGCGCGACTCCCACCCCAGCGGCTCCCGGGGCGCGCGGGCCTCGCCCCGCCGCCGCCACGCCCCCTGCAGACCGGAGCCCGCGAGCCCACCCTTGAGGCGGGCGGGCTTCGGCCTCACTGCCCCCCCCCCCCCCCCCGCGACCGGAAGGAGCTCGTAGGAGTAGGGGCCTTGGGGCGAGCTCCATCCCGGGGTCGGAGGCTGGAAGGCGCGGCGGCCGGGGTGCTAATAAGAGATCCGACAGCTGCGCGATGATATCCTAACCCGGATCGCATTTACCCCACCCACCCTTATCTGAAGAGTTACCAGGGTTTGATAAACACAGGAATCGCAGAAAGCACAGCATTATCCAAAACTTTCCCCTCCTACTTAAATTTAGGGATGGGAAAATGGAGTAAGGGGAACTAGAAGATAAACTTTTGTCTTCCTCTTATTTGCCAAGAGTTGGTTCATCTTTTTGGTGTTCAGAAGCTGTAACACCTAAAACCAGAACTCGGTTTGCTTTGTCTACACTAGTGAAGTCTTTGAATCTCTCTGGTTTGTCCCCCCCATGCTAACTTGCAAGCCAGCCCTGGGTTACTTTATCCCAGGGGTACTGCAGCCTTGTAATCTTGAGTGTTAAGGTTACCAACTTTTTTACGATGAAAAGGACAAAAATAAGTTGAAAATATTGTAAATAAAAGAAACATTCATTGCAACAATACACTATATTATGATAAATGCATTATAAAAACATTTGTAATATTTTATATTGTAATTATGCTTACATGCATGCCTATTAATTTTTAATAATAGTTGTAAGAAAAAAGTACTTATTTAGATACAAATATGTCACATCATATGCAATGGATTGACTCTGCATCGATTGAATACGGACATTTACAGATTAGTCTTCCAATATAAAAAAGGAGGACAGGTAGGAGGACACTTTTCAAGGGAGGGCAGAACTTATTCAATACAACAGAAGGACTATCCTCCCTATAGGAGGACGATTGGTCATCTTATGAGTGTGCCACCATTATTCCACATTAGAAATGAGATTGCTCATCAACCAATGAATACCTAAATAAGTGGAACAACAAATCATGTTTCTCTCCCTCTCCTACTCTCTCTAAAATCAATAAATTAAATTTTTTTTTAATATTTAAGGGAAAGAAATGAGTTGCTCTGAAACAACCTACTCTATTCAGAACAGGTTCTAGAAAAATGACATTTCCGAAACAGGTTTGATTTGCTGAATGATTTTGCAAAACACAACTTTTGTTGATCATTTTAGAAAAATGCAATGCTTCCTTTTAGTTGGTGCTATCAATTAGTAATACCTGATGCTTCAAAACGCACCAAATGAATTACAAAAGGCTTTCAATGGTTGGGTTTGTACTTTTTAAGTTTTAGGATTTTGAAATACATCATGCACCATATACACAAAAAGGACAAGCCCTTTCCCACAGGCTTTCCAGCTTCAGGGAAACCTAAGCCCACATCAGCAAAAGCTTCCAACACTTTCTAGGAGTCCTTTGAAAAAATGGTTCAGGAAAAACCTCTGGATAAGGGCTACCATTAGTGCCTAAGGGAGTAAGTAGGCAATTGGCTTTCTGCCCTTGGAATGTATCCTCTTGGGTGTAAGAAGGCCATTTTAATTAGAGGTATGCAGCATGAAGGGGAATCCCATGGAGAGACTCTTAAAGAGAAGAACTGGAACTCTATTCTTTAACAGATCTTTCCCACAATCTACCACCTAAACTGCTTTTACTAGTCCACTACTTGGCCATAGTATTTTCCTAGCATATTTATAAAAAATCCTTTGCATGACATATCCTACAATGTTATTTCTCTATTGCTTTACATTCCATGACTGCTGTAGTGAAAAAGGAAAAGAATGAAGGAATGAATGCTCACCAGGTACCAGGCACCGTGTTAGTCACTTATTTATATATATATATACACACACACACACACACACACACATTTAGCATTTAGCCCTCACAATAACTCTGGGATTTTTTTTCTTGCCATTTTACCAGTGAGGAAACTAAGGCATACAGAGTTCATATAATCTTAGTAAAAATGAACCAGTAAATAGTAGAAGAACCAGAGATCAAATCAAGGTCTATTTAGCTCCAAAACCTGCTCTATTCACTACAAACTATAGTGGGTTAATGTGCATCTTTCTTCATAAAGCTATGCTAATCATGCTGTACTATTTTACTTGTCAAAAGACTTTCAGTTTTATATTTTATATATTTAGAATAGGTTCCCGTGTTATTTAGAATGGTAGATTCAGCGTTTGAAATGCAAATACTCAGGTGCCACTGCACCTACTGAAAGCTGGAGGTGGGACCCAACAGCAAGCTCTCCAGATGATTCTGATCCACAGGAAAATTTAAGAACCACTGCTTTTGAATAGCAAAGTTAAGATGAACTGGTTCATTCTTTTCTTTATTGGGACATTATGGTCCTTTTCTTCAGGATATCTCCCCAGTCTTTTGCCAATTGTTAAAAGTGATAGTTTGTAGATGTGTTTATTAAAGTGCCAGGAATGCCAAAATGATAGTTCCTGTGTCAATTCTGATTGATAGGCAGTGTTGAGGCAAATGTCAGAGGCCAAGTCTGTGTTTAATAGGAAAGGGTGCTATCACTGAAATTAATTACTGCCACAGGTGCAGGAAGAACGTTTTTCTAAATGTCAAATTGTGACACACCATTTGTAACCCCCAACTTAGGACATATAGTCTCTATAACAGAAATTATGCAAGCCTTGGACACTGGATGCCTTTCTTTAAAAATCGATAGTACAGTGCTTTATTGTAACCTTGCTGCTACATACCTTTCTCAGCCAGTTTTTAAATTTAGTTTTTAAGTTACATTCGTCCTCCCCCCTAAGATTAAAATATTTATTAATTGTAAACCTCAATACACCACATCAATGATTTTGTGCATTTGGAGGGGAAATAGTTCCTGGTTAAGTGGAAAACTGTGCAGATGGATTCTGCAAGACCTTCATTCTTGGCAGCTTTACAGTGAAACATTCCATTTAGAAGGCTGGACTGTCTTCCTTCAGTTTGCTGTAACCTACCTTCACTAAATAGAACTTGTATTGTTTATTGGGACCCCGTTTGTTCCATGGTTCTGGGTTATTATTTCTGTCCCAACAGACATCTGGATTGAACAAGCCAGGTGCAACACATACAGCGCTGCCCCAGTAGCTCCCGCTTCAATAAATACAAAAGAGGCCCTGGCCGGTTGGCTCAGTGGTAGAGCGTCGGTCTGGCGTGCAGAAGTCCCGGGTTCGATTCCCGGCCAGGGCACACAGGAGAAGCGCCTATCTGCTTCTCCACCCCTCCCCCTCTCCTTCCTCTCTGTCTCTCTCTTCCCCTCCCTCAGCCGAGGCTCCACTGGAGCAAAGATGGCCCGGGCACTGGGGATGGCTCCTTGGCCTCTGCCCCAGGCGCTAGAGTGGCTCTGGTCGCAACAGATCGATGCCCTGGAGGGGCAGAGCATCGCTCCCTGGTGGGCATGCCGGGTGGATCCCGGTGGGGCGCATGCGGGAGTCTGTCTCTCCCCATTTCCGGCTTCAGAAAAATACAGAAAAAAAAAATATAAAAACAATAAAAATAAATAAATACAAAAGAGGGGTCAAACTTGGTTGCTTCTAGGCCTGGCCGAGGATCTGGCGGAGGATGATCGCGGCAGAGGGCCCACAAGCAGAAAAACACAAAACTGCACAGTACATAAGAGGAAGTGGATGCTGAGAAGGAGCGGTTGTCCTAAGTTACCCAGGGCCTCCAGCCTGAAAGACCCCTGGCTCGGAGGGCAGCCTGCGGCAGGAGGGCCCGGATATGGCTGTCCACAACAGTGCCTGCCTCACCCAGCACCTCTGAAGTCTGCTCTATCCTGACCAGACCTTCGGCGTTCCGCTCCAAAGGAAACATTCTTTTTCCTGTGAAATGGGTATTCCAGACGGGTAATTTTTTGCGTCAAAACTGGAACACGTATAACCAGACAGGCATTTTCTCAGGGAGCCATGCCTGAGAAATGGAGGCGGGCGGGCAGACAGGCCCCGCTCTCCGCCGCTAGGTCCTCACGATAGGCCGCTGCGAATCGCGGTGGCGCGCCGTGGGGCTGGGGACGCGCGTGCCGGGCCCGCTTGACTGGCCTGACCGCCGCTGAGGGAGCTGAGTGGCGTCTGCGCGTTCCACGTTTGTCGAACATCTTTCATCTTTTGGGGGCATTCTGTATTAGGTATCCCTCTCCCAGCGAAAAGAAGTAACTTCTTTCTTCGCGTTTATCTCTTTCATTTACACAGTGCATTTTTAGTAGGCCAGGTGTTAGGAATACGAAGATGAATATATGTAATCTGACCCCGAAGATCCCGGGAGGATATATATTATATATATATTTCTAAGGCGTTTCTTATATTTGGATTAAAATTTTTTTCTAAAAACTTGCTATACTATTTTTTCTTGTGAATCTTTGATTTTTTTGTTCATTATGACATTCTAAAGTTGGGTTCCACCATATTATGATGAGAAGAAATAATTTGATCACTTATATTGATGTCATTTAACTATTATTTAAATCTCAATTGTCTATGACACACTGGTCATAGACAATTTCCTAAAAGAAAAAAGAAAGGATGAGATTGTTAGAAAAATAATTTACACATAGCCAACCTATGCACAACGGTGCATGCACTTACAGGACATTTGCTCAAGTTCTTCCTTAGAATATTTGGCCATTATGTAAAGTGTACATTAATTTCTATAGTCATCCATTTACTCAGCCCACAGCAGGTTAGAAATAAAAGACAAGGGAAAGAAATGCAGTTTATACTGACATGTTTAGAGTCACAATCACTATTAGTTGGCAGAATACGTACTGTAAGGTATTCCCTCCCCCTCCCCCCCCCCCCCCCCCCAGGAAGAAGGAAGGGTATAGCCAGGAAGTGTGGAATAACAAAAGCTTTATTTGGTACAGTGCGTCCGGCCCATCAAGGTTCTCTGGGGGGCTAGGGAAGTTGCATGGGGTGACCCGCATGGGAGGTATTTAAAGGGTCTTGTTGATGTAACATAGTGAAATCTCACTGGCTGACAGACAGTGGCTCTTTTCCAAGGGACTCCTGGGAAGCGTCTTTTGGCACACATGGATGTGGGTGGCTCCAGCCAAAGTTCTGAGTTCCTCACGTGACCTTCCCCCATTGCTGACCACCTTACATTCCGATCTTTTGTGTTAATTAGGGGCACCGCTTACTCATCTGGCTACTTCCTGCTGATTAGGGGCTTCGTAGGGAGGGGGAGATTGGCAGGTGGTGGCTTTGAGGGGTGTCAGGAGGAACATCTGTTTGGCCGTGAGTTGAGAAACTTCACAGATGCGGTCCTGTAAGGATTTTTTTTTTTTTTAAAGAGGAGTAATAGGGGGATCTGCAGAGTCTAGCCTTTTGATGAGCTGGAGATGGGTAGGGGCCAGCAAACTTGAGGCAAAACTGCATGCCAGGAGTGGTGTATGAAGGGGAAAGGAAGGGGTCCCATCCACTCCCATAACTGAGACCAGTGAGGGAATTAGAGGTCCAGAGTGTGATGGCAAAACAGAGAAGGTAGCCCCCATGTCCACAAGAAATGAGATGGACTTACCTGTTCCTGCAGCATTGCCCTGGGTTCAGCATGGGTGAGGATGATGGCGTCTCTGAGTCCAGGCCGTGTCAGTTGTCTGAGGCCTAGGAGTTCGAGTGGTGGGCCCACCTGGCTGGATTGGCCTCCCATTTTGGGTGGCCCGTCTTCCACGTAGAGGCACTGAGGAAAAGCCTGTTGCCCAAAGGGGCAATAGCTCTGCCAGTGACCGGGCTGCTTGCAGTCAGGGCAGGGCTCAGTGGGCAGCCATGGGCAGGGACACTGTCAGAAACAGTGATGGGGTTCCTCTTTGCAGCTTGGACTTGGGTCGGGCGCCTCCTGTGCCTTGCCCCTGTTGCTCTGTCCGCCTCAGGGCTGCCACAAGAGTCTGGGTTTGGAGCTTACCTTCTGCTGCATGCAGGCCTGGCAAACAGCCTTGGTCGTTTTCTACTAGCTGCAACCATTAAAAACTTTAAATGCTGTGTTCACAGGTCTCGGATAGGGGCTTGGGGGTTAGAATAAAAGGAAGGGGGCTCCTGGGGAACCTGGTACCCGGATCCGGCCAGAAACACCACAGACAGAGGCAGGACAGGGCCAGGCCTTCCTGTAAGAAGATTAGGGTTGGGCGTCCTGCAAACCGGTGTAAGGGCCAATGGCAGGCTGGGAATGGCCTGACGGAAGAGGGGCTTAAGAACACAATGGACAAGGGAGGGGCCCCTGGCCGGCAGGGGAGGAGAAAGAGAGACTGGTATTTGCAGGTGCATGAGAAACAGGATCCTGAGAAGGGAGGGGAGGGGGTTTTCTGGAGGGAAGAGACCCAAGCGAAAGAGATCCGTAGAGGGACCAGAGAGGGGTCCCGATCGAGGGGTACCCCCAGGGGTCAGGCAGGAGGGGGAGAGAGTTGGGGTTTGGGCGAAAGAGGAAAGATCAGGAGCGGAGGGTTTAGCTGAGGTTTCTCTGGCCAAAAAAGGGCCTGCGTGGTAGAACAAGTGGCACAGAGATTAGGACGGGAGCGCGAATAACTAGAAGCCTTGAATGTAAGGGACCTCCAACCAGTTCCCAGTTCTTTTGGTGATAGTTAAATTGGTGAGCGTGTTAAAACCAAAAGTCCCTTCAGGAGGCTACCTGGTTCAATTATCCAGTGAGTTCTGTGGCTTGGCCACAGCGGAGAAGAAGAACAGTTTCTTCTTCGTTAGGGAGGGAGAGATTCTGGATAAGGCAACTCCAGGAGTGTTTTTGGATTAGGTTTAGATTCCTGTGCCCCTATGGCTGCCCTCAGTTCTCGGAGTGGTCAGAGTTGAGCATTGGCATCCCACAACTCAAGCTCTGGCCACCGGCTGGATAAGGTAAAGTGGATGTGCTCGAGACGTGTCCACGGGCACACACACACTTGGAATGGAATGGAAAAGAGGTCCCTAATGCAGCTGTGGTTTCAGACAGGGAGTCTCAGCGGGAAGAACTGAGAGGAGGCTGGAGGCAGGGGACTTACCACACCCGTGCGCCAAAGTCGGTGGAAGGTCGGAGGTCCTGGTTCTTTCTCAGAGGGGAAGGGAGAGGAGCGATCCTCATGGACTTCTGACTCCTCCCAGGTTTTGACACCAAATGTAAGGTATTTTTCCCCGCCGAGGAAGAAGGAAGGGCATAACCACAAAGTGTGGAATAACAAAAGCTTTATTTAGTACAGTGCATCCTGCCCCTCGAGGTTCTCTGGTCCAGGGGGACAGGGGCCAGGGAAGCCGCATGGGGTGACCCGCGTGGGGGGTATTTAAAGGGTCTCATCTAGGGTGGTTGAATTGATATGATGTGGTGAAATCTCACTGGCTGACGGACAGTCGCTCTTTTCCAAGGGACTCCTGGGAAATTTCTTTTGGCGCACATGGATGTGGGCAGCTCCAGCCAAAGTTCTCGGGTCTGGGTTCCTCACGTGACCTTTCCCCATTGCTGACCGCCTTACACATACCAGAAAGAAAAGAAAAGTGAAAAACTGAGAACTGAAAATGCACAGCAGTCTGAGGCAGTCAGTTAAGTTGAACAACCCTGTATATCACACTGGGAATAATACAAATAGCCACAACTTTCTGCCATCTGAAAATTCCTAGCCTGGCATTTGAAGGGAATTGAATAAAGCGAATGTTTATTTACTGAGCACCTATTACAGGAGTGGGAAAAAGTAGATGTACAGTTGTGAGTATGCAAAACAGTTTATTCTTGTATTATTATTTATTGTATTTTCCATATGAAAGTAAACCTACTTTTGCCCATCCTGTATATAATTTGAAAACTCTTTAGGACATCAGTGTGTGTGTGTGTGTGTGTGTGTGTGTGTGTGTGTATATATATATATATATACACACACACACACACAAATATACATAACATTGACTTTCAATTACAAAGAGAACCTAAATTATGATCTGCATTCTGTTTTCAGAAGACAACGAGGCTATACAATCTATTTTTAGAACCTTAGACATTCCTACATATGGACAGATTAGGTTTAAAGACTCCACTGTTTATAAGTCTCAATATTCACAGGATAAAGAGTAAATTAAAGAGATTACATTCCTAGGCCACACCTGCATTCCAGAAAACAGAAGCGCAAACCAGTTTTCTGCAGCTTTAGAACCAAGCTTACTCTTTTTTTGCTAATATAAGTTGTAAAGTGGTGCCTCTCAAACTTTAATGTGCATGCGAAACTCTTGAGGATCTTGTTAAAATGCAGGCTCGCTTTTGGTAGGTTTGGGAAGGCCTCACATTCCACATTTCTTCTATTTTTTTAATGTTTATTTTATTGATTTTAAATAGAGGAAGGAGAGAGAGACAGGAACATCAATCTGTTCCTGTTTGTGCCCTGACCAGGGATTGAACCATCAACCTCTGCTTCAGGACAATGCTCTAACCAACTGAGCTATCCTGCCAGGGCGAGATTCTACATTTCTAACAAGCTCCCAGGCAATGCTGCTGCTATTGGTCCCCAGACCAAACCCTGAGTTGCAAGGATCTCAAGGGTATCTTTTATATATGAAAGTACAGTACATTGAGAAAGAAATGCCCCTTCCTAATGATCACAAAGGAACCTCTTAGATCTGCAGTGTATTCCTGAAACCTGCTACCATTCATTTGATGTGATACAGATTAAAGTGGGCCTGGAATTTCCCTGGCTTCTACAGCAACAGTACCTTCTTAGTGCCTTAAGATACCGAACCGCCTCCTCTTAGGTTAATGAGGAGCTGGATATTAACACTGATTATCACGACACGCATTGGCCAGTGTTTCCATTTTGTGAATTACTTTTCCTCTTATTGATTTTTTTTAAAGATTTTATTATTCATTATAGAGAGGGGGGAGAAAGAGAGAGAGAGAGAGAGAGAAAGAGAGAGAGAGACAGAAGGGGGGAGGAACAGGAAGCATCAACTCTCGTATGTGCCTTGACCAGGCAAGCCCAGGGTTTTGAACCGGCAACCTCAGCATTTCCAGGTTGATGCTGTATCCACTGTGCCACCACAGGTCAGGCTCCTCTTTTTTTTCTTTTCTTTTTTTTTTTTTTTTCATTTTTCTGAAGCTGGAAACAGGGAGAGACAGTCAGACAGACTCCCGCATGCGCCCGACCGGGATCCACCCGGCACGCCTACCATGGGGCGATGCTCTGCCCACCAGGGGGCGATGCTCCGCCCATCCTGGGCGTCGCCATGTTGCGACCAGAGCCACTCTAGCGCCTGGGGCAGAGGCCACAGAGCCATCCCCAGCGCCCGGGCCATCTTTGCTCCAATGGAGCCTTGGCTGCAGGAGGGGAAGAGAGAGACAGAGAGGAAAGCGTGGCGGAGGGGTGGAGAAGCAAATGGGCGCTTCTCCTATGTGCCCTGGCTGGGAATCGAACCCGGGTCCTCCGCATGCTAGGCCGATACTCTACTGCTGAGCCAACCGGCCAGGGCAGGTCAGGCTCCTCTTATTGATTATTGCTTGTTATAGAAAAACAGTGTATTAGCTCAGGGCGCTGTAACAAAATACCATAGAAAGGGTGGCTTAAACCAAAGGTTTTCAACTGCTGGCCCATGGACTGGTCTTGGTCTGCCAGAAATTTCATGCCGGTCAACAAGAGTCGACCACCCTGATGTCATATGAAGATTATAGAGTATATAGTCATTGGGTCTGTAATCTTCACATAACATCAGGATGATTAACTTTTTCACGGAACAGAATGAAGTTTCTGGCAGATCGGTGGTTGAAAACCACTGGCTTAAACAACCTTTATTGCTCACAGTTCTGGATACTGGAAGTTCAAGGTCAGGGTGCCATGTGGTCAGCGTGGTCAGCGTGGCCAGCATGGCCAGCGTGGTCAGTGCGGTCAGCGCGGCCAGCGTGGTCAGGTTCTGGCGAGTGCTGTCTTTCTGGCTTGCTGATGCTGACTTTCTCACTATGTTGTCACATGACAGTGAATGATATATCTCTTTCTGGTGTCTCTTATATGGGTACCAGTTCTATCAGATCAGAGCTCCATTATGACCTCATTTAACCTTAATCACCTCCTTAAAGGCCCTATTTCCAATACAATCAGATGATGGGTGGGGGTTAAGTCTTCAACATATGGATTTGGGGGTAACACATTTCAGTCCATAGCAAATGACATTTTCTCAATGACAATATTCCATTTTTGCCCTTCAGAATCATTTTAATTTCAAATGGTTTGTCCCATTTCAATGTATATTTTATTATCATGAGTTTCAATTTTGAAAATTTCTGCTTTTATCATTGTCTTCGTATTCAAAATATTTTCAAAATTCTCACTGTTCTCTCACATAAATTTTGGGATTAATATTAATAAATACTTTTTTTTTTTTTTACAGAGACAGAGCGAGGGATAGATAGGGACAGACAGACAGGAACGGAGAAAGATGTGAAGCATCAATCATAAGTTCTTCATTGCAACACCTTAGTTGTTCATTGATTGCTTTCTCATATGTGCCTTGACCGCGGGCCTTCAGCAGACCGAGTAACCCCTTGCTCAAGCCAGCGACCTTGGGTCCAAGCTGGTGAGCTTTTGCTCAAACCAGATGAGCCCACGCTCAAGCTGGCAACCTTGGGGTCTCGAACCTGGGTCCTTTGCATCCCAGTCCGACGCTCTATCCACTGCTCCACTGCCTGGTCAGGCTTAATAAATATATTTTTAAAACAAACTCGTTATAGGTTCCAAATTAATAAGATGACCTAGATCACAACTTCTCAACCAAGATATGCATTAAAAAATTTGCAAAAATAGCAATCTTCCTCAGACCTTATCAGGTGACCCCAAGGCTAGTCTTCTTTGGCTGCCACACCCTTATTTACCCCACAAAAACACTCTTAATTTCTAGATGTGCTATGACCAGAAGGGATGGCGAAGCACTAATCTACAGTAAAAAAAATTTATTTGAATTTATTGGGGTGACACTGGTTAGCAAAATCATACAGGTTTCAGGTGTATAGTTCTACAACACATCTTCTATTCACTGTATTGTGTGTCTACCTTCTCAAGTCTCCATCCATTACCACTTATATGCTGAAATTTCTGTGTGCACTCTTCAGTGCCATCCGTTGGAGGCAGGCAAAGTTGACGTATTGTTGCTCCATATGACAGATTTATTTTTATTTATGAAACTACAGAAGTTACAATATCCTAAGAATGGGATGCTTCTGTAATACAGAGAATTTAGTTAAAAAAATTTTTTTTTACCAGTTGAGGATAACCTTTAATTACATGGAAAAAAATCAATTGTATGAAACACAATTCTCTTTTCAAAAACTGCCAAATGAAAAAAAAAAAAATGAACCAAAGAATGAAACAACAACAACAAATGTTGAACATAGTAATTCAGTTATAGAGGATACACTTTTTAAAAACCACTGTGATGGCAAGATGTTTAAATATCTTGTAATATAAAAAATGTCAAGGCATTGTCCAGGGAAGTTGGACTACAGAAGATAAGATCATGGAAAATGATAACCTTCCAAAGATATCTGAAAGCTCTTCTCTGAAGAGTGGCAAATATGTTGCTTCAGATGACAGAACAAGGGCAAGTGATTGGATTTTGATACATGAGCTAAGTTAAGGAGAGGAAGTTGGGAATCCTGGAAAAGGTAACCCACATTGAGAAGGAAGTTCAGTTCCCTGTACTCTAAGCTTTCTCTCAACTCCAGATTCCATAACCTGCCATTTTATATGCCATTTGGATTTCATTTAGCTCAATATTTTCAGTAATTACAAAAAGATCTATTGATATCCTTCAAGGCTTTGAAGGCATATCCAACTCTAATTTCAATATAAATGAGTCTCTGTTATGGGATAAATTGTGTCCTCTTATCATTCATAAGTGGAAGTCCTGACCCCTAATACTTCAGAATGTGCTGTATTTGGAGATAGGGCCCTTAAAGGGCTAATTAAGATAAAAGGAGGACAGATGGGTGAACCTTAATCCAATATGGCTGCTGTCCTTATAAGAAGAGGAGATTAGGACACGGATATGTGTACACAGAAAGAAGACCATGTGAAAACACAGTCAGAAGGTGGTCATCTGCAAGCCAAGGAGAGAGACTGCAGAAGAAACCAAACCTGATGAAATATTGATCTGGGACTTGTAGCCTCCATACTGAAATAATAACTTTTTATTGTTTAAACCACCCAAGTCTGTGGTATTTGGTTAATGCAGCCCCAGCAAACTAATAAATTGCTCTTTCTATGGGATCCTTCCAACTTCTATATTTTGTACAAGGATGGAAGTAAATTTCTTTGATTTATAATTCCTTTCCAAAAGATTTTTTCTTGTAACAACTTTCTTCTTCACAAATGAAAAGTAGATATATCAAATAGATACCTGTATACGGTTGCTGTGTATTCGATATGCTAGTATTTTCTTGAAGATTTTTACATCTATGCTCACCAGATATGTGGGCCTGTAATTTCCACTTTTTTGTGTGTTGTCCTTGCCAGGTTTTGGTATCAGGGTAATGTAGGCTTTATAAAATGAGTTAGGAAGTATACTGCTCACAAAATTACGGAATATTTCAAAATGAATATGCAGTGTTAAAAAAGAAAAGCATTTGACTTTTTTTATTAAACAAAAACATTCGAAAAGCAAATGACAAGTCAAAGAAAGTTGTTCAATTATACAAATGAGATGCAAAACCAACTTTTATTTCATTGGTGAAAATGCACTAGACAAAAGGCCAAAAGTACTGGATGTAGTATCTGCATGTTCCCTGATCCCCTAATTTTTGTGAGAAGTATATTTCTTCTTCATTTTTTTTTGAAGAATTTAAGAAGGACAGCTATTAAGTCTTTTTTGAATGTTTCATAGAATTCACCAGTAAACCATCTGATTCTGGACTTTTGTTTTTTGGAAGGTTTTTGATTGCTGTCTCAATTTCCTACTGTTGATTGATCTATTTAGGTTTTCTACTGCATAATTCAGTCTAGAAAAGTTATATATTTCTAAGAATTTGCCTATTGCTTCCAGGTTATTAAATTGGATGTTATATCATCTTTCACAGTATCCTTGTATAATCCTTTGTATTTCTGTGGTGTCCATTGTAACTTTTGCTCTATCATTTCTTATTTGTAGTCTTATTGTCTTTTTATTTCCTTCCCCCTTTTTTTTTTTGATAGACAGGAGCCTGACCTGTGTTGGTGCAGTGAATAAAGCATTGACCTAGAAGGCTGAGGTCACTGGTTCAAAACCCTGGGATTACCCAGTCAAAGCACATAGGAGAAGCAACTACTACAAGTTGGTGCTTCCTGCTCCTACCACCCCTTTCTCTCCTCTCTCGCCTCTCTCTAAAATTCAATAAATAATTTTTTTCAAAAAAAGACAAGAAGGGAGAGAGAGAGGGAGGAGAGAGATGAGAAGCATAAACTCATAGTTGCATCACTTTAGTTATTTATCAATTGTTTCTCATATGTGCCTTGACTGAAGGGGCTAAAGCCTTGCTCAAGCCAGCGACCTTGGGATCATGTCCATGATCCCGTGCTCAGTCCAGCAGCCTTGTGCTGAAACTGGTGCCCCACAATCAAGCCAAGGAACCTGCACTCAAATGGGCAAACTTTGATTTTGAACCTGAGACCTCAACATCCTCGATCCATACTCTCGCCACTGTGCCACCACTGGTCAGGCTGTATTCTAATTTTCTTTGAATGAGACTCCCACAGACACTAGATCACATTGTACCCAGTGGTATTTTGTACAAACTTAATTCAAAAGGCATTTCTAGGCCTGGCTCTTCTTATTTCCTAGATCTAAATTTATGAAATACAAGTGAAGTAGGAATTTCTTGTCTAATTTCCAAGACAAAAAGAATTCTTAGTTTGTTTCCCATGTAACTGCAATAGAGCTTTAAGTTGTATAGCTGAAACCAGGTCATATAATCAACCCATGTACTTTCTCCATAACAAAGGATGGAGAAAGTCAGTAGGCATGGTATCTATGCATTTTCCTCCTCAAACAAAGTTTGGAAAAAATATATGCTTTGAGAAACACTATGAGCTTAGGGTAACATTTATTGTGTATGTGTGCATACATGTATTATGTTGTTATAATCAGCCAGCTAGGCTAAAGCAACACAAATTGTAATGGCTATAAATACATGAGTCTTTTATAGATACAAAATATAAAAATTTTGACAGTTACTCTGCATGTATATAAACAGTAGGCACAGTCATAATTTTTTGTTCCAGGATCATTAGGCACAAATGATAACAGTACACAAATCACTACAATTAAGTTACATGCTCACTTTCAAATTAAAGTTAAAATTTGAGATAAAAATAACAATTGTTGCTATTTTGAGCACCTACTATGTGCCAGTTTTAAATATGTTAATACATTGTTTACATAAATTAATCAATATTTTCTTACATGTATGGATGAGGCATCTGAAACTCAAAGAGATTAAGATCACAATTATCTCAATAATTCAGTGACTGGGATGAGAAATGGGGGAGGTCACAGAGGAAGAAAGAAGGTTGACTGCAAGAGTCTAGAATCCAGGTGCAGAGGCAGCTAGCTGATCCAGTCTCCACCAGCTGAGGACGTCCGGAAGATGACTTCCTCTTGTAAGCCTTAGCTGGATATGAAACAATGTAAGTTTTCAGGTATATTGAAGAATGCCACTTTCTATTCCCTTCCCAGTCAAGAAAATTCATTAAGTGGATTACCGATAACTTCTTTTAAAAATATTTTAGCAAGCTTTACCCAGGCAGTGATGTTGAGAACCATTTAGTTTCATTAAAAAAAAAAAATCAGGCCTGACCTGTGGTGGCGCAGTGGATAAAGCGTCGACCTGGAAATGCTGAGGTCGCCGGTTCGAAACCCTGGGCTTGCCTGGTCAAGGCACATATGGGAGTTGATGCTTCCAGCTCCTCCCCCTTGTCTCTCTCTTCTCTCTCTCTCCCTCTCTCTCTCTCCTCTCTCAAATGAATAAATAAAATAAAAAAAAAAAATAAATAAAATAAAATAAAATAAAAATCACCAAGAAATGTTATCTAGTTAGATTACTGAAAACACTTTGTTATTAACATATCTTTCAAAACATTTTTTAAAATGGACTTTCTTAAAAACCTATTATCTCGGGCACTAAAATGTAACAGCCCAAGATTAGAAAGTCCTTCCTCTGTCTGTTTTGACTAATTTTTCTCCTCCTTTGTGGTATGAAGTGTCAGTGGACTTTTCCTGCCATCTCGTGGACAGTGTGCAGATGTGCTCTGACTTGAGAAGACTACCGGTCATAGTGTGATTAGTACATTTTATAGTTGTGCAATTAATCTGAAGGACTGCGTGGGAATACAAAAACTAAATGGATAAAGAATAGTTTGTTTCTTAGTAATTAAAGAATGATTTTTAGGTGTTAAGTTACAAACTAGGATAATATGGAACCAAAGTAATTAAAATATTTCTTTTAAAAAAAAAATTTCTTAATTCTGCTAAAATCCTTCAACTCCACATCCCTGTTGACATAAGAAACATCCAGCCCTGTAGAGAATTTTTTATGAAAATTTATTTGAGCCAAACTGACAACATATGCCAGGGAGCAAGACCTCAAATGCTCAGAATACCAGTTGTGCCTTCCTCTGAGATTAAGGAGGGACTCTGAGAAAGTTTGCACAAAGAGGAGGAAGCAACGTGAGGATGGGATTACAGCATGGCTAAACAGTGCACAGGACATGCTTAAGGCAAAGATAAACCTTTTAGTAAAAAATTGTCTGCCTGGGGTGTGACTACCCACCATGACCTGCCCAGTTAGGAATTTATGATCAGATCACCTTTTTTATCCACATTCTGTAGTATAAAACACTTCATAAACAATTCCAGCACCATGTGACAATTTAATGGTGTTTGTTTATATAGCAGTCTCATTTGAGAGGACAGGAAGTCCTGTATCTACATCCATTTCCATTTCTATAATCCCGCTTCTCTTACACCTAAAAGTTCAACATTAAATATCTGCTTGTTTCTGATAAGATTATCCTATTTGCTTTATTTATTTATTTATGTATTTTTCCGAAGTGTGAAGCAGGGAGTGGCAGACAGACAGACTCCCCCATGTGCCTGCCCAGGATTCACCCGGCATGCCCACCATGGGGCGATGCTCAGCCCATCTGGGGCATTGCTCCGTTGCAGCCTAAGCCATTATAGCACCTGAGGCAGAGACCATGGAGCCATCTTCAGCCCCCCGGGTCAACTTTGCTCCAATGGAGACTTAGCTGTAGGAGGGGAAGAGAGAGAGAGAAAGGAGAGGGGAAGGGTGAAGAAGCAGATGGGTGTTTCTCCTGTGTGTCCTGGCCGGGAATCGAACCGGGGACTTCCACACACCAGGCTAATGCTCTACCGCTGCGCCAACCAGCCAGGGCTTTGGTACCAGATTTTTATGTTTGCAGTTTCCTCTGTGAGATTTTTTTCTTCTAGCCCATCTTCATCTAATCCTATTTAACCTTTATACCTTTCAATATTGATTAAGCTGTCTCCTCTTCTGGATACCTTCTCAAATATGCCCCCTTCCATCCCTATCCCCAACACATGGTTAGGTGCTCCCCTGACTGCCAAATGCACTTGCACTTACCCTTGTGATAAAACTGAAGCTCCTTGTGTAGTAAGGTATTTGAAGAACTTCCTTGCTTTTTCAATAGGAGATAGAATTTGTATATTGCTTTCTTTCTCCCCTTCTTTGAATCCTAGGAATAGTATGCCCCTAGAGGGAGGGGAGAGACATTGGAAGAATCTGTGAAATGTATGTCTTGTGAATCCCCACCTGTATGTAGTTGTAAGCTTGTGTCATGTTATGCCTCCCCCACCTGTATGTGGTCAAAGAGTATATAAGCAGCCTCTGAGAGATAATCGGGGAGTGCACGATTTGGGTAGGAGGATTGCCCCGTATGCCGCCGGCTTTTCATAATAAAACTCCTCAAAATTCATATTGGACTTGGTGTCTCTACATGAACGCACAGAAATGAGGTACAGTACTTTATAACACTTGAAGGAAGAGATTGTTTTGTTCTGCATTTTATTTCCAGACTGTAACACACTTCTCAGAATGCTCTTAGCATTATAGCATGTGATAGGTCTTTTTTTTAATCTAACTAAATCACCCTCTTTTCTCTGTTCCAAACTACTTTACTCATATTTCTGTTATGAAATTTATTATTTTTGCATGTTGTTTCCTCTCTCAAAGAAACTATTAGCTTTTGCTAATCTTTGCATTCCTGTGGTTAACAAGTACTGTGCACTGCACAGAGTAAGAAGTTTCTGAATATTTTCTGTATTTCTTTAAAAATTTTTTATTTTATTTTAAGTGAGAGGAGTGGAGATAGACAGACTCCCTCATGAGCCCCAACCAGGACCCATTCAGCAACCCTCATCTGGGGTTGATGCTCTGCCCATTTGGGGTCATGCTTTCAGCTGAGCTATTTTTAGTGCCTGAGCTTGAGGTCCCATGGAGCCATCCTTAGCACCCTGGGCCAAGGTGCTCAAATCAATTGAGCCATGGCTGCAGAAAGGGAAGAGGGAGAGAAGGGGGAGGGATGGAGGAACAGATGGTCATCTCTCCTGTGTGCCCTGACCAGGAATCGAACCCGGGACTTCCACACACCAGGTCAGCAGTTCTCAAAGTGTGCCCTAGAAGATTTCCAGGTGCGCCTTATGGTATTCCAGAGAAATATGTGCCTTTTGGGGACCAAAAAACCAACAGAGGTTTTGGAGTTTAGATTTTTGGGGGGACAGAAATATGGGGAATTGGTTGTAAGCTGATAGTCTGCCCAACCCCCAACCTCACTTGCCTGATTAGGTTGCAAAAGGCTGTTAAGCTGTGGTGCTGGATTGTTTATACTACACCCCATGTTCCCCGGAAAGACTGGAGGCAAGTTTCTTCTATCCTTTGTTTGGTGTAAAGTTAAGATGATACGTATGGTGGGGGTTTTCTGTACTCAAAACAATTAAGAGTAAAAAGAGAGGAATTCTTCAGTGTATTGACAAGGAAATAAAAGTTTGCCTTTCAATATATGCCCAAACAATGAAGAAATCGCTAGGACACATCAGATTCATGTTTCTCATAAACACAAGAATGAAAAAATTTAACATATTCGTGCCATGACCTGCCGAATTTATTAAATCTTACCAAGAATATATCTATATATATATATAAAAAGATACCTTTTTAAAAAAATTTTTAACCCCTCTTTTTTATAAATTCTAAAAAGCATAACTCAAAAAATGTAACATAAAAATGTTTTTTAATGTCAGTATAAATTTAATTTTCTTGTATTTATTTCATTTACCATAAAAGCATGCTTGGACTTTATATATTTTTTCTTTAATATTTGACTTAATTATTATAACATATTTATCAGAAATTTGTATATAGTGTGCCTACAATTATTTGTAGGATTTTAAATGTGCCCTGACTTCAAAGAGTTTGAGAACCACAGCACTAGGTCGATGCTCTACCACTGAGCCAACTGGCCAGGGCTATTTGCTATATTAAAGGTCACTAAACTCATAAAAGGTGATAATAATGTAATGAAACTGATTTTGGCTTATGAACTGGTTCTGAATGGGTTAGTTAGACTCTGGCACTCACTCCCTGGCAGGAACGTTCTATGTCACTCCCCTCTACTTCCTCTCTGCTTTATTCCTTCCACTCACTATGATCTTTCATTCATTCTTTCATCCTTTTCCTTCTTTTCTGATAACAATGATGGCATTACAAGGCAGAGGAGAGAAATGCTGTTGATATACATTTTCTAAGGTTGAAGATGGCCTCCTACAGCTCCGGATTTTGCAGCTCCTCCATTTAAGAGAGATCCTACACTGAGATCGGATTATCTTATTCAAAGTGAAGGGACTCTGATTTATCTAGTCTATGTTGAGTGCCTATGCCTAGTTCAATCAACTATAGGATCATGCAGCAAAACCATGGCTAAGAGTTATCCCTATAAGTATGGGGGGGGGGGATAAAGGTTAGGAAGGGAAGGAAACTAAATGAAACTAAGCAGAAGGAGGCTAATACATTATCTACTACACAGAGGCACCCAGGTTGGAGATTTAAAAGGAGAAAAGCATGTCGGTGGCAGGGAGATTCTACCTAATTGTAGGGCTGGCCCTAAATGTAATGGTCAGCAATACAATGTAGGTAAGGTAGGGTCAGGTTTGATGTGACTTGGTAGACATGAAGGGCCTAGAACTCATCTTTAATCACATCAGATATGACCACTTATGGGTCTGGGCTCCTTTGGCAGCTCACATCTTACTCAGTGGTGGCTTGCCAATGAGTGAAGTCTGGCCAGCAGGTGTCCCAGATGGACTGAGCATCGCCCCCTAGTGGGCATGCTGGGTGGATCCCGGTCAGGCGCATGCGGAAGTCTGTCTGTCTGCCTCCCCCTGCTTCTCACTTCAGAAAAATACAAAAAAGTAAACCCAAAACAAACCAAAAAAACTGGTACCAAGATGGTTCTTTTAGCAGGATTAGACATTAACAGTTAGATTCTGTTACTCCACTTTTCTGTTTTTCTTCTTATCTGTTTGGCTCTTTCTGTCTTATTGGCCCTGAATTCCCTTCCCTTCTCTTTCCTTGCTCCCTTGTTAGAAGTGTTTTAACTAACAAGTACATATATATGTACTTGTTAGTTAAATATATATATCTTGTTAGTTAGATATATATCTTCTTTTTCAAGTGAGAGGAGGGGAGATAGAGAGACAGACTCCCGCATGCACCCTGACCAGGATCCACCCAACAACCTCCATCTGGGGCCATGCTGGCAACCAAGCTATTTTTAGCACCTGAGGCAGAGGTTCCATGAAGCTATCCTCAGCACCTGGGCCCATGCACTCGAACCAATTGAGCCATGGTTGTGGAAAGGGAAAAGAGAGAGAGAGAGAGAAGGGAGGAGGGGTTGAGAAGAAGATGGTTGCCTCTCCTGTATGCCCTGACCAGGAATCAAACCTGGGATTTCCACACACTGGGCAGACACTCTACCATTGAGCCAACCAACCAGAACCTCAAGTACATATCTGGGGACCGGTACTATGGTCAGTGAGTGCTGTGGACCAGTTGAGCTCTGTGCTCTCATTTCTGTTACCCAGCAATGGGCTGCTATGGCCATGTCGTCCAACAGGTCCATGTTCACCAGCAGGCTGAATGCTCCTGTGGCAGCCACACCTCTACTTGCAAGCCTGAAAAGCAGCCTTGGTGGGGAGATGCCTTCTCTGAATTCCAAAATGTTCTTCCTGTCCGTTCTCTGCTGGCTTTAGAAGCAGGAGTGGCCATCTGTAGTTGCTAATTATGTACCCTGGAAATCCTCATTTATCTCTTTTACTAGTTCACCACATTTTACTGCTTAACAATAGTTTATATTACTTTTTTCTGTTTAAGGAAACTACTGTGGTTTTTGTTTCCTGATTGAACCTTGGGTGATATAATGAGGCAGAGGGAGGAGTTAGAATGGCTACAAAAGGCAGAAATCCTAATATAAAAAAATTAAATAATTTGACTTTGTGAAATTAAAAACTTCTGTTCTTTGAAAATCACCATTAAGAAAATGAAAAGGCAAGTCAGTTGAGTAGAAAGTATTTGCAGAATACATAAAGTATCTCAAAAATAACAAGATTTTCTTAGGCTGTTAGGGCTGCCGTAACAAAATACTACAGAATTCGGGGCTTACACAACAGAAATTGATTTTCTCTCAGTTTTGGAGACTGGAAGACTAAGATCAAGATGTTGGCAGATTTGGTTTGTTTCGAAGACTCTTTCCTCAGCTTGCAGACAGCACCTTCTTTCTGTGTCCTCATGTGGTCTTTCCTCTGTGCACACCTGTCTATGTCCAAAATCCTCTTTTTATAAGGACCACTGAAACATCTGCAGATTGTGTGGTCAAAGTCTCCCTACTGCAGTGAGCCCTCTCCTTCTATTGCAATATCCCTTTTAATAAAGTCTCTCCTTACCTATGTTCAGATTTGTGTTTATTTGACATTTCTTTCCTACTTATCCTATGTTCAGCAGTGGGCAATCTAGTAGGAATCAAGCAGGTAAATAGCCCATTACAAACTAGTAAGGAATATATAATGCAAGGCCTGCTACATGATTTGGGGGCCTCAGTGGAAAATGCAAATGCAAAATGCCTGGCTCAAAATAGCAGGGAAGAGTGTTATTAAAGGTATTAAATGTTTTCCCTTTTCTTCCATGGTTTCTTTCAACTTGTAGTTTTTTTATGTCATTCTAAATTAAAAAAAATAAAAAGTGTTTAATTATTAGCATAAATTTTACCATGTATCTTTATATTGTACAATACTGGTTTAAATGAAATATAAAAAGCATTTACCTTGTGGAACCACCAAAACTGCACAATTTGGACTTTTTAACTTATACGTACATATGCATTTTGTTCTTAATAGAAGAGAAAAATGCTGCGCAGAACTAACTCAACTTTTTTCAACTTTGTTTTCCACTTATTTACATGTGCAGTCCTGTCAATAGTCTTTGCTTTCAGCTTCCTGATGGATAAGGATGGACCGAGGAAAAGAAACTATGGGTCTCACATATTCCCCCTCCTTCTACGTCATTATTTTCAGTGTACGTTACTGCCAGGAAGCTACATGAATAAGAAAAGACATGGTAGGGTTCCCTGCTCATTCCTTGAGTGTTATTTCCTTCTTACTGCATTCAGCGTTCAAAGCAAATGCTTGTTTGAATGAAAAGTGTGGCTTTTTGAACTGTCAGCACTTCCCTCCACCCAATCATAACATCAGATGTTTACCTTGTACAGGCTTTGAGTCTTGCTGAAACTCCATGTTCTCCATGTCACCCTTACCCAGGTACAAACTGCCATCTTCCCTCACTTGGACTACTGAAAGAATTCACTGACCTAGTCTATGTGCAGCCGTTGTCGTCCCTGTAATCCATCCTACACACGGCAGCGAGAGTGATCTCAATGTCAGATCTGACCATGTTATCTCTAGATAAAAAGCCTTTAATGCTTCGAGAATAAAGACAAAAAGTCCTTAAAATGGCCTATAAATTTTTCTCTTACATTTTTTTTCTCAGTTTCAGTTTGCAGCATGCTCTGCATCAGTGGTCCCCAACCCCTGGGCCGTGGACCAGTACCGATCCGTGGGCCACTTGGTACCGGTCCACAGAGAAAGAATAAATAACTTACATTATTTCTGTTTTATTTATATTTAAGTCTGAACAATGTTTTATTTTTAGAAAATGACCAGATTCCCTCTGTTACATCCGTCTAAGACTAACTCTTGACGCTTGTCTCCGTCACATGATACATTTATCCGTCCCACCCTAAAGGCCGGCCCGTGAAAATATTTTCTGATATTAAACTGGTCTGTGGCCCAAAAAAGGTTGGGGGCCACTGCTCTATATGAGGACTCAATTCCTGAACACTGGCCTTGCAGCTCTTTGATCGTGCCCTTTCTTTTTTTTTTCCCCTAAACTAATCTTTTATTTATTAATTTTTTTTAGAAAGAGAGAAAAGAAAGAAGGGCAACATCCCCACCCCCAACACCACACACACACACACACAGAAACAGTGATTTGTTGTTCTACTTATTTATGCATTCATTGATTGATTCTTATTTGTGCCCTGACTGGGGATTGAATTTGGAAGCTTAGTTTATAGCAAAGATATTCTTCTTTGTTTCTTCTGATCTTTTCCAGAGAACTATTCCCCATCCAACCCAGCCTCTCCTTCACCTAATTAAACTCCATTCATCCTTCTATTTTTTTATTTTTATTTTTCCAAAGTTGGAAACGGGAAGGCAGTCAGACAGACTCCCACATGCGCCCGACTGGGATCCATCTGGCATGCCCACCAGGGGGCAATGCTCTGCCCATCTGGGGCGTTGCTCTGTTGCGACCAGAGCCATTCTAGCGCCGGAGGCAGAGGCCACAGAGCCATCCTCAGCGCCCGGGCCATCTTTGCTCCAATGGAGCCTTGGCTGCGGGAGGGGAAGAGAGAGACAGAGAGGAAGGAGGGGGGGAAGGGTGGAGAAGCAGACGGGCGCTTCTCCTGTGTGCCCTGGCCGGGAATCGAACCGGGACTCCTGCACGCCAGGCCGACGCTCTACCACTGAGCCAACCAGCCAGGGCCCATTCATCCTTCTATTTAGTGTTCAAATATTCCTTACTTGAGGAAGCCATCTCTTCTGACAAGCTCAAATCTCTTAATTATTCTTTCATAGAATCATTTACTTCTCCATGCAGCACTTGTAAGAGTTGTAATTTTAATTCATTTTTGCAATTATTTGATTTTTATCTTTTCTAGTATATAAATAAAAGAAAGAGAAGAAACCACTCTCCATATAACATTTTTGTTTTCATAATACCTATTGTTAGTGGTGACTGATCACTTATTCACAAGATTATTGAATAATGTCTTCCACACAGATCATGTCTGTTTATCGTTATTTCCCCATCAGCACCAAGAAGCTTTCTTGATCCATGAAGGAGCTCAACAAATAATCATTGAATAAATGATGGCAAACTTGATTGGACCTTTCCTTTTAAATGCCAAAGAAGTACTGATTTCAATGAGTGCTCAAGTAGCCTTGCAAATAAATACATTGTCCCGATATCTGAATATTCTCATCTTTTTTTTTTTTTTTTCAGTTCTACCTTAATCCCTTTCAAACTATCAATTGCAGGATGGATTTGATTCCCTGGTTCTTTGAGGTGAGAAGTTTGAATGTTTCACATTATCTTGCTTTCCCATACTTATCAGCATATCTCTTTTCATGTCCACTCACCTGTGGGGTTCCTCCCTTTTCTGTTTATTACTGATACAATTCTTGCTGATATCCCTTCTTTTTTTTCTCTTTAGACTGGTCTCAGAGTGTTTCCAACATCTGCTATGGTTTAGAGCAGTGGTCCCCAACCTTTTTTGGGCCATGAACCGGTTTAATGTCGAAAATATTTTCACGGACCGGCCTTTAGAGTGGGACGAATAAATGTATCACATGACCGAGACAAGCGTGCGTCAACAGTGAGTCTTAGACGGATGTAACAGAGGAAATCTGGTCATTTAAAAAAAAAATAAAACATCATTCAGACTTAAATATAAATAAAACAGAAATAATGTAAGTTATTTATTCTTTCTTTGCAGACCAGTACCAAATGGTCCACGGACTGGTACCGGTCTGAGGCCCGGGGTTTGGGGACCATTGGTTTAGAGGGACTCTTGTCTGGAAATAGAAGTTCTTTTTGGGGCTGTGATATACATTTCTAGCAAGAATAAGTGAATGAATATATAGCAAGGAAGACATTTCACAAGGAAGTTGCCCTGGAAGTGGGCTGTTGTTGTAAAAAGAGGCCCTTGCCTGTTACAGTCTTTAGTCCCAGAAGTCTAATCACTCCTGCCCAATCAGGACTTTACATCACACAGTCTGCTTTGCCATTCCATCCTCTACAGGCTGTGTGGATTACAGTACTTACATTGGCACTTGTTATACAGCAAGTGCAAACAGCTGGCTTTCTTGCTGTTCATCCAGTGCCAAGATATTATTCCTCAGAAGACCTTTTAACTGCTTTTGCAGTTAGTAGCATCAGTGACCGGGAAATCAAACATTTTATCTCGTGGTTTGTTAACTTAAGGCTATCTTCCAGATGTTTTCTAGAGCTGTTTCTCTGATGCTGATTTGTGGTGGCGTTGATATTTTCTTTCTATAGCATTTTATTATTTTAGAGCAGTGAAATTTAATTTAGCTAGGGGAAATGTCTTTTCCAAATTGATTGTTTCTGATGACACACAGTTATTTAGTGCCTCGTGTTAATCCCACCAACTACAGGACTTGGCCCCATTAGAGCCATGACTAGACAGCAGAAACTTTAGAAGAAACACTGCAGTAGACTTCCACATGTACTGAGGCTACCAGATACACAGATAGATTATTGGCCCAGGGAATTTTAAAGCCAAGGGGAGTTTTTACTCAGATTCCTTCTTTATTCATAAAACACAACTGGAACTCATAGATGCTAAATGATTTTACCCTGGGCCACACATCTAGTTGCTAGTAAGATTAAACTAGAACCCAACTCTCCTAAGGTTGGAAAGGAAACCTTTTTTCTATGCCTCTTTGAAGGTGTAAGTGTGGGTTCATTTCCCCTTGACTGGGCCAATGATACCTTCATTGGGAAATAAATCTCTTTTTAAAAACATTTTTATTGATTTTAGAGAGAGAAGGTTAGAGAGATAGAGGCACACACACACATCAATTTGTTGTTCACTATTAATGCGTTCATTCATTGGTTGATTCATATATGTGCCCTGACCCAGGATCGAACCTGAAATCTTGGCATACAGGGATGCCACTCTAACTAACTTAGAAACACAGCCAATGTGCAGATGAGTCTTTTGACTGCGTTTTGAAGAGGCAGGACAAACTGCTGTGCCAGTCTTGAGGAACCATCACTCTTTCCCAGTGACCGGCCCTGCGGTGTGACACACTGCTTGCTCTCTCTTCTGACAGGCTTGCACTGAGGTATCACGTGGTAGAATGACCCCTGTGCAAAACCATTTTTCCAGGAATTATTTTTATATATTTCTTAAACCTTCATTCCCTCGTTCCTACCCACAAGCTCTCTTCTACCACACAAACCCGTCAAGGGCCTCTCAAAGCTTTGTGGTCATTTCCCCATCCACAGTGGAGACAAAGACAGGGGAAAGAATTAAGTCAGTATGCTGCGCGGCCGAAAAGTTTTGAAAGTTTGGCAGCAGTTTATAAATAACTTATGGTGGACGTTGCCGACAATGGAAAGTGTATATGGGAAACACCATTACAAAAAATATGTATTCTTGGAAAATGAAATATGACAGTGTGCAATCCAAGCCCTCAAGACTTAACAGAAATTCTCATAAAACTGTAGGTAGGCTTACATTATATTATACAAGTTTTAAACTCTGGATCGGGGCCGAAAACATCACCTGCTTTAGGACTTCAAATAGACACTGAAGAGCCACAGAATGATACAATTGACCAGCAAACACTCTAAGATTTAGTTTATCTATAGACTGTCAACTTGGCAGTAACTGGTAAAGTAATTTGCGGTCTCTTTTTGTCTGTTTTAATTAGTGGTTGTTCTTTGCAGCTAGCCTTACAGGAGAAACCGAACACAGCTGCTGCATTGTAAATCACAGAGTGAAATAAGCAGTGTCCAGTGAATAATAAGGAGGCCCCAGAATAGCTGCTCTAATAACCCTGCTTGCTTCCTCTACCAGAGTCTTTTCTCATCGGCTCAGTGGTGATTCATGCATTGAGGGTAGTAGGACTTGGGATAGAAAGGCTCAAGAGGGCAGAAAAAAAGCCCAGGTGAGCTGTTGGGAATTGGACCAGATGCAACAATAGCAATGTAGGTCTGGAATACAGGCTTCAAAATCTGGGTTGAAACTCGAGTTTTGACTTCCGAGTCAGGTAGTGTGAGCTGTTGTACTGTTACAGATTCACCACCCTTGCAGAGAACAATTCCTGTGCATTGTAGACCTGGTTAATCACACTGCATGGGCATTACTGTCTGCGCCTCTTCACTCAACCCCAAACCACTGACCATTTTTATTCAGATAAAGTTCCATTAACACAAATATCAAGTAATGACTATCAAAAGAACCAACATCAAGACCTTAAAATAGTAAAACTGGTGTCTGTGTGTTGGCACAAGGCTGTGGAAAAAGATTCATGATAATGTCATGAAAAAGCACTGTTTAGCTTGAGAGGGGGCCAGTGCCAAGCCATTACGCTTCCTTTTTATGTTACTTATTGATTTGGGAGAAAATGTAGATAGAGACCTTAACAACACTTCTTACATCTCTCCCTCCACTGTGTCTGTCTCCCTGCGAGTCTCGGACCTGGATTGCTGTTAATCGTCTCCTAATTTACTGCCTCTTTGCTCTTTCCTCTAATCTAGGGGTAGTCAACCTTTTTATACCTGCCGCCCACTTTTGTATCTCTGTTAACAGTAAAAGTTTCTAACTGCCCACTGTTTCCACAGTAATGGTGATTTATAAAGTAGGGAAGTAACTTTACTTTATAAAATTTATAAAGCAGAGTTATAGCAAGTTAAAGCATATAATAATAATTACTTACCAAGTACTTTATGTCGAATTTTCGCTAAGTTTAGCAGAATAAATCTTTATAAAACAACTTACTATAGTTAAATCTATCTTTTTATTTATACTTTGGTTGCTCCGCTACCGCCCACCATGAAAGCTGTAATGCCCACTAGTGGGCGGTAGGGACCAGGTTGACTACCACTGCTAATCCATCCAAAACCTCCTTGTCAAAGTAAACTCCCCAGAACATTGAACTGATTGTGCCAATTGTTCAGCCATAAATGTTCAGACACATTTATTTGAATTTCCTCTTTTCCCTTATTTCAACATTCAATGCCATCCAGGATTTCCCTCCAATCTAGGTTTCCCACTCATTTCCTTTTTTTCTAAATTAATTAATTAAAAATTATTTTTTGCGGGAGAAAGGGAGAGAGAGAGAAGCATCAGCATAGTTGCTGTCACTTTGGTTGTTCATTGAGCTTCTCGTACGTGCCTTGACCAGGGCTGTGCCAGTGTCCCCTTGCTCAAGCCAGCGACCTTGGGCCTTTTATGCCAGTGACCTTTGGGTTCAAGTTAGTAAGCTTTGGGATTGTGTGGACAATCTCCTGCTCGAGCTGGCGACCCTCTGCTGATGAGCCCGTGCTCAGACCCAGGGCCTTCCGGGCTTCAAACCGGAGACCTCAGTGGTCCAGGTTGATGCTTTATCCACTGTGCCATGGGTCGGCCCCACTCATCTCCCATCATATGTATTTTCTTCCTATTAAATGGGACTCACAGCTTCCCCAACACCCCTCAAACGCTTCTGCCTCCAGCCTATTCCACAGCTGGTTGTAGTACACAACACTGTCACTTATCTAAATCCTCCTCCTCCACTGAGGGCTACTTTAAAAGCTGCCTTGTCTGTGAAATCTGCGGCCTCTGTTTTTCTACGCATGTTGTTCTTTATGGTCCTCAGGATTCCTACCACTTTCTCTTTTGTCATTCTTACTTGTGCTCCTGAAATGAGTGCGTAAATGTTTGGGGTCCGCCAACCTGGATTTTAACCTCAGGTCTGTTCATTAATGCGATCTTGGTGATTAACCTTGTTAAGCCTTGGCACCTTCCTTGGTAAATTGATAATAGTTGTAACTCCCTCATTGGTTTTTTCTGATGAAGATTAAATGAGACAATGAATGTAATACACTCAACTCTGAGCTTAACACACAGTAAATGTAAAAAAAAATGTTATTATTTTTTTTAATGTGTTTATTATTTTTATTGTTTTAATTTTCTTTCTAGACTCTAACTTATATGAGGGTTAAATCTCTCTATATAGCTACCATCAGCAAACTTTTTCTGCTAAAGGTCAGACAGTCAGAGGTGAATTAAGGTTGGTTGATGTCACAGGTGCAGAAGAAAATATTGAGTCTCTTAAAAAAAGAGAGACAGGAAAAATAAAAATACATGTTAACCATACTTTTAAATAAATAAAAAATATTATGTACTATTAATGTTTAAATTGCACATATGAAACCAAACTTGGTGTCATTAGAAAAAAGTGTAAAGTTGGGGTTTTGCGGGATCCTTCAGAAATCAGGGCCCAGGGCCATGCCCGGGGTGCCTGGTGTTAAATCCGTCTCTGCAGACAGTCAATATTTTAGGCTTTGCAGGCAACATTTATCTGTAGTTTTCTAACAGATAAGAGCACTAGGAACATCTTTTATTATACTATTCGGTCTTTGACCCTGGTTCCTGACACAGGGCTATCAACCCTTGAAGGTTCCTATGTAATAGAAGTATCTCTTGTTCTGGGTGGGCTCCTGACTGAGGGCTGGTAAGCAGAAAGACCAAGCCATGATTAGAAGCTTGGATTATCAGCTTCTCCCCCAGCCTCCAGAGAGGAGAGAAGGAATTGAAGTGGTTTGTTAATGATGGATCATGCTTATGTGATAGTCTCTGTACGGCCAGTAGCTTGGCCACCATCACAACCACCTGGCCCATGCAGGTTCGCATTTGATCCGGACAGATGGTAATGGAACAACAGAGCCAAGGACTGGTGGGCCATTACCTTTATTCCTAGCTTGCACACAGCAAGTGAGTAAACATAAACACACTGGACTCCAAAACCCACTCATTCAGCGCTCACAAAACTACTGACAGATCCGAGTTTTCCTAGAATCAAAGGCTCCCACCAGTCTTATCCCCTCTGGTTCCCCGGCTCCCTTCTCCTCTCTGCACAAACTGGCTTCTCTTTCAGCAACCGGCCATCTTGACTGCCTCCTTTCCTCCAACCATGTGGCCTCTCTCCCCTGAGACAACGTGGTCTCTCTCCCTCTCCAAATGGCCTCCTAGCTCCTCCTTTTAAAACTTTTTGGTGTGAAAGTCCCTCCTCCAGCACAGGTTAGCATAACTAAGCCCCTTCCTAAGCAAGAAAGCAATCAGCCGTATCACGTGAGAGCATCATCACATGAGCAGCAGCCATTTTTATCAATAAAGGTGAGCAAAACCAGAAAATACAGATTATACAAGCTCATTTGGCCAACAGTTTCCATTAAAATCTCCAAAGTGTAAGGTTTGGGGGTTTCCAGGTGGGAACACTCCAAGGAAGGAGACACTCCAAGTCCCCAGGAACAAGCTCTTGTGCTCAGCACCCTCCCAGACCTTGTCCTGTTTCTCTCTTCATCTATGTTCTTTGTCATATCCTTTAATAAACTTGTGATATAAGTGTTTTCCTGAGTTCCATGAGCCACTCTGACAAATTAATCAAACCTGAGTAAGAGATTGTGAAAATTTTCAATTTGTAGCCAAGTTGGATAAAAATTGTGGGTAACCTGGGGACATACTGCTTGTGACTGGCATCCAAAGGGGGAGATGGTCCCATGGACTGAGCCCCTAACTGCTGGGCACTGATGCCATGTCTGGGTCGAGAGTGTCAGAATCAAGTTCAGTTGTAGGACACCAAGCCAGTTCTCTACAGAGGATTATTTGATGTAGAGAAATCACCACACATTTGGTGTCAGAAATATTGTGAGTATGAATGTAAAGAGGACTCACAGAAAGAAAGTACTGATTTTTATTGTTTTTCTTTTATTTCTCTTTTTATTTTATTTAAAAATTTTTTTTACAGAGACGGAGAGAGTCAGAGGGATAGACAGGGACAGACAGACAGGAATGGAGAGATGAGAAGCATCAATCATTAGTTTTTTGTTGTGCGTTGCAACACCTTACTTGTTCATTGATTGCTTTCTCATATGTGCCTTGACCATGGGGCTTCAGCAGACCAAGTGACCCTTACTTGAGCCAGCGACCTTGGGCTCAAGCTGGTGAACTTTTGCTCAAACCAGATGAGCCCGCGCTCAAGCTGGCGAGCTCGGGGTCTCGAATCTGAGTCCTCCGCATCCCAGACCGATGCGCTATCCACTGTGCCACCACCTGGTCAGGCTTCTTTCTCTTTTTAAATAAACTTTAAAAGTGTTAAGATTCATCCCTAGCTCACAGGCCATGCAAAAAAGAGGCTAGTGCCACAAGCAGTGCTTCCTGGATATTTAAGTTAACTGAGAAATGTGTGATTAATTAAATGAATGATTACATGATTGATCTCTATTGAGTGCCTCTGTTCTTTTTTACCTTTTGCAAATGACTTCGGTTTGTGTCTTTACCTCCTGCCCCACTCAAAGAATAAAGTATTTCCAGTGTGTCTAATTCTGGAACCAGTTGGATGAAGCCCCCAAGCATGGAGCCAGGGGTGAGCTGAGCCTTTACAGAGCTGCACCTGTCTGGGTTGGCCGACTGTCTCTAACCTGTAGCAGGGGAGCTCTATACACAGTCAGTGAGGTTAATTTATTCCAGGGAAGAAACTGGTCAGAGCATTAGATCAATATTAACCACTGTATTATGGCAGTTAGAAGGGAGCTATTTATGTTTCTCCGTGAAGTGTAAGATTCTCTCTCCCACGATTTTTTTTTTTTTTACCTGAATGTGTGACAGATCCAACTTTGCTGTGGCAAAAGAAAATGAGAATGGTGGTATTAGTGTAGTTTTTTCCCTTACTAACTGCATTTACATATCAACTCCGAGGAAAGCATACATTTGTTTTCCTTCATGCCTTGGTTTTGTCAAGACAACATCAATGATCTCTCTTAGGCATCTTTCCATGTATAGTATATACAGGAATGGAAGTGAAAATGAATGGTTTCACTCTGAGAATTTTTATTATTGACAATTCAAACATTGGCTCTGCTTCCCTTAAAAAGTCTATTCTAGAACATAATTAACATGACATGCTAAATTTGAAACAGACTATATATTTATACTTGTTTTAAATATTCAATAATTAAAGCTGGTTATTATGCTTTATATTAGAACTATAAATCCACACATTTACTCACCAGAGTAATATTAAGAAACATAATCATCAGTAATATTCACGCTATTTCCATTTCTTTTTTTAAATTTTTTTTATTAATTTTAATGGGGTGACATTAATAAATCAGGGTACATATGTTCAAAGAAAACATCTCCAGGTTATCTTGTCATTCAATTATGTTGCTTACCCATCACCAAAAGTCAGATTGTCCTCTGGGTTTTCCTTGTGCCCCTCCCCTCCCCCCTCTCAGTCCCTCTCCTTCCTCCTCCCCACCCCTCCCCACTGTAACCACCACACTCTTGTCCATGTCTCTTAGTCTCGGTTTTATGTCCCACCAATGTATGGCATCATACAGTTCTTAGTTTTTTCTGATTTACTTATTTCACTCCATATAATGTTATCAAGATCCATCCATTTTGTTGTAAATGATCCGATGTCATCATTTCTTATGGCTGAGTAGTGTTCCATAGTATATATGTACCACATCTTCTTTATCCAATCATCTATTGAAGAGCTTTTTGGTTGTTTCCATGTCTTGGCCACTGTGAACAATGCTGCAATGAACATGGGGCTGCATGTGTCTTTACGTACCAGTGTTTTTGAGTTATGGGGGTATATACCCAGAAGAGGGATTGCTGGGTCATATGGTAGTTCTATTTTTAGTTTTTGAGGAACAACCATACTTTCTTCCATAGTGGTTGTATTACTTTACATTCCCACCAACAGTGTATGAGGGTTCCTTTTTCTCCACAGCCTCTCCAACACTTGCTATTACCTGTCTTGTTGGTAATAGCTAATCTAACAGGTGTGAGGTGGTATTGCATTGTAGATTTGATTTGCATTTCTCTAATAACTAATGAAGATGAGCATCTTTTCATGTATCTGTTGGCCATTTGTATTTCTTCCTGGGAGAAGTGTCTGTTCATGTCCTCTTCCCATTTTTTTTTATTGGATTGTTTGTTGTTGAGTTTTATGAGTTCTTGTAAGCATAGGTACTAAACTCACGGACCTTGGTTTTAAAGAGTATTTTATGAATTTGAGTCCAAAGGCAAGAGAAGTGAAGGCAAAGATAAATGAATGGGACCACATCAGACTAAGAAGTTTTTGCACAGCAAGAGAAACTAACAACAAAACAAACAGAGAGCCAACTAAATGTGAGATGATATTTTCAAACAACAGCTCCATTTCTTGAAACAAGACAATTTCATATTTTGAAAGACAGTGAAAGGATTCCTCCCTGGGAAGCACAAAACGCCCACTAGGTGTTGCTGTTGCACACTGAATTAGCCAAAAGAGCCTAAGAAGTAACAATAATTCCACTCACAAATTCAATCTCATAATTGTTTAAGCAATTATTATTGGAAAGGTAAATGACTTATTTCTATATAATTGTCAATTAAATTTTATTTATAAAATATTAAATTTATTGGGGTGATGTGGTTAATAAAATTACAAAGGCTTCATACATAACCTGTAGATTGCAGCGTGCATTCACCAGCCAGGTCACGTCTCCTTCCATCACCATTTACCCCCCTCTGCACTCTCCTACCTCCTCCCAACCCTCTTCCTCCACCATGTGAACAAGTTGTCTGTCACCTGCAACTTTGTTTCATATGTGGAAGAAAAAATATCTTAGGAGAAAAGCTAAAAAATCAATACTAATTTTTATTTTTTAATAAAACAACCAAAAAAGATATATGAAAATAAAATATTTAAGGAATGCAAAAAAAAACAAAACCAGAGATAAAGTATACACCTAGACATTTCACAATGCTATGCTTTTAACAATATTCAAACACTTTTGCTTAATATAACAATTATTAATCTGGAAATTTGGTGAAATCCTGTAACAATCAAACTAAGTCTTGAAAGAAAGAAAAAAAACCCCTCAGTTTTGATTCTGGTTCAAAATTCAAATTCTATTCATTTTATTTCTAGGATTACAGAAAAGTGATACTAGCCAAAATACCAGCATAAGCTGTAAATTTGATGAACCATGCTTTCTTTTGCCTTTTAAGATTGACATGTTGAAGGTGTAATGGTGCCTGACCTGTGGTAGTACACTGGATAAAGCTGGGCCTGGAATGTTGAGGTCTCTGGTTCAAGATCCCAGTCTTTCCTGGTCAAGGCACATATGAGATGAATTGATGCTTCACACCCCTACCTGTGCCCTCCTCCCCCATTTCTCTCTCTCTCCTCTCTAAAATCAATAAATGAAAAATTTTTTTAAAAGAATGTTCAGTGTTGTTGTTGGTTATGACAATACCCAAGACTAGTTCTTGGAACCTAGGAGGCAGTAAGATCTTACTTTTTGGCAGTATAGTCACCACAGTAATTATAGAAAGGTAAAGTTATAATAATGTGGAATGCATCACTTTTACCATTAATTTCCATTTTTTGCAATCTATGGGGAAAGAGACTGTGTACCTCTTCTGTCCTGGGCAGCACAGTTAACAATGAGAGTATTACTACTGCTCTGATACTTCTCTTTCATGGAACAAATTTGCAAAGTCTGTGGCAGTGATTCATAGTTCAGGAAAGACACACCTTCCAGAAGCAACGATGAAGAAAGAAGGATATTATATGTTTAGTCTTTGCTATTTTTATCCTTCTGGCTTTTGGTTAAATTGTAACTTGCAATCATTTGGTTATGGTGATGTAACCCATTAATTCGTCAAACAGAAGCTCCATTTGAGTCAGATTCCTTTTTTTTTCAAACTAAACGAAAATGAATCTCCACGTTCTTGTCCTTTCCTTGTAGTATGTTGTTATTTTATTAATGCTCAAAGTCTATTCTATAGACCTGGTCCCACCTTGAATAAAAATTGAGTTTCTCATGAGTATATAAATAGTGCTCAGTGTGTTTTCATTAAAAGGTAATAAATATAAAAAGCAAATTAGGTATTTTTTCCTGGCCCTTGTTTATAATATGTACTAAGCATTACTATTATACTTAGGAAGTATTTTTAAGATTGAACCGGACCTTATTGGTATGGAAATTGTTGGTCCTTCTGGTGTGCTATATGGCAGAGCCCTTGTGCCATATAAAAATAATCATTAATCTATCATATTTAATTGTGCATAATTTCTTTCTTTTTTCTCTTTTAATTTCTTTTTTCTTTTTTTAGAGAGAGGAAGGGAGAGAGAGAGACAGAGAAAGAAACACTGTGTTGTTCTGTATGTGCCCTGACTGTGGGTGGAACCAGAAACCTCTGTGCTTCTGGATAATGCTCTAACCAACTGAGCAATCCAGTCCCTGAGCAATCAAGCCAGGGCTTAAATTTTTTAATTAATTAATTAATTAATTTTTGTGACAGTGAGAGGGACAGATAGGGACAGACAAGCAGGAAAGGAGAGAGATGAGAAGCATCAGTTCTTTGTTGCATCTCCTTAGTTGTTCATTGATTGCTTTTTCATATGTGTCTTGGTGGGGCAGGGCGGGGGGGCTAGAGCAGAACAAGTGACTTCTTGCTCCAGCCAGCGACCTTGGGCTTTAAGCCAGCCACCTTTGGGCTCAAGCCAGCGATCATGGGGTCATGTCTATGATTCCATGCTTAAGCCAGCGACCCATGCTCAAGCTGGTGAGCGTGCGCTCGAGCCAGAGACCTCGGGGTTTCAAACCTGGTGCTCTGTGTCCCAGTCTGATGCTCTATCCACTGCGCCACTGGCTGGTCAGGCTTTAATTTATTGATTGAGTTTTAGAGAAACAGAGTGAAGAAAAGAGAGAGGGGGGTGGGGGAAGGGAAACATTCATTTGTTGTTTTACTTAGTTGTGCCTTCACTGGTTGCATCCGGTGTGTGCCTTGCCTGGGGATTGAATCTGCAACCTTATTGTTTCAGGACAATTCTCTATCCAATGGAGCTAACTAGCTACCACTGCATAATTTCTTTAGCATCTCTCTCTCCTACCAGACTACAAACATTCCTTGGACTATTTTAGATAAACTGTTTCTATACCAATAGGTGCTTAAAAATTTTTGTAGAATGAACTAGCAAATGAATAAAGATAAACATTGCTAAATTAAACAAATGAAATATAATCCAAGGGTAAATTCAATCTTAGTTCAAAAATAACGTGAACTGCGAGTCAACCAGAATATTCCCAAGACTAAGTGCAGCAGTCCATCAATAGGAGAAGCATTTAAGATGCTAAGGAACTTACCATCTTGATTGTTTCCTAAATTTTCCAGATCCTTAATACCTCTTCCAGAATATAGTTTTCAGTACCTTGTTTCTTTTTTCTTTTTTTTACAGAGACAGAGAGAGAGAGAGAGAGTCAGAGAGAGGGATCGACAGGGACAGACAGACAGGAACGGAGAGAGATGAGAAGCATCAATCATCAGTTTTTCATTGCGATACCTTAGTTGTTCATTGATTGCTTTCTCATATGTGCCTTGACCGTGGGCCTTCAGCAGACCAAGTGACCCCTTGCTTGAGCCAGCGACCTTGGGTCCAAGCTGGTGAGCTTTTTGCTCAAGCCAGATGAGCCTGCACTCAAGCTGGCGACCTCGGGGTCTTGAACCTGGGTCCTCTGCATCCCAGTCCGACGCTCTATCCACTGTGCCACCGCCTGGTCAGGCTTTTAGTACCTTGTTTCTTGATTCTGCTGTTTCACAGTGATCAGCCCAAGACTTGGATAACAGATAGTTGCATAGCACTTTCAGGCTTCATCTGTGGGCTCCAGTCACACTAGGTATGTGTGACTGAAAACACCAGTGATTAATTAATTACGGAAAGTACTGAATGCTTTTTTGTGCTTGGCTCTATGCTCTATTCTATACACCATGGTATTTTATTAATTTGTGCCTTTATTAATGGCAATCTTTCTACCTTGAATTTCTTCCCTTTTCTTTATAGTGAAACCACTATTAGTTCTTTAACACTCATTTCAGGCCACACCTACCCCATATATCCTTCCCTGAGCCATAAGCCTGGGATCTCCTATGATGTTATATATATATATAGCTCTGTTACAGAACTTATTTTATATTAGTGCATATAAACGTTATCTGCTTATTATCCATACTCATTACTAGACTGTGAGCTCCTCAAAATATAGTGGTCAGAAGCATTCTGAAAAGAACTAGCTCTTATTTTCATTATCTCAGGTACCAACCTACCCGTATCTGCACGCAAGTTCTCTGACTTCCTTCCTACTATAATGGATGGGCTGTCATTGACTCATCTACAGCCAGTCTACCTGCCGGGGCACTTGCCTCGCACTTGGGTTATATAGTTTAAGTATAGAAGTCTAGTTTGAAAACAATTTTTCATTTAGAATTTTGAAGGCATTACCCCATTGCCTTTTATTTTTTCAGTGTTGCTGAGAAACCCATCCTTCCTTTGTAAAAATTTCCAAATTTCAGAAAAATTTAAATATCTACAAAGAATAATAATGAGTCTCCACATATCCCTCCTATTCCACAATTATCAATTCATCGTCAATCACATTGCATCGGCAGCCTACCCCCACTTCCAATTATTTTGATTCAAAATCCAGACACCATCCTGTTTCATTTGTGAATATTCAGTATTTATCTCTAAAAGACATAAAGGTTCATATATCTCATCCTTCTATGTGATTTATTTTATTCTCTCTGAGAGTTTTTAGGAAACTACTTTTCTTCCTGGATTCCTGAAATTTTATAATGATATGCTCATTGGGCCTGTTTCTGTGGGCCCTTTCTGTCTATAATCACATGATTTACAATTACAAGAAATGTCTTAAATTGTTTCAGTGATGACTTTTTGCCTCACTATTCAGTTGTTGTACCTCCTGGAAAAGTGCTCTAACTCTTCTTTCTGTTTTTTTAAATTTTTATCTCTTTGACTTTTGGTTCTCCTTTCTGAGACATTTTCTCACCTTTATCTTCCTATCTACTTACCAATTTTTCACTTCTGCTATTGTATTTTTAAAGTCTTAGAGCTCTTTGTTCTCTGATGTTTCTTTTCCGCGGCATCTTGTTTTTGTGCCACAGATGAAATATATTCTCCTTTGCTTTTTCTTTTGATAACAGAATGATACATTTTTTGAAGTTCTTCTTTCCTCTTATGTTGCCTTTTTTATGTTTGCTTATTTTGGTTTCATCTTCCGAGGTAGATGTTTTCCTCATTGCGCTTTTAATCCTTGCTCCCTGCTCATGATCAAGGAAGAGACTAGAAGCAGAATCACACACTGAGCCTGTGGCAAGGACTTTCCATCTTTGAGCTTCATAGAACTGGAATCTAGGGGGACCGTTTGTAGGGGAACCTCTAAGGTTTTTAGGTCTTTCTCTTAGACAGGTCAGATTCTGTGAGAGAGTTTTCCGGTGTCTTTTCTGAAGGCTACATATCTGGCCGGCACATTGGGAGTCATGTTGGGGAAGAAGGCCAGGGGTGTCTGCATTCAGCAATTTGCTAGACATGGGGTCTCATGGCATCCCTTTTCTGTTTTATCTGGGTTGGAGTACGGACCTGGGATCTTACTGTTACTCAAACAGCTTTTATCCCCATCTCCTTATTTAGGAACTCTCTTTCACACACTGTTTCAGATTTTTCTGGTGCTGTCATTTTCAGATCCTTCTGAAGCTGTGGTGCAAATTATGTTGCTTTTGCATTTCCTTGCTGCCAGCTTGGGACTTGGGTATTTTTGGAGAAGGGGATGCTAAAGAAATGATCACACATCGGTATCCTTTCGAACTTCCAAATTTTTGTTGCTGTTGTTGCTTCACTGTTTTGCCCATATTTGTAAATTTAGATATTAAACAAAATTTATTTATTATACTTTTCTGGGGCTTTTAGAGGGAGGACAATAGATGTGTGTTCACATCATCTTAACCTAGAAGAATTCTCCACCCCCATTTACATACCTTAAAATCTGATAACTGTTGTTTAATATAAAGGTAAACCCTGTTCCTTGTGCTGGGGTTCTGGTAACCAGAGTGTGCACCGGGACCTCCACATTTCTTGGATTAGCAGTGACAGGGCTCAGTTACTAGTAGGGTGTGGTCATACAAGATGAAATGGCTTTTATCTCTTTCTTGAAACCTCATCCACACAGTTCTGGTAACAGGACAGAAGCACTTGGGAGATGGACTGGCTGACTGCATAAATCTGGGCCACGTGACCACCTTCTTCCCACTGGTTCTGAGTCTATCCTTTGTGCAGAAGCAGAATGGGTTCCAGGAGGTTGTGCTTTTTTGTTTGTTTTGTGACAGAAAAAGAGAGAGACAGAGAGAGAGAGGGACAGACACGGACAGATAGACAGGAAGGGAGAGAGATGAGAAGCATCAATTCTTCATTGCGGCACCTTAGTTCATAGATTGCTTTCTCATATATGCCTTGACCAAGGGGCTACAGCAGAGTGAGTGACCCTTTGCTCAAGCCAGCGAACTTGGGGTCATGTCCATGATCCCACGCTCAAGCCAGATGCCCTGCACTCAAGCTAGTGAGCCCACGCTCATTTGAGATAATTGTGGAATACTACTCAAAAATAAAAAAATAACTACTGGTAGACACAACATTAGATGAATCTCATAATAATTATGCAGAGAGAAAGAAACTAGACAAAAAAGGTAGTATATACTGCATGTTTCCATTTACATAAAACTATGGAAAATACAAACTAATCAGTAGTGACAGAAAGCAGATCCATTGGTGGGGGATGGGATGGGCGACCAAGAGAAGCAAAAAAGAGAAACATGCACACACAACTTTTTTTTTTTTTTTTTTTTTTTTTTTACAGAGGCAGAGATAGGGACAGATAGGAACGGAGAGAAATGAGAAGCATCAATCATTAGTTTTTCGTTGCGTGTTGCGACTTCTTAGTTGTTCATTGATTGCTTTCTCATATGTGCCTTGACCGTGGGCCTTCAGCAGACTGAGTAACCCCTTGCTGGAGCCAGCGACCTTGGGTCCAAGCTGGTGATCTTTTTGCTCAAGCCAGATGAGCCCGCGCTCAAGCTGGCGACCTTGGGGTCTCGAACCTGGGTCCTTCCGCATCCCAGTCAGATGCTCTATCCACTGTGCCACCACCTGGTCAGGCCACACACAACTTTTGAGGACAGTGAATATATTTATTATTTTGTCTGTGATGAAAATTTTGTGACAGTATAGATAGGTAAAAATTTACCAAACTGTACTTTTAAATATGTTACAGATTACTATGTGTCAATTATATACCAATAAAGCTGTTAAAAACTTTTAAAGTTGTACACTTTAAATATAAGCAATTCTATCTCAATAAAGTTTTTGAGTCAGAGATGAATGAAAACTGAAAAAATGTTTTTTAAAACATAAATGAAGGGCTTATTTCCCTAATATAAAATCTTCACCAAATCAATAAGAAGACCCAAAACAAAACTAAAAAGTGAATAAAGGATATGAGCAATTCATAAAAAGAAAAAATAATTGCCTTTTACACCTAAGAAAATATACTCAACATCACTCATATAGAGAAAAATTCAAATTCAAGCACCACTGACACCATTTCCCCACTCTTTAATGGGCAAATGTCCAAAGATTTCATAAAACACTATATTCGCATGTGTTTTTTCCCCCATAGATGGTCAGTGTATGGACTGGCGCAACAGCGAGGAGGGATGCTTTGACAATATGTACTCAATTGCTATATCTTTCTACATAGTTATTCTACTTCTTGTATTTTTTTCTATAGATATATTTGCATAAGTACAAAATGACCTGTATTCAATGTTATTCATTGAAGTTGTATTTCTAGTAGTTAAAGACTGGCAACAACCTAAATCCCTCTCCATGGAAGATTGGTGAATTTGGCAAAACAGAATGAGAAAGTTTCTTATAAGTATGAATGAAATAAATTAATATAGAGTGAGAAAAGCAAGGGGCAGGACACTGGGTCTAGCATGCTACACTGTGGATTAAAAATAAGTTTACAAATGAATATTTGCCACAATAAACATAAGATTGTGTGGAAGGGCACACAAGAACTGGTTAAGTACGGTTGCCTTTGAGGAGCGGTTTAAGGAAAATTTGAGAATAAGTCTTTTTTTTTAATGACTTGAATTTTGAATCATTTGGATGTATTTCCTATGTTTAAAAAAAGCCTCTTGAGAAGCATGTTCACTACTCAGAAATGAACAATATAAAGGCGTAAGTGAGGTGTAAGAGGGGTGCTCTAACGATCTCCAAATCGTTGGTTATGGAACATTTAGCTCATCTTGGTGCACTCAGCGTGGTGGCTGGATGGAGCCCCCTGTGGCATGTGCCTGGGCTGGGGCCTCTGCCTCCCCCCCAAACCCAGGGAGTGTGACAGAGACCAGAACGGAAGCAATCAATTTTGGAAAATGTGGGGAATAAAAAATGATTCCTGTGCTTCAAAATGACTTCAAAGATGGGAGAAGGGAAAGTGGCTGTCCAGTACTCTCATGCGGCTGCTGACCAAAGTGGTGGTCAAAGCCCCCATTGAAGAAACTCTGAATTATGGACCCACAAGAAAATGCTAGAACTGGCCGTAAATTTAACCCAAGATGTTCAACGTACTCAGCTGGCACCAGGTTCTCAACTCTTCTGGGAATTGGGACCAGCAGACCTAATCGACAGTCACTGGTCCATAAAACCTTTACTAGGTGGAATTTTGTGGAAGGATCAGCCCCTCCCCCAGTTATGGCCGCCTCCAGCACTGAATGAGTCAGCTTTTTATGTCATCACCTATATTCCTCTCCCCCTCACCATCCGTCTCTCTCTTTCTCCTTTCTTTTTGGAAGACAAGCAGGCCCTTCAACACACTTTGTTCCCTGGTCGCCAGGTAAGTGGCTGTGAGCAGTATTTACTGCTCTTTATCCTTGGATTTGAGAGCCCAGTCTCACCCCCCCCCCCCTGTTCCTGTAAGCAGGGGAGATTTAGGCACTCTCTACAAGGTTTGTTGTGGCTTCTTCTTTGCTCCTTGATTTTTGAAAGCTGTTCTTGTAGTCCAGATTTGGTTTTTCATGCTGATTGTTCATAAATTAGTTTATAATACAGTTCAGTGGTGTGAGCTGGGAGTCTGTGTGTCTGCCTACTCCGCTGCCATCTTCCTGGTCCCACTAGGTGGAATTTTGTATGATGATGGCCCTACCATCACAAATGTTTGAAATTGTCAAATTCTAATGAACAAAGCCTGATTCATCCCCTCACTCCCCCACCCACCCACAAAAGCCTTCTGATTACTGATGCCAGTGAGCTCCTTGTGGCTGCTGAAGTCTTAGTTCATAAGAGAATTTGTTTTGTTCTACAGTTCTCCCCTCACTTCTCCTTCCCTCTCCTTGTTCTTTCCCACAGCATTTAAAACAGAAGTGTATTTTGCAACAGAAAAATAATTCATATTTTTAGGGTACAGAGTTCATAGATATTTCTAGATATTAAAGTTCTCATTATTTCTTAACATCCTTCTGGAGGTGGAAGCTGGGTGAAAAAGTTCTAAACATTTTTTAACACTTTGGAAGCAGACTGTAAAACTGCTCCTTGAAAGAAAACCGATTTACATTCTCATCTGCAGGAAATGAAAATGTCCTGTTTTTTGAATTTGTTGGCATGTGTGTTATCATTTTTTTAAATTCAAATTTGAAGTCCCTGGCCAGGTAGCTCAGTTGGTTAGGGCATCATCCCAATATGCCAAGGTTGTGGGCTCAATCCCCATCAGGGCACATACAAGAAACAAGCAATGAATGCATAAATAAGTGGAACAAGAAATGGATGTGTCTCTCTCCCTCCCTTCTTTTTTCTCTGTAAAATCAATATATTTTTTAAAAAGTTTTTAAAATTCCAATTTGATGGGCTGAACTCACATCTCATTATTTTATTTGCACATTCTAAATTGTAATGTGTGTGGACACTTTTTCAAAGTTATATTGGTAATTTGACTTTTTAAAAATATTTTTTGTTTATTCAAATAAATAATATATTGATTTCATTTTTATGATATATGATTCAAACCATACTAAAATATACAAATTTTATGTTAATATACTATGTTAGGTAAAGACACTGCATTTTTCCAGCATTTTACAACATTCCAAAATTTTAAAGCAATCATTTTTTAAGAATCCACTCTTTTGTATTGATTCTAAAAGTGCATCATTAATTCTAAATGCTTATATATTATTGGATGTATTAGAGATTTTAGAATGTTTCATTGACTTATCTGTCTAGTATTATGCCAGAACTACATTTAGTTATTTTTGCTTAAGAGTTTTAATTCCATTCTTTATTCTTTTGTTACAAATAATTTAGAATTGAAACTTTAAACGGGGTTACATTAAATGGATAATGAAACGTAGGAGATTTTAAATTTTATAATATTAACTTTCCTCATCTGACAACAAGGTCTTTTACTCCAAATTATGTAGGAGCACTTATATTCTTCTGTAAAATTTTGTACTTTTCTTTACATTGGCTTGCATATTTCTTGTTAAGTGTACTCCATGGTATTTGAAATTTATAGCCCCTTCTCCAGTGATTAGATTGCTTTATTGTGCTTTTTCAATTATGTGTCATATTGTATCACTCAGCGACCCGCAGCTCCCAGCAGTTCCCCTGCTGTCAGAGTAGTTGATGGGAGCTCCGAATGCCATAGGTCTGATGGATATTATTTATTCTCCCTGTGCTTGAATTGACACCTCTTAGTTTCCTTTTATGGCCTGTAGAGAGTTTACAGTGACTTGCTGCTGGGCCAAGGATGAGAATCTGTAATAACTCCTCTTCATTTACATAAACAGCTAACTGGTTGGCTGCCAGCATTTTTAGTGCCACCCCACAGAGAGCTCACCACTTGTGCTTCTGATCCTTGCTTGGATATCTGATTCCAGGCACTTCCTTCCTCACAGGGCTTGTCCCCACCCAGGGCCCCCTGCACAATCCCAGAAAAAGTCAAATGTTTCTTTCCGTTCAAACCCAGAGAATTGTTTCTATATTGATTAATGTCCATGCGAGATCATAGAACATAAACAGAAAACTTTAAAAAGAAAGAAAAAATCAAAGACAATAGCCTCTTTCTGTTGAAGCTTGCTATGCCATGCACTTTCTAAGTGTTTTTTTAAAAGGTAAATTACAACATTTTATTAAAAAATTTTTCTCTTCCAGTTATTTTTTCATTTAAAAAATGATGGTAAAATACAAATAAAATTTACCATCTTAAACATTTTGAATGTACAGTTCAATATTGTGAAATACGTGCACATTGTTGCACAATCCATCCCCAGAACATTTTCACTTTGCAAAACTGAAACTCTATATCCATTAAACAACTCCCTGTTGCCCCTCCCTCCAGTCCCTGCAAACCACCATTCTACTTTGTTTCTACGAGTCTGACTACTCTCAATACCTCCTATAAGTGCACAGATAGTGTTTGTCCTTTTGTGACTGGCTTATTTCATTTAGCAGAATATCCTCAAGGTTCATCTGTCTTTTAGCATGTGTCAGAATTTCTTTTAAGACTAAAAAATATACCACATTTTGTTTACTCATTCCTCCATCGATGGACATTTGGATGCTTCTGCCTTTTGGCTGTTGTGAACAATGTGCAGTGAACATGAGCACGCAGATACCTCTTCAAGACATATGCTTTTACAGCTTGAGCCCAAGGTCGCTGGCTTGAGCAAGGGGTCACTCAGTCTGCTATAGCACCCCCCCCCCCCCACCTCCGGTTAAGGCACATATGAGAAAGCAATCAATGAACAACTAAGATGCCACAACAAAGAATTGATGCTTCTCATCTCTCTCCCTTCCTGTCTGTCTGTTCCTATCTGTTCCTCTCTCTGTCTCTGTCTCTCTCTGTCATCTCTCTCTCTCTCTCTCTCTCTCTCTCTCACACACACACACACACACACACAACATAGGCTTTTAATTACTTTCTAAGTGTTTTACTAGACTGATCTTTACTACAACTTTACGAATCAGGTGTGATTAATATTCCATTTTTACAGATGTGAAAGCTGAAGTACATGGAGAGTAAGTAACTAACTGATTATAATTCTAGAACTGTGACATTTAGTTGCACACTATACTGTTTACCAAAGGAGACATCTAGGTGTCTTGCATCAGGGAATGGAAAAGGAAAGAAGTGAAAAATCACATTTGCATTGGTGAAACAAGAGGTAAGCATTAATTTTTATCATTCACCATTCCAAAAACAATATAATAAAATTATATTCAAGTAAGTTCTAATTCAACAAAATGAATTATAAAGTTGAGAGCTATTTAGATAATTTAGGAAAATATCTTGCTTTTGAGTTGCCTTTCAAACCAATTTCCTCGGATAATTGCTTTGATATTTAGTAAGGTTATTTATTTATTTATTTTTAGTGAGACAGAGAGACAGACAGGAAGTGAGAGCTTGTAGTTGGGTCACTTTGGTTGTTCACTGAGTGCTCTGACTTGGGGTGAGGGAGCTCCAGCTGAGCCAGTGACCTTTTACTCAATCCAAAGACCTTGTGTTCAAGCCAGTGATCATGGGGTCATGTCTATGATCCCATGCCGGTGACCCTGTGCTCAAGCTGGTGAGCCTGTGTTCAAGTCAGATGAGCTGGCACTTCGGTGCACTTGCGGTTCAAACCTGGGTCTTCAGTGTCCCAAGTCTACGCTCTATACACTGCATCACCACCTCATCAGGCAGTAAGGCTATTGCTTATTTTCATTTTTTTATTTTAGAAATTAAATTTAATGGGTGACATTGGTCAATGAGAATATAGAAGTTTAAAGCAAACATCTTTATATTACTGCAACTGTTGATTGCGTTGTGTGCCCATCGCCCAAAGTCAAATAATTTTCTGTCACTATATATTTATCTCTCTTTACTCTCCTCCCCCTATTTCTTATTTTCAAAATCAAGCAAATTTCTAATTTTCTGTTTGTACAAACGCAGATACAATGAGATAGATAAGATGAAAATAAAAAAGGAAAAGGATGGCCTGACCAGGCAGTGGCGCAGTGGATAGAGCATCAAACTGGGATGCAGAAGACCCAGGTTCTAGACCCCGAGGTCGCCAGCTTGAGCGCGGGCTCATCTGGTTTGAACAAAGCTCACCAGCTTGGACCCAAGGTCGCTGGCTCGAGCAAGGGTTTACTCAGTCTGCTGAAGGCCCATGGTCAAGGCACATATGAGAAAGCAATCAATGAACAACTAAGGTGTCCGAACGAAAAACTGATGATTGATGCTTCTCATCTCTTTTTGTTCCTGCCTGTCTGTCCCTCTCTCTGACTCTCTCTCTCTGTCTCTGTAAAAATAAATTAATAAAACAAAACAAAACAACCCCCCCCAAAAAAAAAACTCAAAAAAAAAAAAAAAAAGAAAAAGGAAAAGGATGGCTGGTCTGTGAAAAAATGTCATGAAACAGAGCTCCTTGTTTAAATTGTTAATATCTACAAGTATTACTTTTTTTTATTTATTTATTTTTTCATTTTTCTGAAGCTGGAAACAGGGAGAGACAGTCAGACAGACTCCCGCATGCGCCCGACCGGGATCCACCCGGCACACCCACCATGGGGCGAAGCTCTGCCCACCAGGGGGCGATGCTCTGCCCATCCTGGGCGTCGCCATGTTGCGACCAGAGCCACTCTAGTGCCTGAGGCAGAGGCAACAGAGCCATCCCCAGCGCCCGGGCCATCTTTGCTCCAATGGAGCCTTAGCTGCGGGAGGGGAAGAGAGAGACAGAGAGGAAAGCGCGGCGGAGGGATGGAGAAGCAAATGGGCGCTTCTCCTGTGTGCCCTGGCCAGGAATCGAACCCGGATCCTCCTACAAGTATTACTTGTAAGGTGTATCTTATATACTAACATATTTTATATGATGATTTGAAATATTACTGCAGGAAGGAAAAATGGAGCTTGAACAATACATTCTTCATAGTTTAATAGCCGGTGTGCGCACGAAAGAACTCGCGATGGCAGTCATCCAGGATCTGCCTTGATTTGACTTTGTCTTACCTTGCATATACCCCATGTATACTTTTGCAGTGTAAATTCCAAGAGAAAAACAACATGAAAAATGCAAAAATGTGTTTCAGGGATTGGTTTTAATGGGTTGTCTACAAAGTAGGTGTGTGTGTGTTGCTTATATCTTAATCTTTTTTCTTTCTCATTTTTTTCCAGCTTAACTGAACATTACAATCATTTATCTTCCTTAGGTCTCAAAGTACTGCTGTATTCTCAGGATCAGGAAATAAATATGTTTTTGTTTCCTGCCCCCCAAAATAAATTGAGTTGTTGTTTTAAGCTAAATTGCATTTCACTTCCTCTTAGATTATTTTACCATCAACATTTTTTTTCAGTTACTGTAAAATTTATACCCAGCAAACACATTTTAAAAAATGTAAAGTCCTTTTAAGAGACAGAAATCGTTGAATACGTACTATTTATTCACAAAATTATCTTCAGGGTACATGAAGGATATTACTAAGTATGATGCATTTAGTTGTACAGATATGTAAACAACAGTTAATAAATGAAAATGCTTGAGGAAATTTAAAAATGGTGTCAATTTAAAGATAAATAAAGCAGTATTCTACAGTGGAGGGAAATACAGAGATTAGTGTTAAAATGTTCATAAATGTTACTCTGTAGGGAATCACCCATCTAACCTTGAACTCTCTATGACTTGGATTGAGGAACTTTAGTTAAAAGCCCTGAGTGAATGTCTCTTGGATGCAAACACCAAGAAGCTGTGTGAGTGAGTGACCTTTGTGCAAACACAAAGGAATGCATATGAACAGACTTTAGAAAATTAGCCTTTGCCTTGACCAGACAGCTCGGTTGGCTAGAGCATCGTGCACAGAAGTTGTCAGTTCGATCCCCAGTCATGGCATATACAAGAACAGATCAATGTTCCTGTCGTCGCTGTCTCTCTCCTTTCCTCTCTCTCTAAAAATCAATAAAATAAACATTAAAAAAAAAGAAAATTAGCCTAGAGGTTCTAGATTGCCCCTTCCTTTGTGCTTGTTAATTAGTGAAAGAAAAAGAATGTACTGACCCAAATTAGCCCTTTCTCCATGTCAGCAAAAGTCTATTAGTCATTCTTCCCCCTTATCACCTGATCTCCCTCTAATTCTGTTACCTCTGTTCTGCTTCTGATCAATAAAAGCTAAGGGAGAAGGAAATTCAGGTCTTCTTTGCCTCCCTTGGCAGGCCTCCCCCTCTTCCTCTTGATATAAGTTTGTGTCTAGAGTAGTTTCTTCCATGTGACACTAGTAGTTCCCAGCGGGCTGGAGTACTACATTACTCTATTTTGATCACATTTATATGATGGAATTTTAGGGTGAGAGTATTGATATTTCATTATAGGGCTATATATTATCATTATAGAGATAATATAGTAGGTTTAATTGTCAGTTTTTTGACTACATGACAGAAACTTAACTCAAATTTGTTGAGATACAAAGGTGATTTTAATTGTCCACTGAATCTTAGACAAGGTTGAACAGACAAAGATGGGGCCTGGGCCTTAAGAACAACGGGAACCAGAGCTTCCAGTTATCACTATATTGTCTCTTTATCTGCAAGTCGGCTTTCTTCTCTTAAGCTATAGACCAGACTCCTCCACGTGGCAGGAAGCACAGTCCACTGACAACTCCTTAAAATTTCCACCATTCACTTCTGTCTGTTGCTGCGCTGGCCATTTCTCCTTGGCTCATTGGTGATGTCTCCTACAGTTGGGGAATTGCTTCCCTATCAGCCCCAGGCTTTCTACCTCAAGTACCTGCATCTTTCTGCTTAAGGACAGTGGCTAGGGAAGTGAGCTGGGATAGCAGGTAGGACCAGGCCAAAAATACCAGGTGGTTAATGTGCCCTGAAGTAATCTTCAACCAAAAAGGGATGAGAATTGGTGCATAAATACCCCACTTAATCATTCTGTGGGGGGATAATTCTAACGTTTGTTTTATAGGTCTTCTAGACCTATATATTTGTTTTATAGGTCTTCTAGAGCAGTGGTCCCCAATCCTGTGGGCCATTTGGTACCGGTCTGCAGAGAAAGAATAAATTACTTTATTTATTTCTGTTTTATTTATATTTAGGTCTGAACAACATTTTAGTTTTAAAAAATGACCAGATTTCCTCTGTTACATTCGTCTAAGACTCACTCTTGACGCTTGTCTCGGCCACGTGATACATTTATCCATCTTACCCTAAAGGCTGGTCTGTGAAAATATTTTCTGACATTAAACCGGTCCATGGCCCAAAAAAGGTTGGGAACCACTGTTCTAGAGGGTCCCTAGCAGGACTCAACACCTTTTATTATTGCTGTCTTCCTTACAACTCTCTTACCATGCTCCTGGGGATCATCTCCAAAATAAACAACTACTTGTACCTATATCTTTGTTTCATATTTTTTGGGGGAAGCGGGATCCAAATTAAAACGAACACCAAAAAGTTATTTATTTATTTATTTATTTATTTATTTATTTATTTATTTATTGCGAGAGAGACACAGACAGGAAGAGAGATGAGAAGCATCAAGTCATAGTTGTGTCACTTTTACTTGTTCATTGATTGCTTTTCATATGTGCCTTGCCGGGGGGGTTCCAGCTGAGCCAGTGACCCCTTGCTCAAGCCAGCAGCCTTAAGCTTCAAGCCAGTGACCCTGGGCTCAAACTGATGAGCCTGCAATCAAGCCAGTGACCTCAGGGTTTTGAACCTAGAACCTCAGCATTCCAGGTCAACATTATCCACTACGCCACCACCAGTCAGGTGAGTAACTGATTTATGTTTCCTTTTTGACCCAGCAAAAATCATGGACAAATACTTAGATTGGCCCATTCTTGGTCAGGTGCTTACACATGGGCCAATCAGTTCCTAGCCATGGGGCAGGGACATAGTGGCCATCATATGGCTGGAATAAGGGATAAAATACTCAGAGTCAGGGCTAATGGGAGTGGAAGGAAGGAGCAGGTCTAAGATATAGGAACGTAGTATTCACAAAAGGAAAGAGGTATGTTGGGATGGTGAATTGTTAGTTATATAAAACAGTGGGCCTTTCTTCATAAGATTGTTAATAGCATATTTTATAAGATGTTTATACAGAGTCAAATTTTTGTACTTTTATTTATTTATTTATTTATTTTAATTCAGCGAGATTGGAGGAAGCACAGACAGATTCCCACATGCGCCCAGACAGGGATCTACCCAGCAAGCCCAATAAGGGGTGATGCTCTGCCCATCTGGGGCATTGCTCTATTGCTCAGCAACTGAACTCTTCTTAATGCCTGAGGCGGATGCCATGGAACCATCCTCAGTGCCTGGGACCAACTTGCTCCAATCGAGACATGGCTCTTGATAGGCTAAAACCTGGGAGAGAATGTTCATTAATTTAAGCTAGACAACGCAGTATTATTGGAATATGTGGATGTAATCAAAGTCTCAGTGATTAATTCTTGAAATCCTTCTTTCTTTTTAAACACTAATACTGTTTGAAGGTGGTCTCTAACCAAAACTTGTACACAGTGGGTGGATGTATTGAGTATATCATTGAAATATATAGCTGAGTGGAGCTAGATATTATTTAGTGCATTTTAAAGAACAAGAACTTCAGATTTAATGAGATGAAGGAATTTGACTATGGTAGTCAGTGGAAAGCTGAGATTAGATCCCACATCACCCTGATTCCCTGCTCAGTGCTCTTTTCTATTTTGCGCCATTATCAAAACTATGCGACTCACCATGCTCATCATCATGAGTCCCATCTGTGATTGGGTGTTTGAACTGTGAGAAAGAAGATACTTACTAAAAAGGGCTACAGGATCCTCGTTGCCAACTGGGCTCATTTTTTTTTTTTTTACAGGGAGAGAGAGAGAGAGAGAGGGAGGGAGAGAGATAGGGACAGACAGACAGGAATGGAGAGAGATGAGAAGCATCAATCATCAGTTTTTTGTTGCGTTGCAACACCTTAGTTGTTCATTGATTGCTTTCTCATATGTGCCTTGACCATGGGCCTTCAGCAGACTGAGTAATCCCTTGCTTGAGCCAGCAACCTTGGGTCCAAGCTGGTGAGCTTTTTGCTCAAGCCAGATGAGCCCGTGCTCAAGCTGGCAACCTCAGGGTCTCGAACCTGGGTCCTCTGCATCCCAGTCCGACGCTCTATCCACTGCGCCACCACCTGGTCAGGCCTGGGCTCAATTAAAAAAACAAAAAACAAAAACCTTAGCAGCAATTTTTTTTACACAGAGGCCTCTCACACAAATTGCATTTCACTGAAAAGCCTGCACTGAACTACCTACCACTGGGCAGAACTGCCTGCTGCACTGTGTTTCTGCCATCTGAGCCAGTTCTTATAAAGGAGTTTCTGAAATCCTATTTCAACTAATAGGAATGAGGCTTTCCCTACCCAATCAGAGCTGTGCAGCTTTGACCAATCAGAAAGACCCTATTCTGACCAATTGAGACAGTGCCTTTTGGATCAATTAAACTGTGAGAAATTTGGAGTTCTCATTTACATCAGGACAGATCAATCAGGGACCAAGAGTAGGAACTTCTGTCTCTATAAGCTCCCCTCTCATTGAAGAATACACTTTCCCTTTCAGGACTGGAGACTGTGTTTCCCCTGCTGAGCTGAAACACTGAAGATGACTGGCGGGAGAGGAGCACACCAGTGCAAGCAGATAAGACTGTCACAGAAAGGAGTACACCAGACCAGAACAGGCCAGAACAGAGCCGAGCAGACCAGACCAGACTAGGACAGAGTGGAGCAGACCAGAGCAGACTGGTGCAGAGCGGAGCTGTCTAGCCAGAGGGGGCCTGGCTACAGCGCTTCCTCACAGCCATGCTGTTTTGCAGGTGAGCTGTTTTGCACCGAATAGTTTCCTTTTTCATCGCATCGCAAATTAGGGGTTCCTGTTGGTGTTGAATTGACACCCACAACTATGGTTGAGAGGTGGTAATTCAAGTTTAAATGTATCTGATACATCTGTTTAATAAAAAACAAACAAACAAACAAAGGTTTACCAGGCAAGTTCTCACTTTAAGCAAAGCTACTTAAAATTGTTACTAAAGTTACCAGTTATTTTGTACCTTGAAACAGTCATTCTGCCAATAGAAATGCTTCCATTGCTAAGTGAACAACTAATTTCTTTTTTATTTTACTTTTTAAGATTTTATTTATTGATTTTTAGAGAGAGGAAAAAGAGAGAGGAGAAGCAAGAAGCATCAGCTCATAGTACAATAGTTGCTTCCTGTATGTACCTTGACTGGGCAAGCCTGGGGTTTCAAACTGGTGAACTCAGCATTCCAGGTAGATGCTTCATCCAGTGTGCCACCATGGGTCAGGCTGGGACCAACAATTGTAACACATTAATTATAGTTATATATTTTTTAATTAGAAAGATGGTGTCTCTATTAATTATTTTAAGAATAAAGCATTCCAACAAAATGCAGATCCAGTCCTCTAATTTACACAGAACTCTCCCTTCAACAGGGAGAAATGGTTGAAAGATAGTCTGGGATAGTGGGAAGAGCATTAGCTTAATCAGTCAAGTGGAGTTTAAATTTTTTTTTTGTTGTTGTTGTTATTTTGTATTTTTCTGAAGTTGGAAACGGGGAGGCAGTCAGATAGACTCCCACATGCGCCCGACAAGGATCCACCTGACATGCCCACCAGGGGGCGATGCTCTGCCCATCTGGGGCGTTGCTCTGTTGCAACCAGAGCCACTCTAGCGCCTGAGGCAGAGGCCACAGAGCCATCCCCAGCGCCCGGGCCATCTTTGCTCCAATGGAGCCTTGGCTGCGGGAGGGGAAGAGAGAGACAGAGAGGAAGGAGAGGGGGAGGGGTGGAGAAGCAGATGGGCACTTCTCCTGTGTGCCCTGACTGGGAATCGAACCCGGGACTTCCACACGCTAGGCCGACACTCTACCACTGAGCTAACTGGCCAGGGCTGGAGTTTTAAGTTTTACAGCAGCCAATATTAGCAGCATGGCTTGGGCAGGTTAAGTAATCTTTCTGAGATTCAGAATCCTTATCCGTGTAAATGAGAGGGAAAATCAATTATTTGGCTCTCTGGTATGTATGTACTTATTCTCCAGGTTGTCATAAAATGTCTTTTAATGTGTCTGAAGTGATAGAGGTGCCCAATCGTGATTATTTTCAACTAGGTAATTGTCCACGCCTTGTGTTATGATAGGTACTAAGGAGCATCATTATAGGGTGAGGAAGCCAACCCTACCAGCTGGTGCTAAAAATGATACGAGACAGTCCTAAAGAGCCCATACAGTTACCTTCAAACTCACTTTGCCCCGTGTTTGGGGCCAGCGCTTAGCAACATTATTATCTTCCTTTGTTCCACTTTTCTGGTGGGTTTGTTCATGAAGAGAAAGAAAACTTCTTTCATTCTTCAAAGCTGCCCAGATTTTTATTTTCATCTGGTTTCACTGGCATAAAAATGTTTTTGGATGGGGATCCCTGTAGTAGGACTTGTTCTGTATTCCCTTTGGGTATCCTTTGCTGTATGTATGTGTTCCTTTCTCAATTGAAAACATGGCCCAACCATCCACGGTGAGTTAATGAAACTAGGCATGGTAAAGAGATTTCTTGAAATTTTATATCATCTCTGCCTTTTGTTTTTCTATTAGTGTTCTCACTTCTAAAGAAAATGGGCCTGACCTGTGGTGGTGAAGCGGATAAAGTATTGACCTGGAATGCTAAGGTCACTGGTTTGAAACCTCGGGCTTGCCTGGTCAAAGCACGTGAGTTGATCTTTCCTGCTCTTCTCCCCCTTTCTCTCTCCTCTCTCTAAAATCAATCAATAAAAAATCTGTAAAAAATAATAATAAAGCAAATGTGTAAAATAAATTTCAGTCTTTCATAGGAATATTTCTTCCTGGTTAAAATTCGTAATGTCAAGTTAAGCGTATATACAAAGGTCTGAGCATGAGACCTATAATGGAAACTACAGCCCCACCACGTATTGCGAAGGTAAAGCTGGTCCAGACTCGGTCACTGCCTGACTGCATTTTTCTGAATTCAAGTTCCATGGAATTGCTCCTGCCTACTCTTCTCTTCCTGTTTGAACAGAAAAGATACCAATAGTAATAGCAATTATCTGTACGAATCAGCTGCTTTTGACTTTGACAAATTTCTTGGGAAAATGTTTTAAGAGCAATTTGCCCAGCACTTGAAGATCATAGACTTGCTAATTCGGGAGGAACAGGGGAGTCACGGGTCCCCCTCCCACTTGCAGCAGGCATTCCTTCCACAGTCATCCCAACAGATGGCCAACCAGGCTCCTTATCGTTCAAAATAATAAAATAAGTCATTCTAAGGAAAAAGATGAACTTCTGTGTTTGGGACTCCACAACCCTTTCCACTTCATTTTAGTCATTGTCTTCCAGAAACAGAAAACATAACATGAAAGCCAACTAAGACACTGCATTGAAAAATATCTATACAATTAAAAGAGAATATGGTGCTTGCTCTTTTTTTCACTGTATTAATTTTTATTCTTTATTCTAATGGCATACACACATATTCCAATAAAGAATACACACACATACATATGCCAGCTGAAGAATACACACAGACACACACACATGTTCACATACTTTATTTCAGGCCACCCTAAATTTTTGTTTTTGTAAAGAATGTTTGAAATAGTACGTAAAAGTGCGATGTTGAGACTGTTGAGCCTGCTGAGCACGCTGATGAGGACTGGACACTCACACAGGGCAGTCATGTGCTGGCCACAACTGCGTCTCAGCCTCTAGTTGTCATTTGTGTGCTCTTGCGGGGAGCTCTCAATCCTGACCTGCACTGAGCTCTCTCGCCTGGTGTTTCAAAAAGAGTCCATCAGGTGAAGGGAAAGCTGTAACAGCTTAAACTAGAGCCAAATATGACAAACAGTACAAGCAGGTGAGCTTTATTTCTTGGTAGTGTTATGTAGTAGGCAATTTTCTGCCTGCTGTGTTAGCTGTCCCTTGGGAGACCCTCTGCCGGTCAGTCCTGGTGCCATATCGAGCCCTCCAGCCAAACACTACTGCTGCCGAGGCTGCGCTGCAGTTTCCGCAAACGCCTCCTTCTGCACAGGGATGGTGTGAGAGGTGAAGGAATGGTGGCACAGAGCCGGGAGGGAACAGCTGTCTGTCACACAGTAAACAGAGACGGCTGCAGATCAAGGCCGCGCTGGAACACATGGCGGGCTGCAGGACAGAGCAGAGCTGCTGAAAATTGAATCCTTCCTCCTTGCTCCTGATCCTATCAAAGCACACTGCAGAGTTACTCTTATGGACTTAGAGCTCCTAATTTTTATTTTCTCTACACATTTGCTTTTGATTTTACTCATCCATAATTGAAAGAAGCCGGAAAAGCAAAGAGATTACTATTTCAGGAGTTTGAGTGCAAAAGTCTCCACTGAAACCTCACTTACGCTAACTAATAGGTGTTCACAGAACTCAGTTACATTTTCTACAGCTTCAAGTCTCTTGGCGCCCACCTTTAGAATGGATGTTTTTATGCCGTCTATTATTAAGCATTGAGCCTACCTTTTGGTGATTCCTGTTTATTATTTACTAGTGAGTTAAAATGAAAGATTAAGGTCACTGTATGTTTTCTGGTTTTGGAAGATGATTTAAAAAACAGAAATGAAATGTTTAGTTATTCCTGAGTACTGATGTGGCCAGAGTGGCCTGGTTTCCAGGTTTTAGACACTGACTACTTTCAGGACTCAAGAAATTCTGGTGATTAATGCTTGCCTAGAGTTGTTCCACCTATGATTCTATTCATCCGCCATGGTTTATCAATGGTCCTTTATGTGCCAAGCACTCTACCAGGTACTTCGGAAAATTACAAAAGAACAGAAGGCACCATTTAAATTGTAAATTCTTGGGGAGTTTATGATTTAATGAGAGAACCAGAGAAAACACAAACAAAATAGATGCCTTTATATATAACAGACAGAACAAAACTTAGCTAGTACTCGGTGCCCTTGGAAATAAATGTGTTGTTACTCTTCTGCCAAGGGCATTAGTAACACATACTATGAGATGTTGAGGAAATAAAAGTCTTCTTAGTGTTTTTTCTCCCTTGTCTGAAAAGTGGTAAATGTAGTACCATATTTCCATAGTTTGCAATTCATAAAGTATGCAACACAACTTTTTTTTTTAAATTTTACTTATTTATTTTTTACAGAGACAGAGAGTGAATCAGAGAGAGGGATAGACAGGGACAGACAGACAGGAATGGAGAGATGAGAAGCATCAGTTATTAGTTTTTCATTGAGCGTTACAACACCTTAGTTGTTCATTGATTGCTTTCACATATGTGCCTTGACCGCGGGCCTTCAGCAGACCGAGTAACCCCTTGCTGGAGCCAGCGACCTTGGGTTCAAGCTGGTGGGCTTTGCTCAAGGCAGATGAGCCCGCGCTTAAGCTGGCGACCTCGGGGTCTCGAACCTGGGTCCTCTGCATCCCAGTCCGATGCTCTATCCACTGCGCCACTGCCTGGTCAGGCTGCAACACAACTTTGACTGACAGTAGCAACATTCTCAAGTATCAGCAATGATACTTCAATTTGGCAAAGCAGTCAGTTCCAATCATGCAGTAAACATGCTCTGTTTTGGAAATAAAGGGCCAGAATAGCGTGTGTGGGATTCTGAGGCTAGACTTTGTGATTCCATGGATCCAGGCTAGGTTTGTCTATTTAGTTAATTCAGTCAAGAAACATTTGAATGCCAACTACCTTCGCATACTCTTCTAGAGGTTGGGAATTTAAGAATGAGTAACAAAGACACCTATCTCCCAGTGAGCTCATGGTATGGGCATGGGCGTGGGGGGAGGGGGAAGTTTGGGTGGAGAGCAAGTAAGCAGAAAATTGCATTAGCATATGGCAATTACTAAAATGATTTTTTTTTATTTTCTACATTTGGATTTTGGGGTAGAGGCAGTTGTTAGCTACACAGCTACTAAAATTTCTGAAAAAGGAAGACTGTGACCGATGGAGCTATTGCTGCATGTGTACTGAGGTCAGAGAAATAAGAAACAAAACAGAGTTATGCTTACTGATGGCATTCTGATATTCTGAGCATCTAAAATTCTCAGGCATGAGCATGAGGTACAAGAGAGTGTGTACCAACCACTGTCAGTGCTTGGCCCAGTTCCTCTTCACCTGGCCGTTATAGTAACCACTTTGGCTGAATTTCAATGGCCTCAACATTTTCCTTCACTCTTTTAGTGAGATAACTCTTGAGACTTGATTCACAGAGTTCTACAGGGTGATTAAATACTGGAAGCTTTTAGGTGACTCTACTAGACAGTTGATAGGGTAATTGTATCAACCCTACTCCATCCTCCAACTCTCCTTAATTAATGCAATTTTTCTTTCTTCTGCTGGATGCAAAAAGTAAGAAATTTCCTCAGGTGAATGTCCATAGATGAATATTCAGGTTCTGAGGACTACCCCACAGACCCCTGCTGAGGAAAGAAGATTTTCAAACTTTTTACACATAATTGGTCAAGTTTTATACCATGTAACCTTGCCTTCTTGGCTACAAATATAGATAGATCTAAAACAAGCCAGTCTATGGGTTGGCTTAAAGGAGACATTCATTCATTCATTCATTCATTTTATTCATTTATTCAAAAACACTTAAGATTCTGTAATGTGTCAGTCACTTTGCTAGGCATTGTGAGTATAGCCATGAGCAAGGTAGATCTAAATTTATCCTTTATTAGGCATTGAATGCAACACTTACAGAGATGACAAGCAGGAAATGGTGACGAAAGCTGGGAGGTACACACCTCACCCCTGTTAGATTAGCTATTATCAACAAGACGGGTAATAGCAAATGTTGGAGAGGCTGTGGAGAAAAAGGAACCCTCATTCACTGTTGGTGGGACTGTAAAGTAGTACAACCATTATGGAGGAAAGTATGGTGGTTCCTCAAAAAACTGCAAATAGAACTACCTTATGACCCAGCAATCCCTCTACTGGGTATATACCCCAAAACCTCAGAAACATTGATACGTAAAGACACATGTAGCCCCATGTTCATTGCAGCACTGTTCACAGTGGCCAAGACATGGAAGCAACCAAAAAACCCTTCAATAGAAGACTGGATAAAGAAGATGTGGCACATATACACTATGGAATACTACTCAGCCATAAGAAATGATGACATCAGATCATTTACAGCAAAATGGTGGGATCTTGATAACATTATAAGAAGTGAAATAAGTAAATCAGAAAAAAACAAGAACTACATGATTCCATACATTGGTGGAACATAAAAATGAGACTAAGAGACATGGACAAGAGTGTGGTGGTTACCAGGGGTGGGGGGAGGGAGGACATGGGAGGGAGGGAGGGAGGGAGAGAGTTAGGGGGAGGGGGAGGGGCACAGAGAACTAGATAGAGGGTGGCGGAGGACAATCTGACTTTGGGTGAGGGGTATGCAACACAATTTAATGACAAAATAACCTAGACATGTTTTCTTTGAATATATGTACCCTGATTTATTAATGTCATCCCATTACCATTAATAAAAATTTATTTAAAAAAACAAAAACAAAAAAAAACAAAAAAAAACAAAAAAAAATGTTTACCTACAACCTATGTACTTTTATTGATCAATGTCACCCTGTTAAATTTAATTTTCTAAATGAAATTAAAAAAAGAAAATCCATGTGTATGCATAATATTGATGCAAATTTCAAATGTATTATGTACATTGTGTATCCTTAATTGATTTGACCAGTAATATTAAAAGGAAATTACTTCATTTAAAAAAAAAAAAAAGCTGGGAGGTACATAATGTATGTCACAGAAATGTAGAAGCCACAGAAGGAAGAGACTTATGCCCATTTTCAGGGTGAGAAGTTAAGACAGAAGCAAAGACAGAGGGTGGCAAAGTCATGGCAACATTTGGACTCTAGAATTGGAGTCCAGAAGCCTGCTGGGGAAATGGTGGCAAGGTACGTGGATTGTTAAAGCTGCACTGAATTCAGAAGGACCACCTTGTTCCCAGACTTCATTTGCCTCTGAAAGCTGGCTCTGCTCTAAGTTCTATTTTCCCATGTCTTTGGGGTCTAAGATTTTGGTTTTTTATTTTCTGGTGTCTTATTATTATTATTATTATTATTATTTTACAACAAATCTTCACTAATTAAGGGAATTTATGGTGAATTCTTTTCCATTTTAAAGCTGAATAACACAGATATGCAAACAATGAATTAAATTCTCACTTTTGACCCTGGCTGGTTGGTTCAGTGGTAGAGGGTCGACCTGATGTGTGAAAGTCCCAGTTTTTATTCAGATTCCCATTTTTAACAGTAAGGAACCTGAGACCTGGGGAAGAAAAGTGATATTTTAGTGAAGACAAAATCCTGCCTCCAAATTTATATCATTTAGATCTGTCAAGAACAAACACTAGTAACCTCGATTTCTGGGAGGAAGCCTAGAAACAAAGAAGCCCCTTGGGTAGCCAGCATCCTAAACTGGCCTCTGTTTAGTTTTCAAACATATTATACTCATTAAAATTCTATATGTGTCACTAAATTTGCACTGGTATAACACGTTTATTAGTGTCATTTTCTTATCTTTCTTTTTTTTATTGATTAATTAATTAATTTTAGTGAGAGAGACAGAGACCGAGAGATGGAAAGTATCAACTCCCAGTTGCAGCACTTTAGTTGTTCATTGATTGCTTCTCATACATACATGACCGGGGAACTTTAGCCTAGCCAGAGACCCCCTTGCTCAAGCCAACAACCTAGGGCTCAAGCCAGAGAATTGGGCTACAAAAGAGTAACCATGGGATCATGTTGATGATCCTACACTCAAGCCAGGTGAGCCCGCACTCAAGCTGACTACCTCAGGGTTTCAAACCTGGTATCTCAGCATCCCAGGTCAACACTGTATCCATTGTGCCACCACTGGTCAGGGTCTTATTATTTGTTTTATAATATTTCACATATCTTTACGCCAATAGCATCATCATTACCTGGGAAATTGCTAAAAATGCAAATTATGGGGCCAACCCCAAACCTACTGAATCAGCAGCTCAGGAGTTGGAGCTCAGCAATTGGTTCTGGTAAGTTCTCTTGGGTGGTTCTGATGACATGTTAGTGTTTGAGAGTATGTTTTAGGCTAAGAAAATGTCTGGCCCCACTTGCTGTAAATATTCAAATATTCTACAGATTCCCGTGGAAATATTTTTTTCAAAGACAGTAAAAGTATATCCTTTTAAAAACTAATCTCTGATGGTTATGAAGCTTATTTAGCTGTTGTTCTTCATGACGATGTGTGTGTGTGTGTGTGTGTGTGTGTGTGTTTTGGTTCTAGATACATCAACTCCAGCCATGATCAGGTAAATGTTTTACAACCAGCAATCTGGAAAGAATAAGGGTAAAGAGTTCATTTACAGGATTGTTAATTTCTGTGCTGATACTCCCACCATGGCCATTTTCAAGGGGCCAAAATGACATCACTGAAAATGGAGCTGGGAAGAGATACAGAGCTGGGAAGAGATGATGTAATTAACTTGCTCAACCCATCCATTTTGACCCTACAATTTCAAGCACAAAGCTCAGGACATAGCTATACTTACATGTTTTCTGAACGAATCATGAGAGAATAAACTAAGGATATAAGATTGTAATATTATCTTTTGGGTAGATTGATTAAAGACTTTAAGTAACATCTCATACTATTCCTTCTCAATTTTAATGACTTTCACAAAAGTAACAACAGAAACAAAACTTAAAAACATTTATTTAAAATATATCCTTTAAATAGCTCTGTTTATTACATACGATAGCAAATCAGGCTATTTAAACACAGGCCATTTTCAACATAGCACTTTATGGCAATAAAACACTTTGCAAATCAATTTTATTGTTCCTCTCTGCAGCCTCAAGAGGTAATAGATATGAGTTCCTTATTTTTACAGATGAAGAAAGTAAGGCACAATGAGATCTTCAAACTTTCACATAGTATGTTAATAGAAAAACTGGGATTAAGACTTGAGTCCTGGAATTTCCCGACCTAAAAAGTTTATAAGGTTATATTTTTTGAAATGTGAATAATTTAAAATGAGACTCTGATTGGCTTTAGTCCTCAAGGGTGGCTATGATTTTCATTGGCCCAACGTTTCAGACCTAAGGTTGGCCTGATGCTTGCCATGTCCCTTCCGCCAGCCCTGACCTTCCATTGTCCCCATCAAGAAGGGCCTTGGAGGGCAACCAACTTTCCCACATAGTCCTAAACCCACCCATCACCCTTGCACAAACCATAACTACTTGGTTTAGAAGTGGACACAGATCCAGTGGTGGCCAATCAATAGGTTGGCCTGTGGCCCAAACAAAACAGGACAATCATATTCCTTTTTTCCAGAACTTGGAATAACTAAAAATGAGAAAAATTTCATGGAAACTGAAAGTTAAAAGTTATGATAGAAAAAGATATGCTGGTAAGACCATGGTGAACATGGAGAAAATAAAGTTATAAGGTAGCAAAAATTACTAGTAAGTAGAAATTTTGGCTTACAGAATAGGTATAATGACCAGATAAGGAAGAAGGCAGAGAAAGAAAAATAAATAAATGTTCAGGAAAAAAAATACACCATGGGAACGAGATCATGGAGCAGTTGGGAGAAGGGCTGAGAGGAGAGAGCAGCTGGTTCCTGGGACTGTTCTGGTGACTGGCAGCTTTCCAGGTCCTATCCATGCTTATGTGTACAAGTTCTGCTGCATGGAACAGGAATTCTGCTTTAGAGACTTAGCCCAAAGAGGGTTTGTAGTCTTCACATAACAAGAAGTCTTGAGGCAGGTGGTTCAGGGCTGGAGCAGCATTCCACATCATAACATACCAGGCTCCTTCAGCTTTTCTTATCACCATCCTTGACATTTGGCTTTCATCCTTCTATTTGCCATCTCATGGCCTCCAGCATCATATCCATTCCACGCCAGAACAAGGAAATGATGAAAAGAAATGTATTTTCTGTATGTAGGTACCAGGAATTCAAAGCTGCTTTTGTCTCACTGGTTTGAATGATAGCATATGGACTCCTGGTAGCAAAAAGGAAACAAAATATAGCCTGTTTTCCTCCCTCCCTCCCTCCTTCCCTCCCTCCCTCCCTCCTTCCCTCCCTCCTTCTTTCCTTCTTTCTTTTCTTTGTTTTTTTTTTTTTTTTTTTTTATCTAGCTTAGCAGATTGCTGCCCAGGGAGTCCAGTGAACAAGGAAGAATATAACTGGATAAGCAACTTGCAGTGTCTGCCCCAGTATCCTTATACCTAGACTCTTACCATTTGGGTAACTTGAGAGATTCTTGAACTCAGTTCAAACCATCATGAAGATAAGAGGTACTTGGTTGACCCAGGGTAAAATATTTTGGCCATCAGCTCTCCTGATTCCCTTATTTCCCACTTTAAGTGAATAGAGTTCACCTGTGCTATCTTGATTTAAAGTACTTGGAAAAAAACCCCCAAAACATTAATTGATAATAACAATATATAATTATGTTAATTATATAAGACTAACTTTATGACTTAAAAATGTCTTTGAATTAGATTGAAAAAGACTGGGAAACTGTAGATATAGAGTATGTTGCTTTTGAAAAGGCATTTCATAAACTACCTTAATATCATTGCAAAATAAAAAGATATATTACCACCATTAAATGATAGTGATCAGTATTTAAACTTAAAACTGGTTAAATATATTTACCCAGTCTATTGACAAACAGATTAATTTACCTTGACAAGAAGTCTCTAAAGATGAACCAATACTCTACCCTTGACTTTGTCATCTTCAACATTTCTGGTAGTGGCTGGAAGAAGAGACAGAGTTCACTCATCCAAAGTTGGAAGAATAGCTGTTAAAATGGGTGATAGAATAAAAATAAATGGACAGAGTGGACAGCCTTAGGTTCAAAAGAATCAATCACACAAATATAGTGGAGAGAGGATCTAGCTTAATAGCAATTTGTGGGAGAAAAACCAAAAAAAGAGCCTGACCTGTGATGGCACAGGGGATTAAGCGACAACCTGGAATGCTGAGGTTGCCGGTTCAAAACCCCAGGATTGCTTGGTCAAGGCATATATGGGAAGCAACTACTATGAATTGATGCTTCCCAGTTCTCCTCCTCCCCTTTCTAAAAAAATCAAACAAAAACAAGAAGGGTTACATTCAATTCAAGTCAACTGTGATGATATGCTTGCCTCTCTGTCCCTTTATTTAATTCACTCAGCAGATCCACAACCCAGGAGGAATCCAATCTTTTTTACCTTACACTTACACTTGTGCAGCTGAAAGTGGCTGGAATAAAATATGTAACCATTTTGGAAGTCCTCACTCCAAGTTTGTGACTAAATAGGCCCTTAATGCTGCTACTCATAGAATGATATAAACACTCCTGGGTATACTAGTACTTTTTGCTGTTTCACTCTCCTCTCTCCTCAAATCCTAGCATCTCCTCTCTTGCCCTCCTTCTCAGCTGGTGCTAGTGTCTCCTATGGTAATGAGGAAAACGGAAGCAATCAGAAGAGAACTTGCACAGAATCTCCTCCACCGTGTGTACCCACCCCTCAGTATCTCCACCCACCTGTTATTGCCAGCAACGGAATTCTCCGCAGTCTGTGTCTCTATTTGTGCCCTGGATCCCACCCTTCTTGCTTCCACAGACATTACCCTAGTAATTCCTCCTTCCTCGTCTACATTAACTGTTCCCTTTCTATTGGGTAATTCCCATCAGCTTTGAGACAGGTAGTCATTACCTGTGAATTATTTCTAGCCCTGTGTGATCTGAGAATTGTTCCTCTTACTTCTTATCTGTGGGTCTTTCTCTGGCATCAGGGTTTTTTCTGCTCACAAGCAGGAGCTGTTCAGTCCCCAGCTAAATGCCTTCTAGAAGGAACCTTTGAACATGTGAGAACTTCTTCTTTTGGAAGCCTCTCCATTCTGTTGTTCTGCTCTGTGTGTCTTTGCACTGCGTTAGCCTCCCTGAATTCTCAGCGCTGTCTCCTAAACTCAGGAGGATCTCTGAGGTCTGTTTGCTTTTGCCTTCCCTATGCTGTGGCCAGAAACTCTCTTTAGGCAGTAAACTGAGGCAAGGATCACTATCTGGTGTTGTCTATTTTTCAATGTCTGAAAACGGCTGCCCTGGCCAGTTGGCTCAGTGGTAGAGTGTCAGCCTGGCATGTGGATGTCCTGGGTTTGATTTCCAGTCAGGGCACACAAGAAAAGTGACCATCTGCTTCTCCACCCCTCCCCCTTCTCTCTCTCTCTCTTCTCCTCCCACAGCCATGGCATGATTGGTTCAAGCACATCAGCCTGGGGGCTGAGGATGGCATCATGGAGCCTCTGCCTCAGGTACTAAAAATGGCTTGGTTGCCAGCATGGCCCCAGATGGGCAGAGCATTGGCTCTTGATGGGAGCTGCTGGGTGGATCCTGGTGAGGGAGTCTGTCTCTTTATCTCCCCTCTTCTCACTTGGAAAAGAAGAAGAAAAACCCCCTGTTATTTCATGTGTTTTTCCCAGTTGTTTAGGAATTTAAGGTGGGAAGGTAAATCTAGTCACTAGTACTTCCTCATGGCTGGCAGCAGAGGAGGGGAGACTTTTGCCCCTAGCATACTCTCTGAACCAGAATACATTTCTGACTAGACGTGTCAAAAGAGGGTATCTCTGGCGAGTGATGGGTAGGAAAGGGTTGGAAGGATGGTGGTAGATTGAGAATGGGAAGCTTAGAGAACCAAATCCCGAGTTTTTCTACTTCACAAAACTTTCAGAGCGCTGAACCTGCCTTATCCCCTGTCCTCAGTCCAGCATGACATGGCGTGAAGTTTCAGGCCATGGTACCAGTCAGATCTGAGTTCTAATCCTGATTGTCCTACTTACTAGCTGTGAGACCATGGACTGGACATTTCATAGCTGCTGAGCCTCAGTTTCAGTGTCAATTAACACTGACCTCAGCGGGTTGATTTCAGGATCACACGGAGAGAATATGGATAAAGCAAAGTGTGGTTTTGTTGCTGAAAAATGTTAGTTCCCTTCCCACTTCTGGAGCTATGGAGGGAGAGCCTGGAGTTGTGCTGCTAAAATGGCAGTTCAGACCATTGCTGGTCCATGCACTGTTTGTTCCAGTTAAAGATGAAGCAAGCAGCTTGAACCAGGCTGTAGATCAGGAGCACTGTTTCTTTCATCCAGGAAATCTACATAAAAAATCAGGTGGACTGAACGAAATGGTGTGCTTATGGACCTAGCCATCATGTTCGGGTACACCATCTTTATCTCACTGCGGACCAGGAATAAGTATTCCACGGACTAGCACTTTGAGTAGCACTGTATCTAGAGGCTATAATAAAGTTGAAGGACATTTTGTTTGTTGGGAGTTTTTTGATTACTGCTTCAATTTCATTAGTTGTAATCTGTCTGTTCAAATTCTCTGATTCTTCTTGATTCAGTTTTGGAAGATTGTATGTTTCTAGGAATTTATCTATTTCATCCAGATTGTTCATTTTTTTGACACATAGTTGTTCATAAATTTTCCTACAATCCTTTGTATTCCTTTGGTTTCAGTTGTTACTTCTCCTTTTTCATTTCTGATTTTATTTATTTGGGTACTCTCTTTTAACTTTGAATTTGGTTAAAGGTTTGCCAATCTTGTTTATCTTTTCAAAGAACCAGCTCTTGCCTACCTTATGACCTGGTAAATCCACTTCTGGGAATATATCCAAAAAAACCTGAAACACTAATTCGAAAGAATATATGCACCCCTATTTTCATTGCAGTATTATTACAATAGCCAAGATTTGGAAGGAGCCCAAATGCCCAGCAGTAGGTGGGTGGATAAAAAAGCTGTGGTACATAATGGAATACTACTTGACTAGAATAAAGGAGAAAATCTTACCTTTGTGGCAGCATAGATGGACCTGGAGATTATTATGTTAAATGAAATAAGCCAGTCAGAGAAAAACTAGTATCATATGATTTCACTTATATGTGGATCTAATGAACAAAATAAGCTAACAAACAGAATAGAAACACACCCGTAGATACAGAGAACAGACTGACAGCTCTCAGAGGGGATGGGAGTTGGGGGCTTGGTGATCAAGGTGAAAGGATTAAGCAAAGAAAAAAACTTATAGACACAGATAGCAGTGTGGGGATTGCAGGAAGAAAAGGGGGAGGTGGAGGAGAGGAAGGATAGATGATGATCAAAGGAGTCTTGAGTTGGAGTAGTCAACACATAATGCAATATAAAGATGATATATCATTGAATTGTCCACCTGAAATCTGTATAGTTTTATTAACAAATATCACCCCAATAAGTTCAATAAAATTAAAAAAAAAGAAAAGAAACAAACAAGATTAAGGACAGAGCAACTCGATCCTAAAGCCAGAACTGATTTCACTGCTTAGTAATTCTGGACAACTTACTTGCCTCCTTGTGCTTCAATCACCTTATCTGAAGAAGGCATGTTAATCGTCTCTCTTAAGTTAATATATGTGAAAACTTTAAAACAGAGTCTGACATGAAATAATACCATGTAAGATGATTTTCCTATTATTATTATTATTATCAGGGAACATTTACAATTGAGTTTTGGTCTTATAGGGACTGAGGAAGTTTGCTTTCACTCTAATATAGATTACTTATCCTTTTGTAGATCTTTCCCTTTTTTTCGGTCATTTTTCTACTTTTCTTTCTTCCCTCCCCTTTTTTCTTCTTTTCTCCCTCTCTATTCCCTTCTTTCCTTCTCCCCTTTTTTCTTCTTTTCTCCCTCTCTATTCCCTTCTTTCCTTCTCCCCTTTCTTCCCTTCCCTCTCTTATTTTCTTTCCCTTTCCCCACCAAATTCTTTCTCCTGTTCAAGTAGATGACATCATGACCTTTTCTGGAAGCACTAAAGTTATATGGAGCCCTTGGTGAATTTACTCATCAATGTTAATAATATTTTGGAAGCTCGGCATGTAGTGGGTTGTGGTTTAATGTACTTGTCCTGGGAAAGAAGATCTCTGCATCAATTTTTCAAGGAAGAAGAAGAAGTTTTGTGGTTTCCCTCAGAAAGCAGATTTGTTACCCTCTCTCATCCCTGTTGATGAGGACAGCAGTCCCTGCTCTTTTGACACCCAGTCTTCTCAATATACATAAAAACCACCAGGGAGGCCCTGGCTGGGTAGCTCAGTTTGTTAGAGTGTTGTCCTGACATGCCAAAGTTGTGGGTTGGATCCCCGGTGAGGGCACATATAAGAATCAACCAATGACTGCATAAATAAATGGAACAACAGATCAATGTTTTTCTCTTTCTTTCTCTCCTTTCCTCTCTCTCTCCAATAATAATTAAAAAAAACACAACAAAACACCAGAGGCCTTGGCCAGTTGGCTCAGTGGTAGAGCATTGGCCCAGAGTATGGATGTCCCGGGTTTGATTCCTGGTTAAGACACACAGAAGAAGTGACCATCTGCTCCTCCATTCCTCCTCCTTCTCTCTCTCTCCCTCTCTCTCTTTCCCTCTCATAGCTGTTGGTCCATTGGTTTGAGCACATTGGCCCTGGGAGCTGAGGATGGCTCCGGGGAGCCTCTGCCTCAGGTGCTAAAAATAGCTTAGTTGCAAACATGGCCCCAAATGGGCAGAGCATTGGACCCCTGTTGGTTGGGGTGCACGTGGGAGTCTCTCTCTCTGTCTACCCTCCTGTCACTTGGAAAAGAAGGGGGAAAAAACACCAGAGACACTCTTCTGTGAGTTGGTTCCCAGAATAATTAATATATTTCCACATTTGTAAAAAAGTGACAGTACGGCCCTGGCCGGTTGGCTCAGCGGTAGAGCGTCGACCTAGCGTGCGGAGGACCCGGGTTTGATTCCCGGCCAGGGCACACAGGAGAAGCGCCCATTTGCTTCTCCACCCCTCCGCCACGCTTTCCTCTCTGTCTCTCTCTTCCCCTCCCGCAGCCAAGGCTCCATTGGAGCAAAGATGGCCTGGGCGCTGGGGATGGCTCCTTGGCCACTGCCCCAGGTGCTAGAGTGGCTCTGGTCGCAACATGGCGACGCCCAGGATGGGCAGAGCATCGCCCCCTGGTGGGCAGAGCGTTGCCCCATGGTGGGCGTGCCGGGTGGATCCCGGTTGGGCGCATGCGGGAGTCTGTCTGACTGTCTCTCCCTGTTTCCAGCTTCAGAAAAAAATGAAAAAAAAAAAAATGACAGTACAAAAATGTCAACATTTTTGTTAAAAAGTGAGTAAAACAAGCCCTGACCGGTTGGCTCAGTGGTAGAGCGTCAGCCTGGCATGCAGACGTCCTGGGTTCGATTCCTGGCCAGGGCACACAGGAGAAGCGCCCATCTGCTTCTCCACCCCTCCCCCTCTCCTTCCTCTCTGTCTCTCTCTTCCCCTCCCGCAGCCAAGGCTCCACTGGAGCAAAGATGGCCCGGGTGCTGGGGATGGCTCCTCGGCCTATGCCCCAGGCGCTAGAGTGGCTCTGGTCGCAACAGAGCGACGCCCCAGAGGGGCAGAGCGTTGCCCCCTGGTGGGCATGCCGGGTGGATCCCTGTCGGGCGCATGTGGGAGTCTGTCTGACTGTCTCTCCCCATTTCCGGCTTCAGAAAAATACAGAAAAAAAAAAGTGAGTAAAACAAGAACAAGTTTAATTCTGCTATGTTTCAGAGCAGTGAGAACACATAACTGTTTGTATCTGTGCATATTTCTGCCAGCAGTGACACCTCACTAATTCCATATTCTTCTATATGAACAATATCTGTTTTTGCTGACTTAGCCAGTTTCTTAGACAATGCTTTTATATACTGTCTTCTTGGTATAACACTTTAATTACTTGACTTGTTTGCTTTTCCCGTGTGTGTGCCATTCGGATAAATTGCCCTAAATTTTAATTCTTCTTTGTTTTCACTTAATAAATAATTGATGAACCAGCACTGCACTATTTAGGGGAATTATTTGTAAAATAAGAAAAAGCATTCACAGGGTGTCTCCAGTCCATATGTGTCTTTTCCCCTGTCACATAAAGCATGAGTTTGAACTCTATTCTGGGAGGTTCTCATAAATAAGTTGATTTTTAAAATGACATCACTGGAATTGACAACAGGCATCATCAAGCCATTATCACAAAGACATTGTATGTTGTAAGAGAAGATGGAGTTGTCAGAGTGTCAGATGTCACTCTATCGCTTTATTTTTTCTCCTCTCACAGCTGATCTGTAGGAATGCTACTCAACCTCGGATGAAATGACACTTTACCCTATTAATAAGTGTGCTCTGTGGGGTCACTTCCAATATTCCCTTTCTTATCAATCTCTTACTAGTCAGGGCTAATTTTCAAGTTTTAGAAGTCGACAAGAAGTTATTGGGATAGATTTATGCTGGATTTTGAAATAGGCTTTGCTGGCTTCTCATCAACTTTAGCTTTTGTGGTGCTTTGAGCATGATCATTGAACAACGAAATAGTTTTCAGGAGTCTGCTCATAGGACTTTCAAAATTGCATATTTCTATGATTCCTGGTGATTATTCAAACTAACATTAGAGTCCAGAGTGCCCGAGAAGCAAAACAAGGCAATTTTAATGATGAAGAAAAATGTTAGGGAAACATACTCATTTGGATGATGGGTCTTAATTTCTATTGACACCCTCACAAAGGGTTCAGATGAGGCCAAGGAAAGAAGTACCAACAATCCCTTTTTATAAAGTATGTTTCTTCCATGAGTAAAATGAAGAGAGTACGTGCCTATTAACTGAAAAATATGTTGAGTCTACCTTGTTGCAGATGCCATTAGAGTATCCATCATCCAAACAGAGAACTAAGATACTTTAGACACAACATGTGTTCTGAGTGGAAACATCTCTCTACCACAATTATACCTGTGAGACAACTATTGAGACTTTGACTCCTCCCTTTCCTGCATAACTTTCCTACTCTCCACCCGCCACAGCTTAATCTCTCCTGAGGACACCACCACCTCCTGCGTGTCTTGAGTGCATTCCCTTTGCTCCTCTCCACTTCTGCATCTTAGTTCAGGTTATCATTGTCAACAACCTGGGTTCTTGCAAATGGCTTCTAATTGGTCTTGTTGTCTTTAATCCTTGCTCCATACTGAGGCAAGAGTAATTGTACACAATGAAAATATGATCGTGACACTAGCCTGCTTAAATCCCCTAGCTGCCTTCCCATTGTCTCCAGGGTAAAAACCAAATTCCTTAATTTGCTTTAAAAAGTCCCTTGAGACTTGGCCACTAACCACCACTAACCACTGTCCTTCTTCCTCTTGAGTTCTTTTTACTTTCTCAAACTCACTTTGCATTCTCACTTATGTTTTTTTTGAGACAGGATCATTCTGCCCCTACTTTACACCTGTTGAACTATCCTTCAGGTCTCAGGTTAAATGCTGCTTGGTCATTGAAGCAGATCTTCTGGTTAGATGCCTTGTTATAACGCTTTTATTAAATGTTTGTCTTTTCTGCTAGACTATAATCTTCATGAGGACTAGGACCATGTTTGTCTTTTTAGCTCCTGTCTACCTAATACTCAACCTGGTGTTTGACATATCAGAAGTGTTCCACAAATATTTGTTAAAATGACTGAGTAAAGTGATTAGCACATTGCCTGACATATATTAAACATTTAATGAATGGCAGCTATCTACATCTTCATCTATATCCATATGGATTTACACACACACACACATGGCATGGTCAGTGTTAATAAAATAGTCTTGCTGTATATAAAAAAGATTTACAATGAAGACTGTGATAGGAAGGATACAGTCTGTTTATTTATTGAAATTGTTGAAAGTGTGTAATTTGGCTCACCATCCAAGCTGGAAAATAATCTTATAAATAAACACATTCCAGTGTTCTTAAGACTTAAATTTGAATGAGCTTTCTGTGCAGTAGAGGTGGTAGAAAAGTCCACGTGTAGTGAAATTTTAGTAGCTTGTATTATTTGAACATACTCAGCGGTAACAGTGAGCAAATGTTTCAGTTATTACTGTTTAACATATATGTGTGGCACTGAGTGCTCACATTGTGTATAATTTAAAAGTCAATGTAGTTCCCTGCCAGGTGGAGTCACATGTTCTGATTCAGCAAGGGATATAACAGGTTTAGGTTTTGTTAAACCTAAGCTCTGCTACCAAGTTCTCCCTGGCTCTGGGGCATATGTTAGAAGTTCATGGCATTCAAGGTGAAGGCAATGGTGAAGTGAGAGGTGATGAGACTGAGGCGTGAGAGATGGGGAGTGTGAAGTGAGGGGGGTAATTGAAAGGGCCTGACCTTCAGCTGCTTTCTTCCAGTTGCTACTTCCTCTCCAAGAGAAACAGTGATATGCTTAAGGAAAAACGAATTAGCGAGTTAGAAAAATCACAGCCTGTGACATTTGCATCACTTTCTGATTGAAATGTTGAGAACTGCAAATGACTTTCCTAGTCAATTTCTCATTGATAAGCTGTTGTAGGAAGAACTAAGCTACACAGAATCAATGAATGTCATTGCTTTTCTTTATCATTTTTTGATCTCAGTGTCAGAAGAACAAAGAGTGTAAGTTCAAAAGGTTCTGTAAGTCTGCAGTATGTTTTCTCCAAGACATACCCACTTTTAACCTCTCAAATACATAAATATATATATGTTCTTTCTTAAAAATTAAAAAAAACTTCAAAGATTAATATATATCCAAATTGGATAAATATAGTTATTTAGTCATTCTGTAGAGCTCAATCAAAATCTGTCATTTGGCCTGACCAGGTGATGACACAGTAGACAGAGAATATCTGCCTGGGATGCTGAGGACTCAGGTTTGAAACCCCGAGGTTACCAGCTTGAGCAGGGGCTCACCAGCTTGAGTGTGGAATAATAGACATGACCCCATGGTTGCTGGCTTGAGCTCAAAGGTCGCTGGCTTGAAGCCCAAGGTCACTGACTTGAGCCCAAGGTCGCTAGTTTAAGCAAGGAGTCACTCACTCTGCTATAGCCCCCTGGTCAAAGCACATGTGAGAAAGCAATCAATGAATAACTAAGGTGCTGCAATAAAGAATTGATGCTTCTCATCTCTTTTCCTTCCTGTCTGTCTGTCCCTGTCTGTCCCTCTCTCTCTCTCAAAAAAAAAATCTGTCAATTGGACATCATCTTTAAATATTTTACTCTGAAGGTGAGCAGACTGTGCTCTGTTATGTGTCTGTTCCCCACAACTCTGTGTCGTATTAGCTCTGTGTTAATGGATGTGATATATCTTGTGTTAGTCCATCTCTTGGCTCTTATTGTTCCTTTTTATTTTAATTATTCCAATGGCTGATATATGATCCTTATTATATGTAGGTTGGGCGTGAGTATTGTTATGAGACGTGAAAAGGACATCCTTTTGGGAACCCATTTTTGGATGATCTCAAAATTGATAAAGTTAGCCTCCACAATACCTAATTTGATGACCCCTTTTGGTTTCTAATTAAGAGCCATGTGGTGCTGGAAACTGTAGAAGTCAACTTTCTCTTTTCGAATTCTCCAAAGGGCTTAGGCATGTAACTGTTTCAGCAAAACTGTTTTAAACAGAAACAACATTAATAGCAGCAGCATTTTTTGGAAAGAGGAACAGCCACGTAACAAATAAAGTACTCCAAAATGTGCGAATGACTCGCTCACTATGTCCAGTCAGATGCAGTTAAAACCCAGGTTGCCCTGTTGCAGTCTCTGCACAGCAGCACTGCATGTTGATCCCCAGCTGGAGCCAGGCTGAGTCTTCACTTCACAGTGACACTCTTTACACCCCAAAGGAGTTTTATCTTAGGAGTCTAAGTAAACCCATTCTTCAATTTTAGACACAAGGTTTGAAATTACATAAACTATTTTTATATAGTACTTTTCTTCCAGAGTTTAAAATTTATTTTCTATACACGTCTTCATTATTTCTCTATTATGATGTGATGAAAAGAGAGACATGTTTTTACCTGTTTGTTTGTTTGTTTGTTTATTTTAGCAAGAGAGACAGAGACAGAGAGAGGGACAGACAAGGACAGATAGACAGGAAGGGAGATAGATGAGAAGCATCAATTGTTTGTTGCAGTTCATTGATTAGTTGTTTATTGATTTATTTCTCATATGTGCCTTGACTGGGTGGCTATAGCAGAGTGAATGATCCCTTGCTTAATCCAGTGACCTTGGGCTTTAAGCCAGCAATGCTTGGGCTTAAACCAGCAACTATGAGGTCATGCCTATGATCCCGTGCTCAAGCTCAATTCAGAGACCTCTGGGTTTAGAACCTGCATCATCTGTGTCCCAGTCCAATGCTCTGTCCACTGCACCATTGCCTGGTCAGGCAAGAGACATTTTTAAAAATATAATTAAATGATTGAAAGAAAATCCACTAAGGATGTAAATATTTTCAAATATTTAATTACAAATATTTTCAAAATATTCTTGGTATTAAAGTAATGGAATGTTAACAAGTGTATTATACAAAAACATCTTTTCTACTAGAAAAAAGTCTTTCCTCATGGCAGGTATAATGTTACATATTTACTTTTTATTTATAAGAAGTAGACTTGATTTACTGACTGTATTTACTGATAGGCTGTTTTTATAAATGATATCTGGGAACATCTTATTTCACTTATTCTTTTTGGAGGAGGGATTACTTGAAAACTAAAATCCATACCCAGTTAATTGAATGAGGAAACAATACCTAAGAACATATGTGATGGCTGTTCATAGAACTGCACAGCTGTTTTTTAAATATCACAATTTTATTTATTTATTTGTTTTTTAAATTTTAGTGAAAGGAGGGGAGGCAGAGACAGACTCCTGCATGCGCTGGGATCCACCTGGCAAGCCCACTAGAGGGTGACGCTCTGCCCATTTTGGGCCCTTGTTCTGCTGCAACTGGAGCCTTTTTTTTTTTTTTGTATTTTTCCGAAATTGGAAACGGGGAGGCAGTCAGACAGACTCCCGCATGCGCCCCACCGGGATCCACCTGGCACGCCCACTAGGGGGCGATGCTCTGCCCATCTTGGGGCTTTGCTCTGCCGCAATCAGAGCCATTCTAGTGCCTGACGTGGAGGCCACAGAGCCATCCTCAGCGCCCGGGCAAACCCTGCTCCAATGGAGCCTTGGCTGCGGGAGGGGAAGAGAGAGACAGAGAGGAAGGAGAGGGGGAGGGGTAGAGAAGCAGAGGGGCGCTTCTCCTGGGTGCCCTGGCCAGGAATCGAACCCGGGACTTCCACACGCCAGGCCGACGCTCTACCACTGAGCCAACCAGCCAGGGCCCTTTTTTTTTTTTTTTAGCTCCTGATGTGGTGACCATGGAGCCATCCTCTGAGCCTGGGGCCAACTTGCTCTAATCCAACCATGGCTGCAAGAGAGAAGAAGAAGAAGAAGAGAGAGAGAGAGAAAGGAAGAGGGGAAAGAGTGGAGAAGCAGATGGGCACTTCTCCTGTGTGCCCTGACCAGGAATCGAACCCAGAACATCCACACTCTGGGCCAACACTCTGACGCTGAGCCAACCAGCCAGGGCCAAATATCACAATTTTAAAGGGACACTACCATCCTGGGACATATGATGCACACATGGTATATAGCTGTTTTAGAAAGAGTCAAGGCAAATGCCATTTTTATGGCTTTAGATTTTAAATCCCAGGGAGACTTTACAAAAAGAGACTGACAAGAGAGACAGGTGGATATTAGTTCCAACTTGGTGACAAGTTTTCAACCTCAGCTGCATTCTTACCACAGGGAAGTGAAGAGCAGCTGGTGGCTTGGGAGCCACTGTTCTACAGACGGAATTCTTGTGGCAGAGAAGAATGTTTTATCTGGCTCCCCACGCTTTGTGAACAAAGAGCATAACATAGGAGATTGACTCTACTGTTTGATCTAAATGGTGGGGCTTTACTGCCCCTCACATCTTTTGTATTATAAGCCTAGTGACTTATGTTTAGAAAAGAATGTAAAGTTTTCTAATTTATCTTTAGTCAATGATTTCTCTGAACTCTATATACATTTTTCTAAGACTCACCCCTCACATTTGTGGGATTTGGGGCAAAACATAAACAGAGGCCTCCACATCCTATATCTTCATATTTAAAAGTTATAAACTAAGCTAGCGAACTGTTAAGTAGGAGATGTTTTTTCTCCTCACCTGGTTTTCTTCCAGAGCATGGAGGTGTAAAGGGGACAGATTCCCTCCCTTACAGGCTCTGGGCCACACTGCAACGGGCTTCATGCGCACATATGTGGACGCCTCAATTTTCACATCCGGCTTCACCACACCCCCTTACAGATAGTTGTCCTGTTGTCATATTTAGGTAGCAGGTTGAGAATTATTGGGGCTAGAAGTTCTGTGGTCCTAAAATCAGGAAGTGGTCCAGAGGGAAAGGTTAGGCTCTGAGAGAGTAACCCATTGGCTCACAACATAGGGAAGAATAAGGCTGAAGAGCAGTCAAAATGGAGTATACAACAACTCGGGACTCAGGACAAGGGGTCTTTTACCAGGGTGTAAGGACAATGCTTTTCTTTCAAACCTCAATGTATATTATACTCTTCCTTCTATAGCCAGAGAGGGAGAAGACTTTGTGGTTAACTTCTAAGTTCTCCATTTAATTAAGAACGGTTGAAGCCAGTAATTGTTTACTTGGTGTTTATGACCCATCTGCTCTCAAACTAGAAATGATTTTATTGAGGACAAGGTAAACTTTTTACTGCTGCACATAAAATATGAAACCTGGTGGTTCAACATGGAGATTGTTCTTCCCCTGCATTTCTGTAGCCTTTGGAGGGGTGATTGCAAATGTGGAATGACGCCCTTGTAGTTAGTTATGCTTGACAGGACTTTGGTCTGCAAGGTAAATGGCAACCATTATTCTAATCCTATAAATAAAGGACTTGGAAAAGCCTTTCACTTTATGGTTACTTCAAATACACAATAAACTAGGGAAGGAACTAGTAGCAGATGCAAAAGTTCTACTTGTGCTTAGAAATCAGAGAAATACAAGTTGAAATAGAACACAGGACCAAAAAGATCTGAATAATATTTCCATTTGCTATATCTGATAGAAATGTAAAAGAGAGAGCAAAGATGAAATAGCCATTTGCATTATTCACAGAATTACTCATAAACTAGTGGCATGGTGTAGGTAGAAAACCCCACATAGTGTTAGTAGGAAAGCTAACGTTACATAGGTTTTTACTTTAAGGTCCAGGGGGACCCAGCCAAGTGGAAAAATAGCTGAGTTATGGTGGAAACCAGTCACCTTATTAAAACTGAACAACCAGGTGTTTAGGAAAAGAATGGTATGAGAGACTGGTTTCTTTCCTGCTGAACACAACCAGTCACTGTGAACACAGAGAAAAGGAATCTTTGTTACGAGATTTTTTACAAGGATTACAAGAAACTTTGGTACAAACAGAGATAGATAAAAATGTGTGTTTTTGAATGTTTAAAAACTAACCTGTGTCACTAGTCCACTTTGAGTTTTACAATATAGTCAGAGAGTTACATTTTGGGTTATAATTATGCTATATTTCCTAGAGCACTTTTAGTTGAGTGTTTTGTTCCCGCCTATAGTCTTTAGCAATTCAAACTGGCATAAGTTTGTGCATGGATGTACAATATATTCATTTTTCCTATGTAATTTATTTTCCTTAAAGAAAAATAAATTTAAAAAATGAATGGATACAGATCACTTTTATTCCAACAAAAAATAAAATAATCTTTTTGAATGTTATGATAGTGGATAAGAGAGGTTCAGAGTACAAAAAATGATAAATCTTGGCTTTAAAAAATAGTATTACTAAAAATACTAATACAAGTTGATCTGAAAATTATAAAGCATATTTATACTCATAAATATAAAATGAATACTCGAGTGGCCTCTGTTTTGGGGATAAAGACCCTGTATGATCTGGCCTCTCCCTGCCTGTCTGGTCTCGTCTCCCATATCTCTCTCCTTGTTCTGCGCTAACTTCCTCTTGGTTCCCCCAACACCACACTCCTTTCTCCCTCATCCACAGTGTTTGGTTTTCTCCCCTCTCTCAGTTCACCCCTTCTCTTCCCAGTCTGAACTTAAATGTTATTTTCCCAGGGATCTTTCTCCATTTTACCAGACTGGTTAAGTCTTCCAATTAACACTTCCGTTAACTCTTTCTTGCTGTGCAGAAACAAAATTTTATATTGTAAAATGATCCTGGCCTTTTTCTTCTCACAACTGCTAAAGAGTGTGCCATTTTGTTTATTGCACTCTCCTAACTTCAAGGAGAATTTTGGGCTACTGTGGGTGAAAGTGGAGGTGGGGAAGAGACCAGGAAGTGGGAATGGAGAACAAATAGAAGTAAAGGTACCGACGTGGCCTCAGGCTACGGGGATGAAACAGTTTGTGGCTCCAAGGAGTTAGGCAAGGGCGACAGAATCTATGGCAGTGTTGCTAAGGATAAGTATTACTTTTCTGTTGTTACAATGGGATTACTTGTTAGCTCCTGGACTGCTTTCTTTGCAAGAATGAATCACATGTGTCTGGGTGTGAGCAGCACTTCTCGGAGTGTATCACGTTCATAATTGTACAGTTGTTTGTGTAATCATTTTATGCTTTTCACTTCCTCCTCTCCCTACAAGGCCACAGGCAGGCTCAGGTCTGTGTTGTTCATGGCTAAAGCCTCAGTGCAGAGGACAGGATCTGGCCCATGGTAAATGCTCAGTAAGTGATAACTGAAGGGATGAATGAATAAATGGATGTGTCAATCCATTCTGTTTTAGATTGCTAACCTCTAAATATCACCGTTGGCTTCAGTGACAAAATTATGCTCTCCTTAGCCAAAGTTCTCTAGAAGAATGTGCTCTGAACTGGTTTCCAAATGCCTATAATTAGAAACTTTTAAAATAAGTTATTTTTATTTTCCTTACCACATTCTTATGATTTTAATATTCAGGCTCAGGGATTGAATATTAATATGATTTTTTTTTGTAATTGAAATGAAATTTACCAAATCCTCAAGTTATTTTCAAAGTATATTAAAATATTTTCTGCCTGGGCCCTGGCCGGTTGGCTCAGCGGTAGAGCGTCGGCCTAGCATGCGGAGGACCCGGGTTCAATTCCCGGCCAGGGCACACAGGAGAGGCGCCCATTTGCTTCTCCACCCCTCTGCTGTGCTTTCCTCTCTGTCTCTCTCTTCCCCTCCCGCAGCCAAGGCTCCATTGGAGCAAAGATGGCCCGGGCGCTGGGGATGGCTCCTTGGCCTCTGCCCCAGGCGCTAGAGTGGCTCTGGTCGCAACATGGCGATGCCCCGGAGGGGCAGAGCATCGCCCCCTGGTGGGCAGAGCATCGCCCCTGGTGGGCGTGCCAGGTGGATCCCGGTCGGGCGCATGCGGGAGTCTGTCTGACTGTCTCTCCCTGTTTCCAGCTTCAGAAAAATGAAAAAAAAAAAATATATTTTCTGCCTGGTCTGTGGTGGCATAGTAGATAAAGCCTCTACCTGGAATGCTGAGGTCACCAGTTCAAAACCCTGGGTTGGAATGCCCGATCAAGGAGTTGATGCTTCCTGCTCCTTCCCCCCTTTCTTTCTTTCCTCTCTAAAAAATGAATAAAAATAAACTCTTAAAAATATTCTTTAAAAAAATAGTATTTTCTGAAATAACCATACCTTGGTTTCCATGTTTGCTAAGAGTTTCTCTTTATTAAAGAGAATGTCAGGGAGTATATATAATGGCTGCCACTTACTGAGAACTTCCTGTGTGTGATTTGCTCTACACAGATTACATTCTCTACATACACAATATTTTGAGGTAGGAATTAGTTCCTGATTTTACTAGTAAGGAAATTGAGTGGCTTGTCAGGGACTTGTAAGTTAGGAAATTATGGAGCTGGGATTCAACCCTGGGTCTGCTACGTCCAAAGCTAATGCTTAGTAAGTAACAACAACCTTTCTTTAATTTTGAGAAATAAGCTACTGAATTTATGAAGAGTTTATTTAACTTATAATTATAACAGTAAGTCTGAGTTTACAGTCTAGCTCTGCCTTCTCTCCCCAGAGCTCAGCTCCAGTCACCCTGCCTCTAGTCCACATGCCAGTTCTGGAACTTGACTGCTATTTATTGCAGTGCTAGACACAGGCACTTCACAAGGAGTCTTATGTTAGATGAATAACTTGACAGAAGTTTAAAACAACACTCAAACAAAACCTCACCTTCATCCAGAAATTCCTGGTTGTCACTTCAGTCCACCAGTTACTCCTCGGGCTCAGGGATTGAATATTAATATGATTTACCTGTTGATCTTTATTTTTACTAAAAACACCGGAGAACAAAATTTTTGTTGCATCCACAAAAACACTTGTTCTTACCTAATTCCAGTGTGCTGATCTCAAATCTGACATTAGTTTTTCTCTGTAAGCTACAGTTTTTTTTGCAATTCAAGATTTTAGGTTTTCATCTTATTGTAAAATTTTCAACATTTAGTTTAACATAATGAAGTAGAATGTCTTCTTGGGCATCATTTTTGTGAAAATATAATAATTTATATAATGCAGTAAATACACTAATATTGCCTGACCTGTGGTGGCGCAGTGGATAAAGCGTCGACCTGGAAATGCTGAGGTCGCCAGTTCGAAACCCTGGGCTTGCCTGGTCAAGACACATATGGGAGTTGATGCTTCCGGCTCCTCCCCCCTTCTCTCTCTCTGTCTCTCTCTCTCCTCTCTAAAAAAAAAAAAATACACTAATACACCAAAAGATATGATTGCATCAGAATTAGTCTACAATTTTGAAATAGAACATATTAAAACACTTATTTTAATCATAAAATTTGCACAAAACTTATTTAAATTCTATTCAGGCAAAAACTTGCGTTTATAGCTCTTGCGTTTGTGTACTTGTTGAAGACAATCTTGTTTGATGCTCCAGCAGAAGTCTGCTCATCACTAACAGCTCCAAGATTTTCAGGAAACTTATCAAGGTGACTGTTCAGGAAGTGAATCTTAACGCTCATGTTACATCCCATGTCGTGGAAAGCCAACAGCATCCTTTGAACCAGAAGTTCATAGTTTTCTGCTTTTTTGTTGCCAAGGAAGTTCTTTGTAACTGCCACAAAAGACTGCCATGCTGCTTTCTTCTTTTTATTCATCTTCCTGGCAAATTCTTCGTCATGTGTGAGGGTTCGAATCTGAGGTCCATTGAATACACCTGCTTTTATCTTCTCGAAAGACAAGGCAGGAAAAGCAGAAATAATATGTTGAAAGCATTCACTTTCTCTGTTCAAAGCCTGAACAAACTGCTTCATTAAGCCAAGTTTGATGTGAAGTGGGGGGAAAATGATCCTGTCTCGATTAACTACAGGTTCATTCACAATATTTTGCATCCCTACTTCCAGAGCTTCATGTTTCAGCCACTCCTTCTGTGTCCAGTGTTTCTCCCAAGCTCAGCTGTCCCACAAACACAGAAAGCAAGGATACTTCGTGAAACCTCTCTGTTGTCCTAGCAGGAAATTTACCATTTTAAGATCCACACAAATGATCCAGTTATGCTCCTCATACTTCAGAAAGTCAAGGACAATTTTTATGTCATTCTTACTAAGTCATTCAATTCGGGTTGGCTAAACTGCTGAGTGGTTAATGACTGCTTGGCGTCTGAAGAAGACCCTTCAGATTCTACAACCATTTATTTCCTCGTGCATCTTCTCAAAACACACTTGATCATGTCAGGGGCCGCCCACCCGACCCGTCTTGAAACACGGACCAAGGAGTCTAACACGTGCGCGAGTCAGGGGCTCACACAAAAACACACTTGATCATGATGTTCACTTTTTTCGTCCTTAGAAGAAATAAAACTATTGAAAACTGGAACCAGGAGTGTCTCAGAGTGTGGGATAGGTCGAATTGCTGAAGGAATATTAGGATATGCGATCATATGTCATTGTTTCTTGCCAATGCCCTTTGTATGGATCAGACAGAAATAACAGTCACTGCTGTGGTCCTTGGGCTCATGCCAAACCATGAGAATACCAAAAGGCATTCCTTTGCATTTTTCTTTTGTCCAGTCATGAAATATTTCCTCACAATTATGACACACAATATGAGGAGCCCAATTCTTGTCTTGATTGCCAAGGGGAACTTGAAAATAGGCAATATATGCACGTGTCACAAATGATGAAATATTGCATCTTTGATGTTGAAGTGTGTAACAGCCACATATATAACAGAAGGTGTCAGGACTATTCCTATATTTACGCCTACTCAAAGAAGCCATGATTCAAACTTAAAACAAAATAAGAGGGTGTTTTTATCAGATAATAATTTTTTACATTTAAAAACAACTACAATTATGTAAAAGTGATATTTGTAAAACATTAATTGCCTTGTGGTTATGTTCAATCCAAGAGTCATTGCCCTTTAACTCCAATTTAAAAACCAATGCATGCCATTAACTGTAACAAAAAGAAATTAAAATTGCATAAAAACTAGATCATGCACCAAAAAATGAATTTCAGATTTGGAATCAGCGATGCAGAAATATATAGAAACAGTTCTAAAACCTCATGCAACAGAAAATAAAAAAAAATTGTTCCCCAGTTAAATCTATTTTGACTTTGGCAATTTTATCCTCTGTGTATTAGCTCTCTGTGACCATCTAGATCATCTCGGAAAATTTCTTGCCATGGAAAGGATTACCCATCTTCTTAAAACATATGGCACAAAATATATAAATTGAAGGCAGTCATAAATTGATCTTATCACAAACATTTCTTTTTTTTTTTTTTTTTTGTATTTTTCTGAAGTTGGAAACAGGGAGGCAGTCAGACTCCTGCATGCGCCCGACTGGGATCCACCCAGCACGCCCACCAGGGGGCGATGCTCTGCCCATCCGGGGCATTGCTCTGTTGTGACCAGAGCCACTCTAGCGCCTGGGGCAGAGGCCAAGGAGCCATCCCCAGCGCCCGGGCCATCTTTGCTCCAATGGAGCCTTGGCTGTGGGAGGGGAAGAGAGAGACAGAGAGGAAGGAGAGGGGGATGGAGAAGCAGATGGGCGCTTCTCCTGTGTGCCCTGGCCGGGAATTGAACCCGGGACTTCCACATGCCAGGCCGACGCTCTACCACTGAGCCAACTGGCCAGGGCAGCACAAACATTTCTTATTGTTTAATATACATGTACACACACACACACACACACACACAGATTCAATTCTCATTATTTGTGGCAGTTATCTTTTATAAAGTTACCACAAGCACTAAATTAGTGAATACTGAAGTACTGTACTGAGGGGCAATATAGGATTAGGTTCTTGTGAGCTGCTGGTCACAGCATTTTCATCAACCGACCAAAACATAACCTTGTATTATGTGTGTTTCTATTTAAAGACACTTTATTTACTATGCAGTTGATTCATTAACATCAAACTCATGGCCAACATCACTGTAATTCAGGCCTCAATAAGGCTCATCTAATATATATATATTTTCTCTGAAAGGCACATAACAGCTTGCTTACATTTAGGCACACTAGACAGCACTTAGTCAGTATGTCTGGGGGCCATTTTAAACAGCAAAATCGCCAACAAAAAAACACAAAAATGTAAAAAATTAAGTAGATGGAGAAAGAGACATTTATGTCTTGAGAGCCATAACATTAAGTCAGAGTGTCACTGACTCAGCAGGGAATGTGTGTGTCAGGAGGCTCAAAGTTTCCTCCACTCTGTTTGTTTGTGAATAACTGCAGAAGCCTGTGAATACTGATTTTGGGGTTACAAATTAATTTTAATGAGCAGGTGGAATTTGAAAATACGGAATTCAGAAACAATGAGGATCAACTATATACATACTATTTACTATTAGTTAATATTTGTTGAGTGCTTGCTAATGACAGTAATAATTTTACACTTTTAAAATATATTAGCTTATTTAATTCTCATAAATCTCTATAAGGTAGGTATTAATATTTTCTTTACTTTACATATTACAGAAAGAAGTAAACTTTCCCAGTATACAGCTGGTAAGTATCAGAGCAGGGACTAGACCTGAGCACAGTGATTCCAAAGCCTGGACATTTCTTCACAATGCTAAACATCTTCTTTTTGGGAAGCATAATGTAATTGATAAATTCTTTTTTTTTAAAGAGGCTTTTCTCTCTTTTTTTTAAGACCTCAAGTGTGACCATGGGCAAGTATAATAACCTGAGGTTTCTAATTTGCACACAAACATTCACTCAGCCTAGCCCAGTGCCAGGTTCACAGCAGAGCAGTAGTTGCTAGCTCTCTCTAGCCCACTGGTTGCAGAAATAGGATATCGAGGATTCTTCAGAAGCCAGCCTTGAAATCCCTCACTGTGATTTGAAACCACGATTATCAATTTGGATTTCATAAAGGAGGACCCAGTAAGATTCTTGAAGACTCTCAGGTCTCAGTGATGTCAGCTGTATACGAATGAAGAGACACAAAGTACACACCAGAAAGAAACAGGCAGCTCTTCTTTAAAGCAAAAGCTTTAGTATCAACTTCTACTTTCATGGGTTCCATATGTCTGCCTGGTCTGGGAATCCCCTGAACCAAAAGAAGAAGAACCACCTTCACTGGCATTGAAGTTGGGGCAACTCTGTGCTGCACTTGCTCCGGAGCCACACACAATCCTGGACCCTAGGGGATGCAGCCTGCCCCTGTCCTCGGCTTGTTGGTGAAGGGGTGCCCTTGGCCCTGGATGTTAGGGCTGTCTGTGTGTAAGGGCTGTGAAGCAGATCACATCCAAGCTAGACTGGTTCGCCAGCTCCTGCCCCAGCATTGTGATCTTCTCGACCCTAAAAGTGAAAGATCTTTCAAAGTGAGAGGCAATAAGAATTTATTTGAGATAGAAAAAGAATAGCTATTTAGGAAGCACTGATCAAGGCAGAAGCTCAGCCAATATTCCAGTTAGGACACAAAGGCAAAGGGTATTTATGAGATAAGGAAGAGGAATAATTACATCAATAGAAGGAAGGCATTTCTATTAATGCAGATAAACTAATGTAGTGATGCTAATTCTAAACAATATTTGTAATTTTCAGTTCCTTATCCACCAGTCCAGTAGTCATAATATGTTTTTCTGTTATCTTTGCAAAGAGTTCTTTGAGACACAAAGTTGCCTTAGGCCCAGTCCAAAAATTATTTTTCTATTTTAATATTCTAAATGTTTGAGGCATAAGACATAGAAGACCCAGAATGGCAGCTCTCTCTCATTTTAAACTGACTCGTATATATTATTATTTTTATATTTATATAAAAATTATGTATATTTAGCCTGACCAATGGTGGCACAGTGGATTGAGCATCAGCCTGGGATGCTGAGGTTGCTGGCTTGAGCATGGGATCATCATCATGTTGTGTTTGAGCCCAAGGTCACTGGCTTGAAGCCCAAGGTTGCTGGCTTGAGCAAGGGGTCACTAACTTGGCTGGAACCCCACCACTCTCCCCATCAAGGTACATATGAGAAGCAATCAATAAACAATTAAAGTGAAGTGACTACTACGAGTTGAGTTGACGCTTCTCATCTCTCTCTTTTCCCCACCCCTTCTTGTCTCTCTCACTAAAAAAAAAAAAAAAAAGAAAAAAAAAGGGAAAAAATATTATATATATTGTATTTCCCCATGTATAAAATGCACGGTTTTTCAAAAAATTTGGAGTCTAAAAACTAGATGCGTCTTATACAGTGGTTGATTTTTTCACTTGCATTTTCCGCTTTTTTGTGCTTGTTTTTGCGCTCATTGTTGAAGACTGTGATTCATCATCAGACACAGATGAGGACAAGCTAATGGATGGGAGTTTTGACAGTGATGAGGAGTTGTATGAATTTTATAATGAATAAAACTTGAGTTCAATAACGTTATGATACTTTTTTTTTTCAATTTTGAGCCCCTAAATTAAGGTGTGTCCTATACATGGGAGCGTCTTATACATGGGGAAATATGGTAATTACATATTTTCACAGGTCCTCTTTTCCCTTTTTTTTCCTTTGAGACAGAAAGAAATGAGAAGCATCAACTTGTACTTTCTTCACTTTAGTTGTTCATTGGTTGTTTCTCACACGTACCTTGACTGCGGTGGGGGTGGGGTGGGGTGGAGCAGGACTCAAGCCAAGTCCGTGCCTTGCTCAAGGCAGTAAACTTGGGCTCAAGTCAGTGACCTTGGGATTCAAGCCAGTGACCTCTGTGCTCCTGCCATTATCCTTGGGATCATGATAATGATCCCACGTTCAAGCCAATGGCCTTGCACTCAAGCCAGTTACCCCCTCAATTCAAGTTTGCAACCCTACTCAAGCTGACGAGCCTGCGCTCTAGCCAGGGACCTGGGGGTTTTAAACCGGGAACCTCAGCATCCTAAGTTGTTGTTCTATCCACTGTACCACTGTACCACTGCCAGTCAGACTACAAGGCCTTTTTTATCATGGCTGATTCATTCATTCACTTAGAGATTTTTTTTTTTTTTTGCATGCCTTCTCTATGCCAGATCCTGTGAGGATCTAGCAGTGAAGAAAGACGTGGTCTGTTTTCATATAATTTAGCTTACAATTGGATAATTAGTTTAGAATTATGATCAGCTTCATATAACGTTGAAAAAGTACAGTTAACAGTGATTTAAGCAGGATAGAAATTTATCTTTCCCTCACATGAACAGAGCTCGGAAGGAGGTGGCCCAAGGCTGGTATGACAACTCCATGGTCATCGCAGTGACCCAGACTTCCTCTATATGGCTGCTCTGTCGTCCTAACATGCTGCTCGTGGCCCAGGACAGCTGGTTCAAGTTCCAGGAATCTTGCCTGCATTCCAGCTAACAGAAAGGAGGGAAAGGGAAGAAGGGCGTCCTCCCTCATCTGAAAGAAGACTTTCTGTAGTTCCATACTTACCTTACAACTCACTTACCAGAAGTGAGTGACATGTTTATACCTAACCGCAAAGGAGGCCGCAAATGCAGTCTGTTAGTTTAGTGGCTACACACTCAGCTAAAATCCAGATTTCTAGTTATATTTCAAAGGTAAAAGTGGAGAAGTGTACTTGGGAAGCAGTTAGCAAGTTTCCACATATATAAACGTGTTTTCTTTTTTTACCCCCAGTTTTACTGAAAAATAATTGACCTACATTGTTGTATAAATTTAAGGCACACAGCATGATAGTATGATTTACATATATTGTGAATGTTTACCACAATAGGTCCTGTTGATGTTCATCTTCACATAAATACATATAATGAAAAAGAAGAAAAAAAGTAAAAAAGGGAACAAATTTTCTCCTTGTGACGAGAGCTTTAAGGATGTACTCTCTAACTGCCTTTATCTTCTGCCCAGTGTTAGATTAGCTCAGTGATCATGCTGCCCCTTACATCCCCAGTGCATACTTATAACTGGAAGTTTGTACTTTGTGACCTCCTTTCCCCAATTCCACCTGCTGCCTCTAGTAACCAAAAGTTTGGTCTCTTTTTCTAGAGTTTGGTTTTTCTGTTAAAAACATTTTTAAACCTCAAGCAGCTTTATAAATGTAAAACATTGTAAAATAAAGATGGATTATGGCTGCTTCTCCTTGTTATTACATCTATTGTCTAATGGTCCTCGGTCTTCTTTTTTTTTTTTTTTTAATAAATTTTTATTAATGGTAATGGGATGACATTAATAAATCAGGGTACATATATTCAAAGAAAACATGTCTAGGTTATTTTGTCATCAAATTATGTTGCAAACCCCTCGCCCAAAGTCAGATTGTCCTCCGTCACCCTCTATCTAGTTCTCTGTGCCCCTCCCCCTCCCCCTAACTCTCTCCCTCCCTCCCTCCCATGTCCTCCCACCCCCCCCCACCCTTGGTAACCACCACACTCTTGTCCATGTCTCTTAGTCTCATTTTTATGTTCCACCAATGTATGGAATCATGTAGTTCTTGTTTTTTTCTGATTTGCTTATTTCACTCCTTATAATGTTATCAAGATCCCACCATTTTGCTGTAAATGATCTGATGTCATCATTTCTTATGGCTGAGTAGTATTCCATAGTGTATATGTGCCACATCTTCTTTATCCAGTCTTCTATTGAAGGGTTTTTTGGTTGTTTCCATGTCTTGGCCACTGTGAACAGTGCTGCAATGAACATGGGGCTACATGTGTCTTCACGTATCAATGTTTCTGAGGTTTTGGGGTATATACCCAGTAGAGGGATTGCTGGGTCATAAGGTAGTTCTATTTGCAGTTTTTTGAGGAACCACCATACTTTCCTCCATAATGGTTGTACTACTTTACAGTCCCACCAACAGTGAATGAGGGTTCCTTTTTCTCCACAGCCTCTCCAACATTTGCTATTACCCGTCTTGTTGATAATAGCTAATCTAACAGGAGTGAGGTGGTATCTCATTGTAGTTTTGATTTGCATTTCTCTAATAACTAATGAAGATGAGCATCTTTTCATATATCTGTTGGCCATTTGTATCTCTTCCTGGGAGAAGTGTCTGTTCATGTCCTCTTCCCATTTTTTTATTGGATTGTTTGTTTGTTTGTTGTTGAGTTTTATGAGTTCTTTGTAAATTTTGGATATTAGGCCCTTATCTGAGCTGTTGTTTGAAAATATCAGTTCCCATATAGTTGGCTGTCTGTTTATTTTGATATCAGTTTCTCTTGCTGAGCAAAAACTTTTAATTCTGATGTAGTCCCATTCATTTATCTTTGCCTTCACTTCTCTTGCCATTGGAGTCAAGTTCATAAAATGTTCTTTAAAACCCAGGTCCATGATTTTAGTACCTATGTCTTCTTCTATGTACTTTATTGTTTCAGGTCTTATATTTAGGTCTTTGATCCATTTTGAATTAATTTTAGTACACGGGGACAGGCTGTAGTCGAGTTTCATTCTTTTGCATGTGGCTTTCCAGTTTTCCCAACACCATTTGTTGAAGAGGCTTTCTTTTCTCCATTGTGTGTTGTTGGCCCCTTTATCAAAGATTATTTGACCATATATATGTGGTTTTATTTCTGGGCTTTCTATTCTGTTCCATTGGTCTGAGTGTCTATTTTTCTGCCAATACCATGCTGTTTTGATTATCGTGGCCCTATAATATAGTTTAAAGTCAGGTATTGTAATGCCCCCAGCTTCATTCTTTTTCCTTAGGATTGTTTTGGCTATTCGGGGTTTTTTATAGTTCCATATAAATCTGATGATTTTTTGTTCCATTTCTTTAAAAAATCTCATAGGGATTTTGATGGGAATTGCATTAAATTTGTATATTGCTTTGGGTAATATGGCCATTTTGATTATATTTATTCTTCCTATCCAAGAACAAGGAATATTTTTCCATCTCATTGTATCTTTTTCGATTTCCCTTAACAATGCTTTGTAATTTTCATTATATAGGTCCTTTACGTTCTTTGTTATGTTTATTCCTAGGTATTTTATTTTTTTTGTTGCAATCGTGAAGGGGATTATTTTTTTGAGTTCGTTTTCTAATATTTCATTGTTGGCATATAGAAAGGCTATGGACTTTTGTATGTTAATTTTGTATCCTGCGACCTTACTGTATTGGTTTATTGTTTCTAATAATCTTTTTGTGGAGTCCTTCGGGTTTTCGATGTATAGGATCATATCATCAGCAAAAAGTGATAGCTTTACTTCTTCTTTTCCGATATGGATGCCTTTTATTTCTTTGTCTTGTCTGATTGCTCTGGCCAGAACTTCTAGCACCACGTTGAATAAGAGTGGAGAGAGTGGACAACCCTGTCTTGTTCCTGATTTAAGGTAGAAAGTCCTCAGTTTTATGCCGTTTAATAGGATGTTGGCTGATGGTTTATCATATATGGCCTTTATCATGTTGAGATATTTTCCTTCTATACCCATTTTGTTGAGAGTCTTAAACATAAAATTGTGTTGTATTTTATCAAAAGCCTTTTCTGCATCTATTGATAAGATCATGTAGTTTTTGTTCTTTGTTTTGTTGATATGGTGTATTACGTTAACCGTTTTGCGTATGTTGAACCATCCTTGAGATTCTGGGATGAATCCCACTTGATCATGATGTATTATTTTTTTAATATGTTGTTGTATTCGGTTTGCCAGTATTTTGTTTAGTATTTTAGCATCTGTATTCATTAGAGATATTGGTCTGTAGTTTTCTTTCTTTGTGCCATCCTTGCCAGGTTTTGGTATGAGGGTTATGTTGGCCTCATAAAATGTGTTTGGAAGTATTGCTTGCTCTTCAATTTTTTGGAAGACTTTGAGTAGAATAGGAACCAAGTCTTCTTTGAATGTTTGATAGAATTCACTAGTATAACCGTCTGGGCCTGGACTTTTATTTTTGGGGAGGTTTTTAATAGTTTTTTCTATTTCCTCCCTGCTGATTGGTCTGTTTAGGCTTTCTGCTTCTTCATGACTCAGTCTAGGAAGGTTGTATTGTTCTAGGAATTTATCCATTTCTTCTAGATTGTTGTATTTGGTGGCATATAATTTTTCATAGTATTCTACAATAATTCTTTGTATTTCTATGATGTCTGTGGTGATCTCTCCTCTTTCATTTTGGATTTTATTTATTTGAGTCCTGTGTCTTTTTTCCTTGGTGAGTCTTGCCAAGGGTTTGTCAATTTTGTTGATCTTTTCAAAGAACCAGCTCCTTGTTTTATTGATTTTTTCTATAGTTTTTCTGTTCTCTATTTCATTTATTTCTGCTCTGATTTTTATTATCTCCTTTCTTCGGCTGGTTTTGGGTTGTCTTTGTTCTTCTTTTTCTAGTTCCTTAAGGTGTGAAGTTAAGTGGTTTACTTCGGCTCTCTCTTGTTTGTTCATATAGGCCTGAAGTGATATGAACTTTCCTCTTATTACTGCTTTTGCTGCATCCCAGAGATTCTGATATGTCGTATTTTCATTTTCATTTGTCTGTATATATCTTTTGATTTCTGCGCTTATTTCTTCTTTGACCCATTCATTTTTTAGAAGTATGTTGTTTAGTTTCCACATTTTTGTGGGTTTTCCCCCCTCTTTTTTGCAGTTGAATTCTAGTTTCAAGGCTTTATGATCAGAAAATATGCTTGGTACAATTTCAATTTTTCTAAATTTGCTGATATTGTCTTTGTGGCCCAACATATGGTCAATTCTTGAGAATGTTCCATGTACACTAGAGAAAAATGTATACTCTGTCGCTTTGGGATGAAGTGTCCTGTAGATGTCTATCATATCCAGGTGTTCTAGTATTTCGTTTAAGGCCACTATATCTTTATTGATTCTCTGTTTGGATGACGGATCTAGAGCCGTCAGCGGTGTATTGAGGTCTCCAAGTATGATTGTATTTTTGTTAGTTTTTGTTTTAAGGTCAATAAGTAGCTGTCTTATATATTTTGGTGCTCCTTTGTTTGGTGCATATATATTAAGGATTGTTATGTCTTCTTGATTCAGTGTCCCCTTAATCATTATGAAATGACCATTTTTGTCTCTGAGTACTTTTTCTGTCTTGTAGTCAGCATTATTAGATATGAGTATTGCTACGCCTGCTTTTTTTGGGGTGTTGTTTGCTTGGAGTATTGTTTTCCAGCCTTTCACTTTGAATTTGTTTTTATCCTTGTTGCTTAGATGTGTTTCTTGTAGGCAGCATATAGTTGGATTTTCTTTTTTAATCCATTCTGCTACTCTGTGTCTTTTTATTGGTAAGTTTAATCCATTTACATTTAGTGTAATTATTGACACTTGTGGGTTCCCTACTGCCATTTTATAAATTGCTTTCTGTTAGTTTTGTATCTAGTTTGATTCTTCTCTTTTGTTTTTCTATCATTTGTTTTTGTTTGTTTGTGTTCCATACTTCTTTCCTCTGTTGCTACCTTTTTTAAGTCAAGTGTTTTTGTGGTGCTTTTTTTAAGGGTGGTTACCATTAAGTAATGAAAAGGGTACCTACCATATTCATTGTAGTACCCTATCTTATAAGTATTTCTGCACTTCATCATCCTTTGCTACTGTTAATCTCCATCCTCTCCCCCCTTTTTTTCCTTTGTTGTCACAGTTTAAGTTTGGTTTTATTGTGTTCTTGGTGGAGCTGTTACTTGTGGTGTTGTTTTCTTTTGTTCTTTGAATCTGGTTGGAAAACCCCCCTTAGTATTTCCTGGAGTGGGGGCTTTCTGTTGATAAATTCTCTCATCTTTTCTGTATTTGTGAATGTTTTTATATCTCCTTCATACTTGAAGGATAGCTTTGATGGATATATTATTCTTGGCTGAAAGTTCCTCTCTTTCAGGGCTTTAAATATTGGGGTCCACTCTCTTCTAGCTTGTAGAGTTTCTGCTGAGAAATCTGATGATAATCTAATAGGCCTTCCTTTATATGTTGTACTCTTCTTTTCCCTGGCTGCCTTGAGAATTTTTTCTTTGTCATTGGTTTGTGTCATCTTTATTATGATGTGCCTTGGAGTGGGTTTGTTGGGGTTCAGAAAACTTGGTGTTCTGTTTGCTTCTTGAATTTGAGGCTTTAGTTCCTTCCACAGGCTTGGGAAGTTCTCGTCTATTATTTGTTTGAGTATATTCTCCATTCCATTTTCTTTCTCTTCTCCCTCTGATATACCTATTATTCTTATGTTATTCTTTCTGATGGAGTCAGACAATTCCTGTAGGGCTTTCTCATTTTTTATTATTTTTGAGTCTCTTTCTTCTTCTCTCTGTTGTGCCTCAAGTTGTTTGTCTTCTATTTCACTAATCCTATCTTCAATCTGGGCTGTTCTGTTAGCTAAGCTTGTTACCTCGTTTTTCAGCTCGTGAATTGAGTTTTTCATTTCTGTTTGATTTGTTTTTATAGTTTCAATTTCCTTGGTAATATATTCTTTGTGTTCATTGAGTTGTTTTCTGATCTCCCTATATTGCCTTTCTGTGTTTTCTTGTATCTCTCTGAGTATTTTTAAGATTTCTATTTTAAATTCTCTGTCATTTAGCTCCAAGGCTTCCAATATGTTAAGTCTTTTCTCCATAGATTTTTCCACATCTATTTGTGTTACCTCTCTTTCTTTTGTATCCATAATATTCGATTTCCTCTTTCTTATCGGCATCTGAGGGTGGTCTTATTGATAGCACGCAGGCGCACTCCCTCGCGGCTTGAATGAGCGTCACTGCTGCGGTAGCTTCCTCCACACCCTTGTCTCTCAGATTCAAGTGATAACAGTCCTTTTGCTTTCAGTTTGTGTGGAACTCCGGAATGCTCTGAGGATAAATTTTTCTGTTTCTAGTTGATAAATTTGTTGTGATTTAGGGGAGAGCTGTCGGACGCGCTTCTCACGGCGCCATTTCCCCCTCGGTCTTCTATTGCAGTGACTTTTTTGGTTTTTAGAGCCTAGGGTTTTCATTTGGTTTCTTCAGCAACTCCAGTCATTGTGGATTTAGGCTCATCTTCTTTGATGTGTTTTGGAAACTAAAAAGCCAGGTGCCTTCATATATATTTTATGAATTTTTAAAAAATGTAGTGTCCTTTTCTGGTATTATACCAAAATGAAATCTTTTAAAATACCCTCAAGCGGTTCAAATAATCTGCTAGAGGATAGTTAAACATTTAATATCATAATTAAGATATTTTTAAGACCCTGTATAAAAAAGCTAGAAAAATAAAATAAATGTTTTCAAAGGAATTGATTTTGTCCATACTGAGAAGAAATAAGAATTAAAGTACTTTAACTGGATGAAAATTTCAAATAAAGTGTTCTTTTTCTTTTTTCTTTTTTAACTTGTATAATCCAGAGGTTGCTTAAATTGGCCATTGTATCATTAATACATATATCAGTCAATGTTTTGGCAGGAAGTAGATAACATACTCAAAAGTATGAACTAAAGTTCAATAGAAAGACTATTTACAGAGGCACAGGCATGTGCTCTGGATGGAATGTTTGTGCTCCCCCACCCCTGGCCAGTCCATATGTTGAAGCTCTAACCTCCAGTGAGTATATTTGGAAATGGGACCTATAAGGAAGGAAGTAAGGTTAAGTGAGATCATAAGGGTGGGGCCCTGAGCCTATAAGATTATTATCCTTATTAGAGACACCAAAGAACTCTTTCATTCTCCTTGCCCCCAACCTCAGCAAGAAGAAGAAGAGCTCATACGAGCACACAGCAAGATGGTGGCTTTCTGCAACATAAGGGGAGAGCCCTTACCAGAAAGCAAATCCTGCTTGATCTTGGTCTTGGACTTTCAACTTCCAGGATTGTGAGAAAATACATTTCTGTTGTTTAAAACACTCATGTTTAAAATGTCTGTGAAATTTTGTAATGGCATCTTTAGCAGACTAATACAGTATGATCAAGAGAACTCATAAGGAATGGTAACTATCCTGGGATTAGCTGTCACAACCCTGAGACCAGAGGGGCAAGTGGAAGAAGTTGTTTCACTGGAAGCTGTTGAAAGCTGTAGCCATGGCACAAGGACCACTCAACAGGAGCTGTGGCCTTACTTAGAGTAATGCAGCCAAACTACAGCCTGGCAGTTCTCTCTGATTTCCTGGCAGTCTTTCCCATTGCAGAATAGATCTGCAAAGTGAATGAAGAATAACCAGCACAATGTACAAAGTTTTTGTGAATAGACCCATATGTTAGTCATTCTCACTAATTAATGCTTGCTGACATCAATATCATGCTGCAGTTTAGCCTTCAAGTAAAAATTTCAGATACATATTTCTAACAGAATTTGATATCTACTTTCATTCTTTTTTTTAGCATGAGTGCAAAAGAGAGAGAGAGAGAGAGGGAGAAAGGGAGAGACATGAGAAGCATCAACTCATAGTTGCAGCACCTTAGTTCTTCATTGATTGTTTTCTCATGTGCCTTGACCTGGAGGCCCCAACCGAGCCAGTTACTCCTTGCTCAAGCCAGCAACCTTAGTGTCAAGCCAGAGATTTTGGGCTTCAAGCCAGCAACCTTTGGGCTTAAGCCAGCGACCATGGGGTCATGTCTATGATCCCACACTTAAGCCAGTGACCATAGGCTCAAGCTGGTGAGCCTATGCTCAAGTGGGATGAGTTGCTCAGGCTGGTCACCTCAGGGTTTCGACCCTGGATCCTCAGCATCCCAGGTTGATGCTCTATCCACTGTGCTACCACCTGGTTTAGGTTTATTCTTTTTATTTTGGCTATACTTGTCCCTGGAAATGACCATAGTTTTAGAAAGTCTCATGTCAGTATATAAACTTGTTAGAAATAGAACAAAACTCACCTGATTTCAACTTGACTATTAGGATCAATCATTTGGGGTTCTATTTCTGAACCTCCTTTCTGTCACTTTAGGGTGTTAACTAGGAGTTGGTACAATTAGTGATGATGACAATGTCATTTCAAAAAAATCTCCAAAATTTTCTCTGTCCTCAAATAGTTCTTTCATATATTTTTGCCAAATCTCCTTCTAGATGTGATATTACCATCATTAGATACTACTCTCCTGGCCCATAAAAAAAAAAGTGTAGAATGAAGTTCATGATGGGAACTAGAAGGACAGTGATACCTATCTATATTTTTCTATTGACCAAGGATTTTTTTTTTCCCATATTACTTAGCTTTCCTTTGACATGCACAATGAAACAAATGCTAAGAAATCTTGGACAAACAAGTTTTAATGTTTGGGATATGGAAAATAAGCATAATACTAGGCCAGAACGAACTGGTAGTGTGAGTGTCCTGGAGAGTTGAAAAAAAGAGGTCTGAGTAGGGATTTTCCATGTGAATTATACCATTTTCCTCAGTTGATCTTCACCATCACTTAGTGCATTAGCTGGGAATAGATGATCTTTTTATAAAAAGGTTAATTATTATAAAACAAACAAAATAAAACTGAGACCCAGATAGGGTTAACTTAGCAAGACAAAATGGCTCAGTAGGCCAGGCCACAAACAGGAAACTGTAGATATTCTTGACAATTATTGTGTGGCTAAAGGTAGACCACTTTATTATCTGTTCTTCACTTCCTTTTCCTCCCCATGCAATAAAAGAATCTGAGATATATACAGTGAAAAGTTCTAAAAATCCCTTTTAAAAAAACTTTGCCTAGCCCTGGCCGGTTGGCTCAGCGGTAGAGCGTCGGCCTGGCGTGTGGGGGACCCGGGTTCGATTCCCAGCCAGGGCACATTTGCTTCTCCACTGCCCCCATCCTTCCTCTCTGTCTCTCTCTTCCCCTCCCGCAGCCAAGGCTCCATTGGAGCAGAGATGGCCCAGGCGCTGGGGATGGCTCCTTGGCCTCTGCCCCAGGTGCTAGAGTGGCTCTGGTCGCGGCAGAGCGACACCCCGGAGGGGCAGAGCATCGCCCCCTGGTGGGCAGAGCTTCGCCCCTGGTGGGCGTGCTGGGTGGATCCCTGTTGGGCGCATGCGGGAGTCTGTCTGACTGTCTCTCCCCGTTTCCAGCTTCAGAAAAATACAAAAAACAACAACAAAAAAAAACTTTGCCTAAAAATATAGCAACCCAGCTTTCTAATCCTTTGGCTTAAGTAAAAACTCAACTTAGACTTACTTTTTTTACTGTCACTCACACTAGGGAAAGGAAACGAGAAAGGTAGGAGGAGAACTGGGAGAAGTGATGTTAAGGAGAAGACTTGGAGGCTGGGCTGGCATGTGCTCAGTTCCAGCCTCACACTCTTCCAAGGACCTCTGTTCTTTCCAATGCCTACGAGCCAATCAGGATGAATTGTTCATTCTATTCATCCTACTCCTGTTCTCTTTCTCTCTTCCTTTTTTAACACAAGTTAATTTTTAGTTCTCCCTCCAGCTTTAGAAAAGATCAATTCTTCTTCATTAAGAACCACAGGCAATAGTTGGCTTGCTTTTAGGGACCACTGTATGAACAACATATATCTTTAAATAACAGACTCATGTTTGGGAAGGTGAGATGCTCATAGTATGAGAAAGTGTCGAGAACAGAATACATTCTAGGAAATAGCAAATCCGACTCCAGCTTGAGCTTCCATGGGCTTATGAACCCACTGACTGGCCATGGAGCTGCAGGCATTGTTTACATGGTTATTCATCTTTTCACTACTCTCATCCCTCACTCCACAGGCATGTATAAATAAATTCACATAAATTAAGTCCCTCTATGGAATGAGGCATCAGGATGTAGAAGATTGACCCAGAATTTAAAAACCTCAGGAAAACTGGAGAGTGGCTTGGAGGTGACCAGTTGTAGAAACAAGTATGACACAGGATAAAACAAGGCACTTGCAATTATAGTTTTGGCTGAGGTTCCAAAGGCTGAGATTAAAACTGCACATGCCCAGTTACCACTTGCACCAACAGAAGCTTCTGGATGGCCCTATCAGGATGTGCTGCATGATGGAGATCAAAGAAACTGGGAGAGAAGATTCCTTGGCGGTGGCTGGTGGTGTGAGTAACGAGTCCTTCCATGAGAGAAAGGAGAGAAGGCGCTAAATTTAGGGTGCCAAGCAGAAGCTGACCTTCACATTCCCTCCTACTCTGTCCAATACACAAAGCCACCCAGGTCTCAAGGGTTTCAAGCTTAATGTTGAGGGTAGAGGAAAATTTTTGTGTTAGATAAAAGTTGGAAATTTTGATGATTTCTTACTACTGGATTTTTAAATTATTCAAATATAACTCCTTAGGACAGAGAATGATTGAGTCACCAAGAAAATTCTGGGAAAGTTATAAGACCAGTTCATGATTTCATCCAAGGAATATCAAGAAACAAATTCTGTGCTTGACCAGGAGGTGGCACAGTGGCTAGAGCATCGGACTGGGATGCAGAGGACCCAGGTTCAAAACCCCAAGGTCACCAACTTGAGCGCGAGCTCACCAGATTGAGCGTGGGATCATAAACATGACCCCATGGTTGCTGGCTTAAGCCCAAGGTCACTGGCTTGAGCAAGGGGTCACTTGCTTTGCTGTAGCCCCCCCCAGTCAAGGCACATACGAGAAAGCAATCATGGAACAACTAAGATACCTCAATGAATAATTGATGCTTCTTATCTCTCTCCCTTCCTGTCTGTCTGTCCCTATCTCTCCCTCTCTCTGACTCTCTCTGTCTCTGTCAAAAAGAAAATAAGAAACAAATTCTTAGGTTGGGTTTAAAGGGTCAGTGTGTGTATATATGTGTGTTTGTGTGTATGTGTGTCTTTGTATGTGCTTGTGTGAGAGAGAGACTTTGTTTAACACTAGCTGGTATTACATAATGTTAATTCTGTTTCATGTGATAACTCATTTAATGCTCATAGGAACTCTATGAAACTGGTATTATTATTACCCTCATTTTACAGGTGAGGCAATTGTGACACAGAGAAAGTAAGTAATTTGCCAAGGTACACATCCAATAAGAGAAAAGCTGGGGTTTAAACCCAGGGTATATATAGCTCATGAGGTCATACTCCTAATCACACTATATTTTGCTTGTTCTCTGAGAAAATGGTTACAAAAAGATGCTGTGAGACTTATAGAGAAAGCATATTTAAGCTAGTTAGTAGAGCAATGGTCTCAAAGGAGCAGTCATGTAGTAGGAAGATGACAAGTACCAGCACACTTTAAAGTCCACCTGGATTTTAGATGAAGGGTTATTCTGGTGCTGTTGTTGGTTTTTGCCCCCAGAGGACTCTCAGGAGACCTGGCATTTTGCGCTGCCACTTTGACCAATAGAAAAGACATTCTTAGACGTGGATCCAATTGAGGGTCTCTTTGAATATTACCTAATTTTGCTCCCTTTGAATTTTGTTTCTGCTCTGGCACTCACTATCTGGGTTCCTTCCTTTTTTGACTCATCAAAAGATTAATGTTAAAAGCCATTATCTGAGTATGATTCTCCTTTAGCTGAAGCTTTTCTGATTAAGTAAGCACGAGGTACCACATTTCATTCATAATGCTCACATTTGTAGGCAAGGACTCCAAACATCACAGATCCAGAACATGTCCAAAGCTATTTGATGTCATTAATTATTCTCATAGAAACTAATTTGCATAATAAATTAGACATGAAGGAGAATACATTCATGTAAAAATGTGTAGATACACTATGTAGAGTTAAAATTTTCTAACCTTGAAAATCAGAATATACAGTCATAGTTTTCATGAACTCTATTACCCTCTAACAATTTTTATACCACTACAATGTAATGAAAGTTATTGCATTGCATTAATGCAAAATATAATGTCAAAATAACAAGGTTACATTGAAGCTTACAAAAGGAAAAGTGAAAAACTTGAGAGCTTTTTCCATCAGTCTAGCCACACCACTTAAAGTGCCTCAATCCATCCTGCCAGTCAGCTGTGAGAGGGCAGTTGGAAATAGTGAGGAATCAGAGAAAGAAAGGTTAAGATTGGGAAGTCCTATTACAGTCACATGGAAGGTCCTGGGTTCTCATCTCTTCTCGCAACAACCTTTCACCTTCCAACTTGGAGCTGTATTCTTAAAAGCTTAAAACTTGGATAAGATCAATATAAAATTTAAATTTTTCTAAGTTAATTTTTATCAATTTATCATATGTACCTAGTTAAAATGCAAATGATATAAAATCCCATGTAACACTCTAAACTGAGCCTAAAAAATTCATTTGGATATAATATGGTATTGTGAAGCTAACAAATATGCTGCTCACAAAAATTAAGGAATCGGGGAATGTGCAGATACTCCAGTACTTTCAGCCTTTTGTATAGTGCATTTTCACCAATAAAAAAAGTTAGTTTTGTATCTCATTTGAATAATTGATCAACTTTCTTTGACTTGTCTGCTTTTCTGATGTTGTTTAACAAAAAAAAGTCAAGTGCTTCTTTTTTTTATCACTTCATATTCATTTTGAAGTATCCCCTAATTTTTGTGAGCAGTTAGGGTGAGTATAGTACAGAGCATAGTAACCAATCACCAGTTCATTCCATTACACTGGAATTCATGTGATTGGGGGAGGTGTCAAGAAGGGTTTTCTCTGTAGCTCCACAATTCATGATTAAAAGCAGCAATTCCCTCCGCAATCTCCCATACTCTTAGTTCCAATTCCCAGACATAATCTCTTCCAACATTTTTTTATTTTTTATTTTTTATTTTTTTTTTTTTAATTTTTTTTTTCATTTTTCTGAAGCTGGAAACAGGGAGAGACAGTCAGACAGACTCCCGCATGCGCCCGACCGGGATCCACCCGGCACGCCCACCAGGGGCGGTGCTCTGCCCCCCAGGGGGCGATGCTCTGCCCATCCTGGGCGTCGCTATATTGCGACCAGAGCCACTCTAGCGCCTGAGGCAGAGGCCACAGAGCCATGCCCAGCGCCCGGGCCATCTCTGCTCCAGTGGAGCCTTGGCTGCGGGAGGGGAAGAGAGAGACAGAGAGGAAAGCACGGCGGAGGGGTGGAGAAGCAAATGGGCGCTTCTCCTGTGTGCCCTGGCCGGGAATCGAACCCGGGTCCTCCGCACGCTAGGCCGACGCCCTACCGCTGAGCCAACCGGCCAGGGCCCTCTTCCAACATTTTGAGCTATTCCTGCTGGTATTGACATTTACATTTTTAGATAATATTTTGGGATAAATTAAGCAGTGTTATGTTATCGTGATATCTTAATATTATTCACTGAACAATGAATAATATGATTTTGGCTTATTTCTTGCATAATGCTTTTATGAACTTTTAGTTTTTCAGTTTTTCATATATTTATCCTCAATTATTTCCACATGAACCATCAGATCTATCATATATAAATTTCATTTTCTAAACACTCGACTATATGGATTATCATCTCTTTAAATGTAAAGTTTAAGCTTACCTTCAGAGAGGCAATTATCAATACCAGGTTTGCATTACTCTGCTGTTATATCAATAAAATGAATGAGAAGTCAACAGAAACTAGTCAGTTCAGGAGTTTTATTTCATTAGATGATTGGAAAAAGTCTATGTTTAATATATATGTTTACTACCTTAGACTCTATATTTTTTTATTTTTGAAAATAAAATAAAAATTTAAATCAAGACTCAAAAGATTTCATTTGTTCATTTTTTTTAAACAAAAAGTTTCAACAGATATTTTCCAACACTTTCAACTTTGATCTATCCATATGGCAATTTCATGTGATTCAAATTACTGCTGTATATCTGGCACTTTACTAGGCCCCAGGTCACAGTAGTCTTATCCAGCCCTTCACTTTACAAATGAGAAGAGAAAACAGGCCCTGGCCAGTGGCTTAGTGGATAGAGTGTCAGCCTGGGGTATAAATGTCCTGGGTTCGATTCCTGGTCAGGGCACGCACAAGAAGCAAAAATCTGCTTCTCCTCCCTCCCCCTCCCCCTTCTCTCTGTTTTCTCTGCCCTCAGTCAGTGGCTGGATTGGTTCCAGTGTGGCCCTGGGCACTGAGGATGGCTGTGTTGGAGCACATTAGCCTCAGGTGCTAAAAATAACTTTGTACTAGAGCATTGGCCCCAGGTGGATCCTGGTCCAGGTGTATGTGGGAGTCTGCCTCACTATCTCCCCTTCTCTCACCTAAAATATATAAATAAAAATAAGTTAAAAAAAGAGAAAGGAAAACAAAGCTGGATTTTAAAGTTCATTGATAAAGCTATTATAAGAACAATAAATAATGATACATTTATAAGAGCTAAACAAAAATATGATTGTTCATATATGCATTGGAGGTATAGTTTTACTTCCTGCAGATTTACAGTTCCTATGACACAGTTTATTTTCCTGTTACTGTACAGTTCTAAATTTGAACATGTTGCTGAAGTTTTATGTCATAGGTACTCAAAAAAAACAAATAAAAAAACAAAAAACCACTGCTGTATAGTGTAAACAAATAAAAACATTATGAAGTGGGAGTGTTTGAAAACATGCCTATTTATTTTCATGTTAAGGTGGAAAAATCTTTAGCCTCTTGGGTAAATATTCATTAAAGTAATTGACTTCTGGCTAGTCCAGTCTTCAGGAGGATAAAAAAGAGCTTGTGGGTGAAATAGATTTGCTGGAAACTACAAGATTGGAATGAAAGCACCATCTGAATTGCACTCTGAAACCAGAATGTCTACGACGTTAGTGATGATTAAGTCACGCTGCTTTTTCCAGGAATGATCAATAAAAGGGGGGAAGGCAAGTCTTACTTTGAGCACTAAAGTTCAATAAAGAATAAAGTATAAGAGCTGAAAAAGAAATCAGAACTGAATTATTTGGAAGCACATACTGGTAAGAGAAAGTCCAAACAGAGGCGTGTGAAGAGGAATGGAAAGAAACAAAACCGTTCCATTAAAAAGGTGTTTAAGGGGCTTTTTCTCCCTCAGCGTGCATGCATATAAATTCCATTAGTGTTAATAGGACCTAAATGCATGACTCAAGGGGAGAATAGAGTATCTACTTGTGTATATGTGGTTAAATGAAGTCTAAGAAAAGTCAATTAAAAACCACAAGTGGTAGTTTAGGAGTCTAATAGACATAGATATCTGCAGGAGAGGCATTTAATTTTAATCAGTGGAATAATACATTTTTCTTTTGCTAAGGACAAAAGTTATGAAAATGGCAGAGGGGAAATAAGCCCAAATTTAGCTCTCAAAATCACTGCTTACAGTAAAAGGAAATAGTCATGCACTCCATATGGTAGAACTGACCCCTTGTGAAAGATTTATAATTTGCATTCAAATGGAATGTTGAGAAATATAAGAAATCCAATCCACTGCCCATTTTTCTTTGCCTTCACATCCAGAAATAAGAGGGAAAGAGAGTGAGAGATTTACATAGAAACTAAATTCTGGCCTTTGGTTAATTACAAAAGAGAGTATACTCAAAAAATTTTAAAAGTGCCTAATTGTACTTTTAAACTGGTAGATAAAAACTTTTTATCAGGGAAGAAATTGTTTCTGGAAGAATAATTTGAGATTACTTTGCTTTAATTCAAGTGAACAATAATGTTCTTTATCTAGAAGAGACAGAAAACTAAGGATGTTTTTCTCTATTGAAAAACAGTTGGGGACCTGGCCGATTGGCTCAGTGGTAGAGCATCTGCCCAGTGTGTGGATGTCCTGGGCTCAATTCCCAGTCAGGGCATACAGGAGAAGCACCCACCTGCTCCCCCCCCCTCTTTTTCTCCTCCTCCCCTCCTGCAGCCATGGCTCAATTGGAGAGAGTTGGTCCCAGGTATGCTGAGGATGGCTCCATGGCCTCCCCTCAGGCACTAAAAAAAAATGGCTCTGGTCGCAAGGGTTAAGTAAGGGCACCAGATGGGCAGAGCATTGCCCCCTAGTGGGCTTGCTGGATGGATCCCAGTCGAGGCGAATGCTGAAATCTGTCTCTGCCTCCTTTCCTCACTAAAAAGAAAAACAAAGAAACAACAACAACAACAAAATAACATTTAGAGTTACAAATAAAGGTTTTCTTTATGAGTATTTATTACTTATGTCTTATAAGCCATAAGTCATTTCAAACTAGGCATGTTGTAATTCTCTATTTTACTCCTCATAATTCTATGTGTTGTAAATAGGTGTTCAAATATTTAACTAAAAAAGAATACACGGCCTGACCAGGCGGTGGTGCAGTGGATAGTGTGTCAGACTGGGATGCAGAGGACCCAGGTTTGAAACCCCTAGGTCACTGGCCTGAGCGACCAGACTCATCTGGTTTGAGCACAGCTCACAAGCTTGAACCCAAGGTCGCTGGCTTGAACAAGGGGTCACTCGGTCTGTTGTAGCCCCCTGGTCAAGGCACATATGAGAAACTAATCAATGAACAACTAAGGTGCCGCACTGAGGAATTGATGCTTCTCATCTCTCTCCCTTTCTGTCTGTCTGTCCCTCTCTCTGTCTCTCTCTCTGTCTCTGTCACACACACACACAAAAGAATACATGAATGTGAAGGTGGATTTGAAAAAAAAAACAATGTCTTAACTAAAATATTTTCTTTGAAGTGTCTCATTTATCCTCTGCTTTTGGAAAAAGTTGAATTTAGCACTTAGAAATGCTTTAGAAGGAAATTAAATACGTAAGAATCTATGTAATTTCTCTTCTAGTATAAGGAGTTACATTTAGGAAGAAATGTAATTGAATTCTCCTCTGGTTGAATTTATTCAATAATAAGAAGCAGATCTTAGAGGGATCTTAGAAGAACTTGATGTCATCTACTTGCATTAAACTTCAATCCTTCACTATGATAGCTCCAATATTATGGCACTGAAGTCATACTTTTTGCTGTAAAGTATGAAGTCTCTAATATTGCTATTTCTTTTTCAGTCAGTTTATTTATAATCATTTTAAAGTGTTCTTTATATTTGAAGATCTAATACAGCAATATTTTTTAAATACAAGGTTTATAAAATTTGCACATTCACGACTAGCACCAGGTGTAGGTACATGTCTATGATGTCATATTAACTTGCTGCAAGTTAGAAAAAGTTAAATATAGGAAGTCTAAAAGGACCATATAATGTGCAAGGTCATTTCTTTTTTTTTTTTTTTTTTTGTATTTATCTGAAGCTGGAAATGGGGAGAGACAGACAGACTCCCGCATGCGCCCGACCGGGATCCACCCGGCACGCCCACCAGGGGCGACGCTCTGCCCACCAGGGGGCGATGCTCGGCCCCTCCGGGGCATCGCTCTGCCGCAACCAGAGCCACTCTAGCGCTTGGGGCAGAGGCCAAGGAGCCATCCCCAGCGCACGGGCCATCTTTGCTCCAATGGAGCCCCGGCTGCGGGAGGAAAAGAGAGAGACAGAGAGGAAGGAGGAGGGGGGTGGAGAAGTAGATGGGCACTTCTCCTATGTGCCCTGGCTGGGAATTGAACCCGGGTCCCCCGCACGCCAGGCCGACACTCTACCGCTGAGCCAACCGGCCAGGGCCCAAGGTCATTTCTTTACTGATAGTGCATATAAGGTAGTACCTGGCCCAGAAAGGTGAATTTAGTTTTAGTGTAAGTACTAGTTAGGACAGTGACACTGCTTAGATGGGGCTGCCAGGCGTGCAGGGTTAGCGATGGAATGGAGACTGCTGAGCTGGGCGCATAAGTGGAAAGGGAATTTTGGAATTTTTTTTGACTATGCTAAGTACTCAAATAGTTTTATTTTTTTTTAACTTTTATTTATGTTTAAAATTAAATTAACTGGCCAGGGTCCCTATGCCTATTTTTTAATTGGATTGTTTGTTTGGCATTGAGTTGTATGAATTATTTTTATGTTTTGGATACCAATCTCTTGTTGGAACTGTTGTTGGCAAATATCATCTTCCATTTGGTTGATTTCTTTTTTGTGTGTGTGTGTGTATTTAACAAAGAAATTAAAAAAGGGATCTGCAATATCAAGTGTTAGGAAAATATAGAGTAATTGGAATTTTTATACATAATTCGTGGGAATGTAAAATGTTGTGACCACATAGGAAACTCTGTGGCAGTATCTGTTAAAGCTGAACATGTGCAGATCATGTGAACCAGCCGTCTCCTAAGTATATATACAGAAGAAATGTGTAGACAGTCAGCAAAAGACTTGAGCAAGTATGTTATACCAACAATATCTGTGATAGCCAAAAATTGGATCTGTCCCCAAAATCCATCAATAGAAAATGGATGAATAAATTGTGTTATATGCAAACAAGGAAATACATACGGTAACGAATAAATATGCATACCATATGCAACAATAGAATGACTCTCATAAACAGTATTGAGCAAGGAAGTCAGGGGAATGCAAATTTGCATTGTATGATTCCATTTTTAGAAAGTTAAAAAGAAGCAAGTGAATCTGAACTATGTTTAGACTGTAGTTTTCTAATGGGGAATGACAGAGGGAATTGTGACTACTTCTTAACCTGGGCATGGGCTACATGGGCATGTTCATTTTGTAAAATTTTATGGAGCTGCTCATGTATAATTTGTGCAGTTTCTATTTTTGCATGTGTGTTTACCTTCAATGAAAAGTTCCCTCCTGCCCTGGCAGGGTAGCTCAGTGGTTAGAACTTTGACCCAATATGCTAAGGCTGTGGATTCAATCTCTGGTCAGGTCACATACAAGACTCAACCAATGAATGCATAAGTAAGTGGAACAACAAGTTGATGTTTCTCTATTTCTCCCTTCATCTGTCTCTAAAATCAATAAATTAAAAAAAAGTTTGCCCTCCTCCTCAAATAAATAATAGGTCTTATAAGAGGTTGGGAACTCAAGCCATCAGGGAAGTACTTTAGGAAGAAAGGGTGAAGTAGAGCTATAAACAGAAAGAAATGTTGGGATGGTGGTTGGTCAATGCAGCCGGTCTGTGATCACTTAAGGAAATAGAATTAGAATTTGGGCAAAACCTCAGGTGATGAAAAACAGTAATATAGACTGACTATTTTTTTTTTTTTTTTTTTAATTTAAGGCAGAGATAGACAGGGACAGACAGACAGGAACGGAGAGAGATGAGAAGCATCAATCATCAGTTTCTCGTTGCGCGTTGCAACTTCTTAGTTGTTCATTGATTGCTTTCTCACATGTGCCTTGACCGCGGGCCTTCAGCAGACCGAGTAACCCCCTGCTGGAGCCAGCAACCTTGGGTCCAAGCCGGTGAGCTCTTTGCTCAAGCCAGATGAGCCCGCGCTCAAGCTGGCGACCTCGGGGTCTCGAACCTGGGTCCTTCTGCATCCCAGTCCGACGCTCTATCCACTGCGCCACCACCTGGTCAGGCTAGACTGACTATTAATACTTCAAGATCTTAGCAGATTCAAGCTTGAGTCAGAATAGACACAAATACGGATTTCAAATGAATAAGAGGCAGGGGCAGGCTGGAATGCCAGTATTCTAAAGCGTAACTATTGAGGTCTGAGCAATGTATCACATAATAGCTTGGGATGGCCTGACAAACCCTGCTTGGGTTCCAAGTTTTCTTAGCCATGAGTGAGGCCTTAGCAATTTTGTATGGGTTATATAGAAGGCTAGAGAACAAACCATGTCTTGCCATTTTATTTATAAATCAGTTACTCGTACAGTCATACCCTGTACTTATAAATTTCCCTGTTTTTCAAACTATGCTCTGTCTTCTACATGGAAAATATGTAACAAGTACACCACCTTTTATCTGTGTATTTAATTACCAATCTCTCATCAATGCAGGGGTAGAATTAAGACTGGCAAAGACCCAAAATAAAATATTTACTGATTTATGGATCCAATGTAAAGTGAATCGGTAACAAAAACAGTTAGTGAGTACTTGTTGTATATGAGGCATTGTCCTCAGCACTTTACATCTATTGTGTTTTTTAATTCTCTCAACTACCTTGAAACTTAAGGGAAAATGCACATGGTGATGCAGGGCAGAGTTAGGGTTCAAGGCCAGGTTAGTGCGACTTCACACTGTGTGCTGTTTTTTCTTTTTTTTTTTTTTTTGTATTTTTCTGAAGCTGGAAACAGGGAGAGACAGTCAGACAGACTCCCGCATGCACCCGACCGGGATCCACCCGGCACGCCCACGAGGGGGCGATGCTCTGCCCCTCCGGGGCGTTGCTCTGCCGCCACCAGAGCCACTTTAGCGTCTGGGGCAGAGGCCAAGGAGCCATCCCCAGCGCCCGGGCCATCCTTGCTCCAATGGAGCCTCGGCTGTGGGAGGGGAAGAGAGAGACAGAGAGGAAGGAGGGGGTGGAGGTGGAGAAGCAAATGGGCGCTTCTCCTATGTGCCCTGGCTGGGAATCGAACCCGGGTCCCCCGCATGCCAGGCCGACGCTCTAGCGCTGAGCCAACCGGCCAGGGCCTGCTGTTTTTTTCTTGTCAACACTATTTAACCACCACACATAAAAATGCTTTGAAATCTTCACGAATGTATCTTTAAGTTTCCATTAACCCTTACCCAAAGGAGAAGGCCACCTTCACACCCTGCTAGACCCTGCAGCGGACCAGCACAACTAGTAATTCTGGGTCCTGAGGGAGAATGGTGTGGAATTAATAGACTCACCAAGAAAAAAGGATGGGATCAATATCAGGAGACCTCTTCAATGCTGACGGCAATATCAGAGAGAGTGAGCACCTGGTCTTTGCTTTATTATATAGCATAGACAATTAAAGCCTTTAATCCAATATACAAATAGGGAAGTCTCTGATACAAAGCCACTCATCTGAGGCATAAATTGGATTCCTCATAAGAGTGCACCATCCCCCATCATGCAACAGTCAAGGGTGTGAAGAAAAGCTTAGTGTTGAAAAGATCTTAGTATTAAAAGAACTTAGTATTGAAGAGTGGGAAAGGCTCAGTCCCAAACCAAGCCTTAGGCTACAACGACCCCGCCAACCTACAGCCTGTCTCCCACAAGATCTCTTTTTTTCCAATTGTGAAAGCCAGAGTATATCCTCAGGAAGTACTTGAAAGGTAATGGAGGCATTGGAAGACCAGATGGCAGGTTGGCAAAGAGTGGTCCCTCTCTGCGCTGGGAGCCTTCACCTCTCTCCACTCCTGCATGCAGCGTTGTTTCCCATTTATCACTCCTCCAGGCAAGCTGTAATCTCTTCTTTCACTAATAGTTTATGGAATATAGAGCTGGTTCTGTTTTTATTTTGGGGAGAACAAGGAATAGTGAGACTTCAAATACTTGTCTTCATCTCTTGGGGGACAGGATAAACACATAGAGGAAGTAACTACAGAAGAATACTTAAATGACTGACAGTGGTGGTGGTGAGGGTTTATTGTCTAGATTTTTTATATAAAAATTAGAGTTAAACCTGACCTGTGGTGGCACAGTGGAATGAAGTGTTGACCTGGGACACTGAGGTCGCTGGTTCAAAACCCTGGGCTTGCCCAGTCAAGGCACATATGGGAGTTGATGCTTCCCGCTCCTCCTCCTTCTCTCCCTCTCTCTCTCTCTCCTCTCTGAAAAAAAAATTGAATAAATAAAGTCTTTTAAAAAATTAGAGTTAAAATGTGAGTGTGTATGTGTGTATGTCTGTGTATAGAGGGTGATAATTTGGAGGCTTAAAATTCACCATCTGATTCCAACGAGAAGGGCTGGAAGCTGCACTTTCATTAGACTGAGAGAAGAAAGCAGGCGGGGTGTGAGGGATGGCGGAGGACGACTGATGGGAAATGTGGTGAGCTCAAGAAATTAAGGTCTCCCTAAGGAGGCAGCTTCTACTTAGCTCCAGCTGATGGTTGCCAGTTGGCAGTGAAGACAGTTGCCAGATCTTCTGTGTTTTCAGAAGATGGAAATCCAGACTTTTTTAAATGGGAAATCTCCTATTTTTAAAACACTGTGTGGGCCAAATCAAACACGCTTGTGGGCTGAATTCAGTGTGTGACCTACCATTGTGAGACCATTGATTAATAGTCCTCGCAAAACATGGCATTTCTGTTCCAATCTATAATCTCAGCTTGTTTCTTCCAGCCTCCATTCATTTTCTGTATCTCATCTTCCTCCTTTAGTCCTTTATTATTGACACACACGTCTGAGAATCCTTCAAGATTATACATTCTTTTTTTTCTTCTTTGTATTTTTCTGAAGTTAGAAGCAGGGAGGCAGAGACACTGACTCCGGCATGTGCCCAAATGGGATCCACCCAGCCTGCCCACCGGGGTCAATGCTCTGCCCATCTGGGGCGTTGCTCTGTTGCAACCAGAGCCATTCTAGTGCCTAAGGTGGAGGCCATGGAACCATTCTCAGTGCCTGGGCCAACTTTGCTCCAATGGAGCTGTGGCTGTGGGAGGGGAAGAGAGAGATAGAGAGAAAGGAGATGGGGAAGGGTGGAGAAGCAGATGGGCACTTCTCCTGTGTGCCCTGGCTGGGAATCGAAACCAGGACTTCCACACACCAGGCTGACACTCTACCACTGAGCCAGCCAGCCAGGGTGCCTATACATTCTTTAGATGGTAAAACTGCATCTTTTTTATTTTTTACTCTAATGTTTCAAATAGTGCAATGCTCAGTAAGCATTTGTTAAATAATGCCTTTTCAAAGCTGGTCACAGGAAACTTAAAGTTCTACTTGGGATCCATTCACTGAAATACAATTGCCAAAAAATAAATATCTGAAAGCCATGTTGGAATTTCTACTTCCAGTAATAGTTGACTATAATTCAGCCTAAATTTCTCACAAACTAAACTAAAATATCTGGACAAAATATAGAAAACATCTATTAACAGCATCAAAGACCCAACAAGGTAGTGAATTGCTTTGAGAGAAAAGGGAGAATGTAAGAGCATATGCTGGTGAACTGATACATCTTTTATCCTGAGGCATTTGCCATGCATAGGAGCTGACAGAGAGGCGGACAAGAGACTCACCCACTGTCTCTTGGCTGGAACTTTTCCTGTGTCCTTACCGTATCTACACCCAGCATTTAATATACTGGTCACAAAAATTAGGGGGTATTTTGTCGCTTTATATTCATTTTGAATATCCCCTAATTTTTGTGAGCAGTATATGTGACCTTCCTGGGCAAATAGCCGAGCAGTGCATTGGGTTTTTGAGGTACAAGAGCAGAAGTTCAGAAACATTGGTTGTCAGAATCCAAGTGTAACATACCTTTTGTTTTGGGATAGGTTGATGACTTGACTTTCCCCATTCAGCTCCTTTCCTTTGCAACTCATTCTGCTAAAGCTAATCCTAAGTGAAATGGTTCTTGAACCTGTGGTCATTGGAACTATTAAAACTCTATAGAGTGTGCTGAACATTAGCCTGAGGCAGTACTACCCTTACTTTCTGGACCTCACTTTCAGAGACCCTGTCTGGATCCCCTGCTGCTGGTCCCTGCCCCACAGAATAAAGGATTTACTGGGCCAAAGGCATGTGACCATCTAGTGCTGGTTCTGTACTTTGTCCCTCTTCCAAAATATGCTTACAGTACTGAACAGTGGAATCCCTTACAAAATTATGCCAAAGTCCATTACCCAGCCTCCACAGCCTTCATCCTCTGACATTTCTGCCAAAGGGCCTTGCTTTTCAGTTGTGGATCTCCAGGTTGCAGGGGGAACCAAGGGTAGTTTGTAGGGGTGTGTGTATATGGGAGGGTTAGCTTCCGACCAGATCCCACATGGTGCTCAATTATAGGTTATAGTCATTCTATTTTAGAAACGTGGTGAAGCTGAGGTATAAGATTCCCTGAATTTGACTTGTTGCTATGATAACATGAGAATAGCCAACCCATGTTGACAAAATTATACTTAATGTCAATCTGGTTATGACACTTGGATTCCAAAATCAGTGTAAATTTTTATTCAGGTGTGAGATGTATAATAGGTGCCTATCTGATAGGTGGCCTGGAAAACTTAACAATTGAGGTGACTAAAATATACGGCCTGCTCATGTTTTGCCCACAGCCACTGCCAGACCCTCACTGCCAGACCCCTCCAGATGTCACCCTCTAGCCACTTTCAAAAATTTTCATCTATGCTATCTAGGACTTTACTTAATCATATCTTAGATCCAGACATATCAGTTAAGTAAGAACATCTACATCATGTTAGCAATGAGCTAATTACAGTAAATGACATCTTAATAAGTGAGATCTCAAGTAATCTTTGTGATGTCAACACACTCCAGAAAAGTATATGTTTTTATATACAAGCACTTTTGTCTTTAATAATAATTTTAAGATGTTGGAACAACATGCCAGATACATTATTTTGGAAGAACTGAATAAAATTTGTTTAAAAAACTTATCTAAAGGACTATAAACTCTTTTCTACTGTACTTTAATTTTATACATGTCTGTGATAGATTTTGAATGAATGAGATGCTAAACCTCGGTGTTGTTTTAATGTTATCATTCTGTAAAATACTTGTTTTAATGAAGAGAGGTTTAATAATCAAGTATTTTCTTTTTATAAAATTGAAATAAAATTTCAAAACAAAATTAACTGTTTTCAAGTGTACAATTCAGTGTCATTTAATGCATTAACAATGTTGTGCAAACAGACCTCCTTTAATTTCAAAACTTTTCATCACCTGGGGAAAAAAACCTGTATACCCAATTATGTCATCATTCACATTTCTCCTCCCCCATCTCCTGGTAACTACTAATCTGTTTTTGATCTCTATGGATTTTTGCTTATTCTGGCTATATCATATAAAAGGAGTCATATAATATGTGGCCTTTTCTGTCTGTCTTCTTTCACTGAGCATTCATGTTTTGAGGGTTCATCTGAGTTGTAGCATTTATCAGTACTTTGTTTCTTTTCATGGTGGAATAATATTCTATCATCTGTATAAATCACAATTTTTTCATTCATTGGTTGATGGGCATTTGGGTTGTTTCTCCTTGGTGGCTATTATTAATATGTAATAAATATGAATGTACATGTTTCTGTGTGGATATGTGTTTTTATTTTCTTGCGTGTATACCTAGGAGTGAAATTGTTATATGGTAATTCCAAGTTTAACTTTTTGGGGAACTGCCAAAATAAAAGAGTTCTGTATACTCTGATTACCTTTGAATTTTAAACAATATAGTGTATCTTTTTTTATAGTGTATCTTTTAATGGCTTTATTGATATATAATTCACATACTATAAAGTTCACCCAAGTAAAGTATATTATTCAATAATTTTTAGTATATTCACATGATGTACAACCATCAGTACAATTTTAAAACTTTTTTATCACCCTCAAAAGACACTTTGTACTCTTTTGTAGTCAATTTCCATCCCCTCTATTACCCTTAAACCTAGCAATCACTAATCTACATTCTCTCTATATAGGTTTACTTATTCTGGACGTTTCACATAAATAGTCATATAGTATGTGGTCTTTTGTGACTGGCTTCTCTCATTTAGCATAATGTTTCAAGATTCATTCACATTGTAGCATACATCAAGTCTTTATTCCTTTTATGGCTGAATAATATTTTATTGTATGAATATACCATACTTTGTTTATTTATTCATTAGTTGATGGGCATTTGGGTCGTTTCCATTTATTGGCTATTACGAATAATGCTGCTATAAATATATGTGTACAAGTTTCTGTGTAAATCTATTTTTTCAGTTCTTTGGCAGATATACTTAGGAGTGAAATTCCTGGTTCATATGATTTTATTTAACTTTTATAAGAACTTCCAGACTGTTCTAAAGTGGCTATAATATTTTGCATTCATGTCAATAGTATGCAAAGATTTCAGCTTCTTCACAGCCCTGATAACATTTATTTTGTCTTTTAAAAAATGATTATTGGAGATGATGTCAGAGTAATGACGGCATGAGAGACAGTCCTGATTTCTCCCCTTAAAATTTCAACAAATTGAACAACTATAATGCAGCAAAGGAACCCCAGCAGGACTCACTGGCACAGCAGGGAGATCTACACGTTGAAACGACTAAAGGTGAGATGGGGTGAAAAGGAGGGCAGAAGATAAAATTCAATTGCAATGGGCTTTGGAGAAGAGAGGAAACAAAACTGGAGTGACTGGGTTTTTTTTCCCCCCGCTCTGCTGGTTTATGGGGAGGAGGGAATCTTGGACTCTCTGGATTTTGTCTGAGGGTAAGGAAAGGGAAACCCAGAGTTACTGGGTCTCCTTCTGCTGGGAGGAGTAATGAGACAGAGGCAGAGTGGGAGATAAACCAAAGTGGACTGAGCATGGGGTCATGGCCAATGTTCCTGTGGTCTGCCTATAGCCTGCAGAGAAAGAGACAGAGAAAGCTAAAGTGCAGCCCCCAGCTTCCCAGATCCCGCCTGCCTCACCTTGTGGTACGGAGAGTGGAAGAGACAAACTTACATCTAGTTCTCCAGAGCAACCTTCTCCCCTGAAGAGCAGAGGTGCTCCACAACCGGTCCCCAGGTCTGTTGAGACATAGGAAGGCGTGCCTGGAAGCCTGAGAATGCCATTGTTAAAGCTGTAAAGGAGGAAAACCAAAGCTGTAAAGCTGAAGCCATAAAGCCCTCACAACACACCTGACCCACCAGCACGACTGCGGCCCTGCCTACATCCTTGGGACAGCTACAGCCCAGTGACCAGCCCAGGAACTTCACAGAACTAAAAGATGTAATACAGTGACACCTACAGGAAGAAACCTCTCAAACCCAAAATTTATTTTTCTTCCCCCCATTTTTCCTTTTCTCTTCTTATTCTTTTTTAATTTAATTTAAAAAAATTTTATTCTTATTTTGTGTGTGTTTTGTTTTTTCTTTTTTTCTTTGCTTTCGGCCTTTTTTTCCAGTGGTTTTTCTTCTTTACTTGCCATAATTTTTTTAATTTTAAAATTTTTTATTGTATTTTTAAAATTTTCTATTTTTATAAGTTGTTCTTTTGTTAGCGTTTTAAAAAATACCACTCTCAAATACTATCAAGAAGAAATTGAAGGTCAGTCTGCTCAGCCTCCGCCGCCGCCCCTCTGCCAGTGCTGCGGTGCCACCTCGGGCCACGGTCCTCCACGGGAGGCAGCGAGGCGGGGGCGGGCGGCCCACGGGGTCGAAGAGGCGCCCCTGCGGCGGGGCCCACGCGGCAAGCCGGGTAGCAGGTGCAGCAGAGGTGCGGACGAGCTGGCCCAGGACGCTTCTGCTGCCGGGAGAGAGCAAGCACCCATCTTCCGCAGGACTTGGAATTCTTGGAGGACTGCCTTTGTGGAAAGCTGGCAATCATTTCTTTAAATTCCATCTTAGTTTTCCTGTTTGTTGCATTTAAGAAGAACAGCCAGAAACCATGAACAGCTTCAGTAATGAATTTGACTGCCTTTTCCTTGATGAGAGCTTTACTGCCAAGGACATTTTGGACCAAAAAATTAACGAAGTTTCTTCTTCCGATGATAAGGATGCCTTCTATGTTGCGGACCTGGGAGACATCCTAAAGAAACATCTGAAATGGTTAAAGCTCTTCCTCGGATCACCCCCTTTTATGTGGTCAAATGCAACGACAGCAGGACCATAGTGAAGACCCTCGCTGCCATCGGAACAGGGTTCGACTGTGCCAGCAAGACTGAAATACAACTGGTGCAGAGTCTTGGGGCGCCTCCAGAGAGGATCATCTATGCAAATCCATGCAAACAAGTGTCTCATTAAATATGCTGCCAATAACGAAGTCCGGATGATGACGTTCGATAGGGAAGTCGAGCTGATGAAAGTTGCCAGGGCACATCCAAAGGCAAAGTTGGTTTTGCGGATTGCCACCGATGATTCCAAAGCAGTCTGTTGTCTCAGTGTTAAATTTTGTGCCACACTCAAAACTAGCAGGCTTCTTTTGGAACGGGCAAAAGAGCTAAATATTGATGTCATCGGTATCAGCTTCCACGTGGGAAGTGGCTGCACTGACCCCGAGACCTTTGTGCAGGCCATCTCGGATGCCCGCTGCATCTTTGACATGGGGGCTGAGGTTGGTTGCAACATGTATCTGCTTGATATTGGTGGTGGCTTTCCTGGATCTGAGGATGTAAAGCTTAAATTTGAAGAGATCGCCAGTGTCATCAACCCAGCCCTGGACAAGTACTTTCCATCAGACTCGGGAGTGACAGTCATCGCTGAGCCAGACAGAGACTATGTTGCATCAGCCTTCACGCTTGCAGTTAACATCATTGCCAAAAAGTTGGTGTTAAAGGAGCAAACAGGCTCTGATGATGAGAAGGAGTTGAGCGAGAAAACCTTTATGTATTACGTGAATGATGGCGTGTATGGGTCGTTTAATTGCATCCTCTATGATCATGCCCATGTGAAACCCCTTCTGCAGAAGAGGCCCAAACCGGATGAGAGGTACTACTCGTCCAGCATGGGGACTGACCTGTGACGGCCTGGACCGCATCGTCGAGCGCTGTGGCTTGCCCGAGATGCACGTGGGGGACTGGATGCTCTTTGAGAACATGGGAGCTTACACCATGGCTGCCACTTCCACCTTCAATGGCTTCCAGAGGCCAACATCCACTATGTGATGTCGGGGCCTACGTGGTTAGTGACTGTGCGCGTGTGTGTGTGTGTGGGGGAAGGCACAGACCTGGGTTTGTGCTGCCTCGTGTCTCAATGCAGTCGGAAGAAAGTATTTTGCGCAGGATGAAAGTGTTTAGAGTTTATTTTCTCCCCATATTAAGAAGAGATGCTCTAGAAAATTTGGAAAATATAAATGGATGGGGAGAAAAATCTCCAATAACAGTGATTTGTATTTTCAGATTTTTCCTGATGCACAACCATTTTAGAAAAGACTGGTTAAGCTATCTCTATGTAGCAATGTTATTTAACGAATGCACGTGACCTGTGGTTTCTTTATTACCAAAAAGATGGTTCTGAAGAAATGCTTGCTTCAGATATATCGAATTGTTGCCTAATGCCAGTAACCTAGGAAGTCGGTTCATGAATAAGTTATTTGAAGCTGCTCAGTGTGGGTGACCCCAGGTTTCTGAATATGACACTTCTGTCTCCCAGGCAACTGATGCAGCAAGTCCAGAAGCAGGACGGCGGCCCCGGCGTGGAGGAGCAGGACATCAGCGCCCTGCCTGTGTCCTGTGCATGGGAGAGTGGGATCAAGCGCCACCCGGCGGCCTGTGCCTCAGCCCGCATCAATGTGTTAGAGGCTGTTCCTGTAGCTGTCACTGCATGTGGAGCTTGAATTAAGGGATTCAGGGGCACCATTTAACTTAATTATTGCTAGTTTTGAAATGTTGTCATAAGTAAGGTGGGCACAGACGGAACAATATGGAAGGCTAGGAGACCAGGGTCACACTTATCCGTGTACCTATGGAAACTATTTAAATATTTGTTTTATATGGATTTTTATTCAGTTTTCAAACATGCTACTAAAGAGTGCCCCTCAGCTGCAGAGCAAGCATTTGTAGCTTGTACGTGGGCAGAATGGGCCAGAAGCTCCGTGTTGTGACTTGTTTTAAAAATAAAGTACCTTGAAAATTAAAAAAAGAAGAAGAAGAAATTGAATACCATAGATACACAGGACAGAGACATTGTTCAGAAAGAAAATGAAAATTCTCCAGAAGAAAAATCTCAATCATGTGGAAGCCCTGGAATTAAGCGATAGAGAATTAAAATTTGAAGTTCTGAAAATACTCAACAAGAGGCAAGAAGACACCAACAGGCAACTTAATGAGCTAAAAAACAAACAAACCTCAAATTAATGAACAAAATGAATACCTCACCAAGGAAATTGAAACTTTAAAAACTGAGATGAAGAACTCTGTATGTGAATTGAAGACTGAAGTAGTAAGTTTAGCTAATAGAACAAGCCAGATAGAGGAAAGAATCTGCGACATCATAGACAGGCAACCAGAGATGCTATAAAGAGAAGAGAAGAGAGACTCACAATTTAAAAAAAACTGAGAGAACTCTACAAGAACTGTCTGACTCCATCAGAAAGAGCTATATAAGAATAATGAGTATATCAAAAGAAGATGAGAAGGAGAGCCTATTCAAACAAAAACTTGATGACGATTTCCCAAACCTATGGAAAGAATTAGAGCCTCAAATCCAAGAAGCAAACAGAATGCCAAATCACAGCAACAACCCAAACAGACATACTCCAAGGCAAATAGTAATAAAGTTGTCAAAAATCAATGACAAAGAAAGAATCCTCAAGGCAGCTAGGGAAAAGAAGACCATAACATATAAAGGAAAGCCCATTAGGCTATCATCAGACTTCTCAACAGAAACTCTACAAGCCAGGAGATAGTGGACCCATACATTCAAAGTATGGAAAGAGAGGAATTACCAGCCCAGAATACTATATCCATCAAAATTATACTTCAAATATGAAGGAAAATTAAAAATTTTTACAGACATGCAGAAGCTGAGTGAATTAATCACCAGAAAACCCCTACTGCAGGAAATACTTAAAGGGGTGATTCAACCAGACACAAAGAACAAAACAAACCAAAACTACAAGTAAAAGCTCCAACAAGGTCACAATAAAAACAAGGATAATCTGTGACAACAATAACATAAAAGGGGAGAGGATAAAGATCTGCAGAAGCAAAGGAAGATTGAGTGCAGAAGCGCTCATATCACAAAGGGCACTTATATATATGAACATTTTTTTCTTAACTTAATGGTAACCACCCATGAAAAAGGAACTACTGAAACACACAGCTTAAAAAAGAAGAAACAAGCAAAAAAAGTATGGAATACCTCTAAACAAAAACTGAAAGAAACAAAAAGAAGAACCAAATAAGACACAGAGCTACCAGAAAACAAAATATAAAATGGCTATAGGAAATACTTAGGTGCCAATAATTACTCTAACTGTAATTGGACTGAACTAACCAATAAAGAGGCACAGAGTAGCAGCTTGGATCAAAAAGAAAAACCCAAACATACACTGCCTTCAAGAGACACATCTAAACTGCAAGGACAAAAGTAAATTCAAAGTGAAAGGTTGGAAAACGATTCTCCAAGCAAATAATATCCAAAGAAAAGCATGTGTAGCCATATTCATATCTGACAACGTTGACTTTAGAACAACAAAGGTAATGAGAGACAAAGATGGACATTTTATAATTATAAAGGGGACATTGTATCAAAAAGACATAACACTTTTTTCTTTTCTTGTATTTTTCTGAAGTGAGAAGCCAGAGGCAGAGAGACAGAATCCCACATGCACCCGACTGAGATCCATCTGGCATGCCCACCAGGAGGTGATGCTTTGCCCATCTGGGGTGTCGCTCCATTGCAACCAGAGCCATTCTAGCACCTGAGGTGGAGGCCATGGAGCCATTCTCAGTGCCCAGGCCAACTTTTGCTCGAATGGAGCCTTGGCTACAGGAGGGGAAGAGAAAGACAGAGAGAAAGAAGAGAAGGAGGGGTTGAGAAGCAGATGGCTGCTTCTCCTGCGTGATCTGGCTGGAAATTGAAACCCGGACTTCCACATGCCAGGCCAACGCTCTACCACTGAGCCAACCAGCCAGGGCCAAGACATAACATTTCTTAATATATATGCACCAAATCAGGGAGCATCAAAGTATATATGACATCTACTAACTGCTCTAAACATAGAAGCAGACAAAAACATGATCATACCTGGTGATTTCAACACACCATTGACGAATTTAGATAGATCATCCAAACAGAACATCAATAAAGAAATACCAGCCTTAAATGACACTCTGACCAAATGGACATAATAAACATTTATAAGACATTTTATCCCAAAATGTCAGATAATACATTCTTCTCCAGTGTGCATGGAACATTCTCAAGGATAGACCATATGTTGGGCCACAAAACTAACAGTAACAAATTCAGGAAGATTGAATTTACAGTATACTAAGCATATTTTCTGATCATAAGCCTTTGAAATTAGAATTCAACTGTGAAAAAGGAAGTAAAGAAACCCATAAAAACATGGAAATTAAACAACAGGCTTCTAAAAAATTACTGGGTCAAAGAAGAAATAAAAGGAGAGATCAAAAGAGATATACAGACAAATGAAAATAACAACATGACATATCAAAATTTCTGGGATGAAGAGAAAGCAGTAATAAAAGGGAAGTTTCTATTATTACAGGTTTATGTCAAGAAACAAGAGAGATCCCAAGTAAACAACCTAACATCACACCTTAAGGAACTAGAAAAAGAAGAACAATAGCAACCCAAAGTTAGTAGAAGAATGGAAATAGTAAAAATTAGAGCAGAAATAAATGAAATAGAGAACAAAATAACTATAGAAAAAATTAATACAACAAAGAGCTGATTCTTTAAAATATCAATAAAATCAACAAACCACTGGCCAAATTTACTAAGGAAAAAAAAAAGGAAGGACTCAGATAAACAAAATCCAAAATGAAAGAGGAGAAATTACCACAGACATCATTGATATAAAAAGGAAATAGTAGAATATTATGAAAGATTATATGCCACCAAATTCAACAACCTGGAGGAAATGGGTACATTCCTAGAATTATACAATCTTCCTAGACTGAGCCACAAAGAAGTAGAAAACCTAAATGGACCCATAAGTAGGGAGGAAATAGAAACAACTATCAAAAACCTCCCAAAAAACAAAAGTCTGGGACCAGATGGTTATACTAGTGAACTCTACCAAACATTCAAAGAAGATTTGTACCTATCCTTCTCAAAGTTTTCCAAAAAATAGAAGAAGCAATACTCCCCAACACGACCCTCATACCAAAACCTGGAAAGGACAACACACAAAAAGAATACTATAGACCAATATTTCTAATGAATACAGATGCAAAAATCCTAAACAAAATATTAGCATTTCGAATATAACAACATATTAAAAAAAACATACATCCTGATCAAGTGGGATTCATTCCAGGAGAACAAGGATGGTTCAACATATGGAAATTGATCAATGTAATACACCACTCAACAAAATAAAGAAAAAACCACAAGATCCTATCAATAGATGCAGAGAAGGCATTTGATAAGATACAACATCCTTCTGTGTTTAAAACACTCAATAAAATTGGGATAGAAGAAAATTACTTCAACATAATAAAGGCCATATATGATAAACCATCAGTTAATATCATACTAAATGGTGAAAAAATAAAGGCTTTTCCTCTAAAATCATGAATGATACAAGGCTGCACACTGTCTCCACTCTTATTCAACATAGTTCTGAAACTTTTATCCAGAACAATTAGGCAAGAGAAAGAAATAAAAGGCATCCATATCATGAAAGATGAAGTAAAGGTATCACTTTTTGGTATCCTGTATGGAGAAAAACCCAAAGACTTCACCAAAAAACGATTAGAAACAGAAAACCAATACAGTACAGTCACAGGATACAAAATCATATATAAAAATCAACTGCTTTTCTATATGCCAAGTATAAAACTTTGGAAAATGAACTAAAAAACCCCAACACCAATTCCTTTTATAATTACAACAACAACAAAATAAAGTACCTAGGAATAAACCTAACAAAGGATATGAAGGACGTGTTTACTGAAAACTACAAAACATTATTGAAAGATATTGAAAAAGACACAATGAAATAGAAAAATATTCCATGTTCATGGACTGGAAGAATCAACATAGCTAAAATAGCCATGTTACACAAAGCAATATACAAATTTAATGCAATCCCATCAAAAACCCAATATTATTTTTTAAAGAAATAGAACAAAAAATTACCAGGTTTGTATGGAACCATAAAGAAACCTGAATCGCTAAAGCAATCCTGAGGAACAAGAATGAAGCTAAAGGTATCATACTATCTGACTTCAAATTATACAATAGAGCCATGATAATCAAAACAGCTTGGTATTGGCAGAAAAACAGACATACAGACCAATGAAACAGAACCTAGAGCTCAGAAGTAAAACTACATACATATGGACAAATCATCTTTGACAAAGGAGCCAAAAACACACAATGGAGAAAAGAAAGCCTCTTCAATAAATGGTGTTGGGAACATTGAAAAACCACATGCAAAAGAATGAATGTGGACTATATATAGTTTGTCCTTTGCACAAATGTTAATTGAAAATGGATGAAAGACCTGAATATAAGATCTGAAATAATAAATTATATAGAAGAAAACAGCTACTAAATTCATGGACCTTGGCCGTAGAGAACAATTTATGAATTTGACCCCAAAGGCAAGGGAAGTAAAGGCAAAAATATACGAATGGGATTATATCAAACTAAAAAGCTTCTGCATAGCAAAAGAAACTGACAACAAAACAAATAGGCAGTCCACACAATGGGAGATGATATTTGCAAACAATAGCTCTGATAAGGTGTTAATATCCAAAATATATAAAGACCTACCAAAGCTCAGCATCAAACAAGCAAAAAATCCGATTAAAAAATGAGGAGAGAACCTGAACAGAGGCTTCTCACAAGAGGACATACAAATGGCCAACAGGTATATGAAAAGATGCTCATCTTCACTAGCTGGTTGAGAAATGCAAATCAAAACTACCATGAGATACTATCTCACACCTGTTAGATTGGCTATTATCATCAACAAGATGGGTAATAGCAAGTGTTGGAGAAGCTGTGGGGAAAAAGGAACCCTAATTCACTGCTGGTGGGAATGCAAATCAGCACAACCATTATGGAAAAAATATGATAGTTCCTCAAAAAATTAAGAATAGAATTATCATATGACCCAGAAATCCCTCTACTGGGTATCTACCCCCAAAACTCAAAAACATTGATACATAAAGACACATGCACCACCATGCTTAACACAGCATTATTCACGGTGGCAAAGACATGGAAACAATCAAAGCATCCCTCAATAGAGAATTGGATAAAGAAGATGTTGTACATGTATACAGTGGAATACTATTCAGCCATTACAAATGATGACATAGTGACTATTACGACAACATGGATGGACCTTGAGAACATTATACTGAGTGAAATAAGTAAATCAGAAAAAGCTAAGAACTGTGTGATTTCACACATAGGTAGTATATAAAACTGAGATTCATGGACATAGATAAAAGTGAAGTTGTTACTATGAGGAGGGGGACGTGGGGAAGGGGTTGGGGGGAAGTGTGTAAAGAGAGACAAATATATCGACCTGGAAATGCTGAGGTCGCCGGTTCGAAACCCTGCTTGCCTGGTCAAGGCACATATGGGAGTTGATGCTTCCAGCTCCTCCCCCCTTCTCTCTCTCTGTCTCTCCTCTCTCTCTCTCTGTCTGTCTCTCCCTCTCCTCTGTAAAATGAATAAATAAATAAAAATTAAAAAAAAAAGAGAGACAAATATAAGGTGACAGAAAATTATTTGACTTTGGGTGATGGGTATACAACATAATCAACAGTTCAAATGCTATAGAAATGTTCACCTGAAACCTATGTACTCTTATTGATGAATGTCACCCTGTTAAATTTAATTTTCTAAATAAAATTTTAGATAAAATGAAGAACACCAAATACTTTATAAATCACAGTATTGTAGACAACAACAAACTTTTAAAGAAAATTGTATTGGCAATTAATACAAAGGATTTCAAGATGATGGTGGAGTAGGTGGAAGTTACACTCACCTCTTCCCAGGACTATATCGGAATAGTGGCTGAAGTACAGAAATATCAACCTGAATAACTATCTGAAGACTAGCTGAACAGAAATCCCATAACTAAGGATTTATAGAGAATTATCTCCTATAGAGACATGTAGGAAGGGCAGAGGTGTAAAAGGGGCTGATCCCATTGTGGTGGGAAGGAATCCAGGGTGATATCACAGCTGAGGTGGTTCCACTCCCATCCCACACCCTCCCCAAGAGTGAGGGGCCTTAGCCCAAAGTCCAGCTCTCTAACCCAGAGCATTAGAGCTGGGAAGAGGAGCCCACATAATATCTGGCTGTGAAAATCAGTGGGGATTCTGCTCACCCAGGTGAGAAGGGGGATGGTTTTCCTGCAGGGTCAGGGCACAGAATCTCAGTCACAGCACTCACCTTGGGTTTTAGCAGAGGGATGGTGGATGGGAATAGACTGGACTGGAGTTGTTGTTGGCAGCAATAACGAAAATGGCACCAAGTCTTAGACTAGTGGAGGCACACTCGACCTTGGTTCAGCAACCTTGGTACTTGGGTTCTGCCTAGGAAAGAATTAAGAGCCAATACTCAAACTATAAAAGAAAATTTACTTATAAAGTCACAGAGGTAGAAGAAATGAGATCAGGAAACAAGTTACAGAGGCTGAAGAAGGGACCCTTGGAGAGAGTGAGCAGGGTCTTCTGTTCTAAGGGCTTTTAAGGATTGCGATTTTAGGGGAGGATCTCAGCTGAATACTCATCAGCTCTCGGGGTGTGGCCTTAGGGTCATGGTCTCCACTGATTGGTCAGTGCCAGGACAGGGGGTCATTAGTGAATGCAACTGGTCCTGAGGTCAGCTGTGGTGTCTCTTTTCTGATTTTGCTGCTTTTCTGGACCTGGAGCTGAAACAGAACTGAGGCCAAGATGTATCTGATGCAGGTCAAAACCTCATTGTCCTGGGGGCTTAATGCTTAAGGAATATTCTCTGGCCCCCTTATTTGTTTCCCCCTCTAAGAGGGTCTAACTTGTCTGACTAGCAACATGCTATGGAGGAAGGTCATCCTAGCAGTGAGGTTCTTGTTTTCCCAGTTGAGCCCATTGCTAGGCACCTGAGGCTTTCCACCCTAGTGACCTTCTATACCTGGCCTATCATCCTTGCACTGATTATGTCTATTGAAATGCCGACCCCAGAGTCATAAAGGGAGAAATTGAGTGTCATGGCTGTGGGGAGATGGCTGGATGACAGCAGCAAGTGTCCCTGTACTAGGTCCTCTCCCACACCACCCACAGATGCCATATTTCCTGGGTCAAGCATCCCTGTCCATACAACATCAATCTAGAAAGTGGTACTAACCCCTCCCTGCCAATACCTAGAGGCCTTGCCCTGCAGGGAAAGCTATTGGTGGAGAGGTTTCTGTTGGACTTCAACACAGGCCTGAAGTGTGGCGAGGAGAGCTCGAGGTTTGGCAGGTTTGAACAGTGCCAGAATTTATATATTCAATGCAAATACCAATGGTGCATTTCACAGAACTAGATCAAATAATTTAAAGATTTAAATGGAAACACAAAAGACCCCAAATAGTGACAGCAATATTGAAAAAGAAAAACAAAGTGGGAAGTAACACATTACCTGGTAACATACTATACTATAAGGTTAATAGTAACCAAAACAGCACGATAGTGGCATAAAGACAGACACATGGATTAATGGAACCAAGTAGAGAGCCCAGAAGTAAGTCTACACAGTTATTTAATCTGTGACAAAGGAGGCAAGAATACAGTGGGGTAAAGACAGTCTTTTCAATAAATGGTGTTGGGGTAATTAGGCAGATAAGTGCAAAAAATGAAATTACACCACCTTCTTACACCACACCCAAGAATAAATTCAAAATGTATTAAAGATGTAAATGTAAGACCTGAAACCACAAAACTCCTAGAGGAAAACAGGCAGTAAAATCTTGAACATTTTTCTAGCAGTATTTTTCCTGACCTATCACCTCAGGCAAGGGAAATAAGAAAAAATAAACAAATGGGACTATATCAAACTAAAAAGATTTTGCATGGCAAAGGAAATCATTAACAAAATGAAAGGACAACCTACTAAATGGAAGTAGAAATTTGCCAATGACACATCCAATAAGAGGTTAATATCAAAATTTATATAGAACTCAGACAACTCAACACCAGAAAAAACCAATTAAAAAGTGGGCGGAAGACCTGATTAGACACTGCTCCAAAGAAGACATGTAAATGGCCAACAGACATAAAAAATTGCTCAACATCACTAATCATCAGATAAATGCAAATCAAAACTAATGACTTATCACCTCACACCTGTCAGAATGGTTATCATCAACAGAACAAACAACGAGTGTTGGCAAGAATCTGTAAAAAAAGGGAACCCTAGTGCACTGTTGGTGGGAATGCAGATTGGTGCAACCACTAAGGAAAGTATGAAGTTTCCTCAAAAAGTTAAAAATGAGATTGTCTTATAACTCAGCAATTCCACTTCTGGGTATATATTTGAAGAAACCCAAAATACTAATTCGAAAGACAATATGCACCCCTATGGTCATGGCAGAATTATTTACAATAGCCAAGATATAAAAGCAATTCAAGTGCCCATCAATCTGTGAGTGCGTAAAGAAGATGTGGTACCTTTATATAACGGAGTATGATTCAGCTATAAAAAAAGAATGAAATCCTGCAACAACATGAATGAATCTAGAGGATATTATGCTAGTGAAATAAGTCAGACAAAGACAAATGCCAGATGTTTTCACTCATATGTGGGATCTAAAGAACAAAATGAAGAAACAAAATAGAAACAATCTCACAGATACAGAGAACAGACTGATGGTGCCAGAGGGGAGGAGGATTGGGGGACTGGGTGAAAAAGTTAAAGGGATTGAGAAGTATAAATTGATAGTTACAGAATAGTCACAGGGATATAAATAGTAGCATAAGGAATATAGTCAACAATATTGTAATAAATACATATGGGACTAAGAGGGCACTTGAAATATTGGGGCTAACCTTTTATAAGTGTATGCTTAACTAACACTATTCTGCATACCTGGAACTAATATAGAATAATATGGAATGTAAATTGTAATTCAAAAACAGAAAAAAGAAAATAAAATTATATTGACAGAAACATCATTTTGATCGGAGAAAAGAGACCGTATAAAAGGAGAAGAGCCCTTTGGACTCTAAGACCACACAGGTAGGAAGCAGGCTAAGAAAACTGTGGGGCTGCAAACACACAGGATATCTCTCTTTCTCTCTCTCTCTCTTTTCTTTCTCTTTCTTTTCTTTTTTCTTTTCTTTTCTTTCTTTCTTTCTTTCTTTCTTTCTTTCTTTCTTTCTTTCTTTCTTTCTCTCTTTCCCTCCCTCTTTCTCTCTCTCCTTTCTCTCTCTCCTTTCTTTCTTTCTTTCTTTCTTTCTTTCTTTCTTTCTTTCTTTCTTTCTTTCTTTCTTTCTTTCTTTCTTTCTTTCTTTCTTTCTTTCAACATGAGAGTAAAGGAGATACAGACATTCTCCTGCATGCACCCCAACTGGGATCCACCCAGTGATCACCATCTGGGGCAGACACTCTGCTCATCTGGGGCCCATGCTCTCAATCGAGCTATTTTACATGATTGAAGCAGAGGCTCCACAGAGCCATCCTCAGCAGCCAGGTTCCACACTCTGGGTTGATGCTCTACTGCTGAGCCAACTGGCCAGGGCCTAGGATATCTTTCATGGAAATTAAAAAGTTAGGGCACAGAACCAAAGCACCAGAAAATAGAGCCAAGAGTCATGGAAAATCATTCCCAGGAATAAATTATCCTTAGTCCTAATAAAAGAACTTCCAAATTTTATCTAGCTAAATTTCTGAAGCTCTATAGACTAGTGACTTCGATGATATTTTTTCTCCCACTTTATGAGGCTGACACTATGCCTGCTACACTAAGGAGGCAAGTTTTCTGCTTTTGATCAAACAGAAATGACTATAGCAGTTTTCCTATCAAGTCCCACTATTATACGTATGTTGGGCGGATGTGGGGCAGTTAACTTTTCAGTTCACAGGTCTTTATATAGAGAGTAATTATTCTTGAAGAGAATAATTTGAGGATCCTAATGAAGGAACCACATCTGAAAAGCCTCATTGATACCTAGATCTGATTTAGATAATGAGATCCTTGACTTAAAGCTGCTGCTGTTATATGATGAGAATTTGGAAGCTTTGGGAGAGAATGAGTATATTTCTCTCTCTCTTGGATTGCTCTCTCTGAGGAAAGTAAGTCACTATGTCGTGAAGACATTCAAACAGCCTAAGAAGTAACCCAGGTGGGGAAGGAATGTCCTGTCAGTAACCAGTACCAAACTGCCGAACATGTGTATGTAATGACCCGTTCTGCCCCACTGAAGTCTTCTGAGTGGGAGGGGGTTGTTGGAACTTTTGTTTTATAGCCAATTGGCCAGAAGCGCACAGGTAAATGCCTGGTTTGCATTTGGTGTCTGAAGTGTGTTTGTTGGGGGGTGGGGTGGGGGGGAGGGGCAGTCTTATGGGACTGAACCCTTAACTTGTGGAATCTAATGTTATCTCCAAGTACTATTAGAACTGAGTTGAATTCTGGGACACCTTCTGGTGTCTGAGACTTATTTGTTGGTATGGTGAACCCTCCTCCACCTCCATGGAAATCGAAGTCTAGAACCCCCATTTAGTCTCTTAAAAATATTCCTGGGATTCACTCCTCTGAGTAAAGCCATACTTTGTGTTTCTGCTGAGACTACTGAGGGAGAGTATCCTTAACCTTCTATGCTCTGTTGTTTGATTAACAGTTGTTGGAGGTATTACTTCAGATACTTCTGAGATATTAACAAAAAATTTTATAGTCATACCCTCAGCTTTTCTATTTTTCTGAGTCTCTGGAATTGATCTTGTCCCAAAGCCACTTCTGTTTCTTTTATTTAAAAAAAATTTTTTTTTACAGAGACAGAGAGAGAGTCAGAGAGAGGGATAGATAGGGACAGACAGACAGGAACGGAGAAAGATGAGAAGCATCAATCATAAGTTCTTCATTGCAACACCTTAGTTGTTCATTGATTGCTTTCTCTTATGTGCCTTGATCGTGGGGCTACAGCAGACCGAGTAACCCCTTGCTCGAGCCAGCGACCTTGGGTCCAAGCTGGTGAGCCTTGCTCAAACCAGATGAGCCCGCACTCAAGCTGGTGACCTCGGGGTCTCGAACCTGGGTCCTCCTCATCCCAGTCCAACACTCTATCCACTGCGCCACTGCCGGGTCAGGTGCAAAGCTACCTCTTAATATTAGCATCAATTGTCATCTGGAGAGGATGGGAATTTTCAATCCCAACAATTCCTGGCTTCTTTTTATTTAAAGGTCATTTCTTTAGCTTATTTATCTTCTTTACTATACTGACTACACAATAAAAACAACAAAACAAAAAAGCACTGACTGTTGGCACCATCAGTGCTTTAAACGGAATCTTCTTGACTAAGTCACATGGTTCATTAAGTACATTTTTCTACTTTCCATGCTAGCACAGGCAATAGTGTTGCAATGTCTGCCACTATATATAGTAAGAATCTATTTCCTTATAGTTTCCAATGACATTTTCCTAACTTTCCTTTAAGGAGGCCTCATCTGAAATCTCCTTTAAGGCTATTTGGCATCTACTAACAGAGCTTTCTATGCTCTCAGACTTTCACTGTTATTCTCTTCAAACTCCTTTCACAAAGGGTTTGCTTATGTTCAGTTTTCCAGATAGTGCCAAACAGTTTTTCTAAGTGCTTGCACAAGTTTACACTCTAACGAGCAGTGTGTGAGTTCTAGTCGTTCCACATTTAATACATTTGTTATTGTCTGTGTCTTTCCTTTTGCTACTCTTGTAGGTGAGTAGTGGTATGCTATGGTGGTTTCATTGCACAGTTTTCTTAATAGTTACAGGTTGAATACTATTTAAAATGTTTATTGGCTCTTTTTAGTTTTCCTTTTGTCAAAGGGTTTATGCAATCATTTGCTCAATTTTCTGTTGGGTTGTGGATTTTCTCACTGATTTGAGGGCATTCTTATATATTCTAGATAATAAACCTTTTCCAGTCCTATAGATTTCAAATCTTTTCCCATTCTGTGGCTTGTGTTTTCATTCATTTTAAGATGCTTCTTCTTTTTTAATAAATGGAAGTTCTTAGTTTAATGCATTCCATTACTCAATTATTTCCTCTATAACTAATGCTTTATACATCTTATTTTAAAAACCATGCCCTAGTTTAAGGTCATGAAGATATTCTCCTATATTCTCTTCTCAGTGCTTTATATTATTGACTTTTACATGTAGGTTTTATTTATTTAATATTTATTTATTTATTTATTTATTTATTTATTTATTTATTTTACAGAGACAGAGAGAGAGACAGAGAGAGGAATAGATAGGGACAGACAGAGAGGAACGGAGAGAGATGAGAAGCATCAATAATCAGTTTTTCATTGCGAGACCTTAGTTGTTCATTGATTGCTTTCTCATATGTGCCTTGACCGTGGGGCTACAGCAGAGCGAGTAACCCCTTGCTCAAGCCAGTGACCTTGGGTCCAAGCTGGTGAGCTTTGCTCAAACCAGATGAGCCCGCGCTCAAGCTGGTGACCTCGCATCCCAGTCCTCCACATCCCAGTCCAACACTCTACCCACTGCGCCACCACTTGGTCAGGCTACATGTAGGTTTTAAATCATAGTCTTCTAATTTTTGTTTATTCTATGAAGAAAGGATTCCATTTTTTTTTGTGTGTGTGTGTGTGTGAGTATACAATTGCCCCAGCATAATCATTTGAGAGTTTATCTTTTCCTCACTGCTTTATAGAGTCATTTCTTTACCATTTTTATTTTTATGCTTCTGCATGGGTTTGTTTCTAGTCTTTTTATTCTTTTTCTTTGGTGTAATTTCTGTTCCTGCAGCAATCTCAAACTGTATTGATTACTATTCCTTCATAATATATTTTGGTATCTGATATATTTAAGTTTTCTTTTTGTTTTTCTTTATAAAATATATCTTAGCCATCTCTAAATGATAATAATAGAACTATTCAGAGCTAAAACTTATATTGCACTTAATATCTACCAGACATTGTAATGCTTTACACATATTATTCTATTTATTGACCATGAAAGACTTTATGGGTAAGTATTATTGTCTTTGTTTTATAGATGAAAATGCTGAAGCACAGAAAAGTTAACTAATTTACACAGTCACACAGCTATTAAATGACAGAACTGGGTTATTGATGTAGGCAGTCTGGCCTTGGAGTCTGTACTTGTGACCATGATCTGAATCAATGTTGTAAACATGTTCTGCCAACATATCATTACAACAAAAGGTTGATTAGGTAAATTCAATGAAATGTTGCTCCTTGTTAGAATTAGCAATATAATTGGCAAATTTTAGGGGGAAGTCTAAGTGGGGTTATTATTTTGTTATTTAAGATTTGAGAAAAATTCAGCACTTTCCTCCAAATAAAACAAAACAACTAACAAATATAAAACTGACTCTGAGGAGAGGAATGGGATTTGAGGGCTTGTATTATCCAGATTACTGGATTCACAGAGTTGTAAGCCTCTTGCTTAAACAGGCTATGTAAATGGGATCAGGTCCTTGATCTGTCTGAACATGAATTTTTCAGCCTGTCACTGAGCACTAAGTCCTTCTCTTGTGCGCCTAAAGATATTTATAATTTGTTTGTGATTTATTTAAATTTGCCTGAGTGTGGGAGCACTGCATCTTTTACGTTCACTTCACTGCCTACTTTATTCTATTTGGGAAACTCTGTTTTCTTAAGAGACGTTTCTCTGAGAACCCATTTTCATCTGAAGTTTATGAAATAGCATGCTTAATACAGCACACAATTCATTCTACAATTTTCTTTATTAAGGTACTTAGTGGACAAGGCAGCTGGTTGTGGGTGTACAAAGATAGCTACAAATCTCCTCAGACATTTGTTTCTGTTTGATAACTTTGCTGGTGAATATTGGTTAAAATTATCATTTTAGAGAACTCATTAACCTCAAAAATGAATGGTGCTAGAAGATATTTTCTAATCAAATTGAAGTATTTCTCTGTCATGTAATTACTATCTATAACAAACATAATATGATTATCTCAGTTATTTATTTTAGTCAGAGAATCTTTCTTAATACACATATGGCATCAAAATGTTAAGTATGTGTTTGGCCTGACCAGTGGTGATGCAGTGGATAGAGCGTCACCCTGGGATGCTGAGGTCCCAGGTTCGAAATCCTGAGGTTGCTGGCTTGAGCGCAGGGTCACTTGCTTAATTCCATGGTCACCAGATTGAGACCAAAGATCATTGGCTTGAAGCCAAGGTTTGCTGGCTTGAGCAAGGAGCCACTGGTTCACTGCAGTCCCCTGCTCAGGGTATGTATGAGAAGCAATGAACAACTAAAGTGACACAACTACAAGTTGATGCTTCTCATCTTCCTTCATTCCTGTCCGTCTCTGTCTTTGTCTCTCTGTCACTAAAACAAAACAAAACAATTAAGTATGTGTTCTTTCACCTCTATGCTGTATATCTTCTATTGATCAGCCTCTAAAGAGACATATATGGTGCCTTTAAAAAAAATTAACACTTCTACCTACTGAAAAAGCTCTTTTCTTCTACCATCTTCATTTTTTCTCTTTATTGTTTTTTTCCCAGTCACATGCTTTCTCACTTTAACTTCTTGCCATGTCTCTTTGTCAGAAGTGTTTATTTTCCTTTTTCTGGGTCCTAAAGATTGGTAACAGCAGTGCTAGCTGTAACGCTGAGTCCTGGGTTCAGATCCTGACTGGGCTAGCATTACTAGGGAGGAGAGATGAGAGTGGCTACAACAGACTGAATGGTTTATTGTATTTGAGTTGCACCAATGGGAGACATCAAAGAAATAGAACATATTTTATTCAGTTTAATATGCCTCAATAGGGGGCATCCTAGTTTTACATGACATGGGAGAAGGCATAGCTCTCCAATCCTTTCCCCATGGACATGTCAGTAAAATAGGAATGGGTAAACATTGGAAAGGCAGGGATTATTATGACAGGGCCTACTGGAGTTAGAGAGCATTACGGTGGTTACAGTGTAGCTTACAATGCTGTAGCAGATGAAAACTGATTTGTTGTGACTGTGATTTTATTAGTTTTCCATTGCTGTTGTAACAAATTACCAAAAACTCTCTGACTTAAACAACATAAACTTATTAATGACACTTCTGATCATCAGAAGTCCTAAAATCAAAGGGTTGGGAAGGCTGCATTCCTTCTGGAGGCTCGCAGGGAGAATTTGTCCCTTAGCTTTGTCGGCTTCTAGAGACTGCCTGTATTCTTTGGCTTCTATCTTCAAAGCCAGTATTCACATCATTTTGACCTCTGCTTCTGTCATCATATCTCTCTGAGATTCTTATAAGGGGCCCTGTTACATTGGGCCCACCTACATAATTGAAAAAATCTCCCCATCTCAAAATCCTTTCCTTAATCACATCTGCAAATCCATTTTGTCAAGTAAGATAACATCCCCTGTTTACGGGTTTTGGGGATTAGAATGTGGACATCTTTGGGGGTCCATTATTCTTCCAATCACATACCTGTTCTACCAGCTGCTTGTTTTTTTACTACTATTGATATCAGGCTTAGGTAGATTGATGTCAGCTGGACTGCACCATTTTTAGTGTTATTTTTACTGTTTTGAATCCTTTTCCATGTAGAAACCCACAACTGTGGTCTGATGAATCTACAGAATAACATGAGTTCAAATCCCCCGAACCTTCTTAATGCATGCGTTCTCTGTACTTGATCTAGAGACTCTACTGGGATTGGAAATCTCTGGGGGTATTGTGCCCACTAAACATATAAATTAAAATTTAATCCTCTGGGTAAAGATCCCAAATTCACAGAATTCCATCCAGTTATATCTCTCCACTAAGATCTGACAGTTCTAAGAGCCTGCAAGTATTGTTAACGTTACCCGCTCATGGCCAATTTCCACAAAGCATAATATAAAACCACTGCATCATCAAGTTAAATGTGTGACTCTCTGTCAGCATCAGCCAGCACAGAAAAAGTTCTTTCTGCTGAAATGATAAGAGAGAGGTATCTTGTTCTTGCCCCACAAGTTCTTCATTCTCTTTGTCTCCATACTTTGATTAGAGAAACTGGCATGGAGAGTAGGAGGGGAAAGAGGAAAGAGGAAGGTGAAATGACAGACACCAGGTGGTAACTTACAAGATACACATTGCACACTAAGGACAATATAATGTATTGAAGGAATTTAGATAGATGAGGCGGTCTAGGGAGTAGTCCAGAGTTATTACTGGGTATTTTGGCTTGGCGACATTGGGCGTACGGAAGCTCCATTTACTGTGGTGGGAAACAAAAAAAAAAGAGCAAGGTTTGGAGGTAAGACACAGGTTAAGTTGGAATTGGTTATGGAACATCAAAGTGGAGATGGCAGACAGGTAATTGGCTATATGGGTCTTAGGATCAGGAGAGATTTGGGCTCGCAATGTGGATAACTCGTCAGGGTAAGGATGGTAATTGAGAGCACTACTGGAGATAGTGTAAGAGTTGAAAGAAAAGATAGCATAAGATGGAGGCCTGAGGAGCACCAATATTTAGAGGACAGGCAGGGGAAAAATCTGTAAAGGAGACTAAGGAATGGTTATAAATTGGTAAATCAGAAAGAATTGACATATTAAAAAATTTGTACCCATTCCTCAGTGCTTTGGAAACATGTTTAATCACAATTAAATGTATTTTTTTAAAACATTTTTTATTTATTCATTTTAGAGAGGAGAGAGACAGACAGACAGAAAGGAGGAGCAGGAAGCATCAACTCCCATATGTGCCTCAACCAGGCAAGCCCAGGGTTTTGAACCGGCGACCTCAGTGTTTCCAGGTCGACACTTTATCCACTGCGCCACCACAGGTCAGGCATACAATTAAATGTAATTTGAAAATAGTTTCTTTTATATAAAACAGGGCCAATAATTCCATACTTGCATCAAAGGGTAATAACAGTGGTAATTCATGTCCATCAAAATCATTGGAGGACTTGCAAAGACACAGCTTGCTGTATTTCTGATTTAGTAGTAGCAGCAGTTTTAGATTCAGTAGATGTGAGGTGGGAGGTCCCAGATTTTGAATTCTGCATAAATTCTGAGATGATGCTGATAATGCTGGTCTTGGGACCACCTTTTGAGAACTACAGTGTAAAACAAATGTAAGGAATTATGCTTTTGAATTTATAGCAAAGTCCACTGAGTACTTGTAAAGCCAGTAGGCACGGCCACTATCACAGCCACCTGGCCCATGCAGGTTCGCATTAGATTCGACAGACAGTAATGAAACAACGGAGCCAAGAACTGGTGGGCCATTACCTTTAATCCTAGCTTGTACCCAGTAGGCAAGTAATCACACAGTGGGAAAACACTTCCCTTCCCATTCAGGGCTCCCAAAGCCACTGACTTATCCGAGTTTCCTAGAATCAAAGGTTTCTAGCTCACTAGTCTTATTCACCTCTGTTCCCCATCTCCTTCTCTCTGCACAAACTGGCTTCTCCTTTAGCATTCTGCCATCTTGGCTGCTTCTCCTGGCCTCCTCCACGTGGCCTTTCTCTGCTCTCCTCTCTAATGCTAATCTCAGGAACCGAGAGAGAGCAAGCTCCTGGTCTGCTCCCATTTTATAGTATAGAAATCAAAACCTTTAATCCAATATACAAATAAGGAAGTCTCTGATACAAAGTCGCTTATCTGAGGCATAATGGGATTCCTCAAGAGAGTGCACCACCCTACATCAAAAAGGGTGGGAAGGGCTTAGTCCTAAAACCAAGCCCCAGGCTACAAGGATCCTGCCTGCCCCCAACACACATTAATATAATCATGCCCATTCCAAGCAAGAAGGGCAACTAATATCACCTGGCCGACGGGTTTCCACGTGGGCAGTGCCATCTTTAACAAAGTGAACATAATATATTTTATCTGCCCAACAGTACTTCTCCAATGTTGTCTCTTTCACTCCCTAATCTTTTTTTTTCATTCTTGTTATTGAAACATCTTAGTTCTGCTTCCTACTTAGCAATATCCATTTATGTACGTGTAAAATTTTATAAGTGCAGTATTTTGTTGATTATTTACATAACTTGATTAAGGATAGGAAAATATTTTGGTATTTCTTGTGGGGAGGAGATAAGAACTATTTGGAGTAAAAAATGGTGGGATTTATTCTTTTTTTTCAAAGTCAATTGGATGTAGTATGCTACTTCTTACCTACTTTCAAAAATCCCATTAGAGAACTTGTAATTTGATCCAGAGGGAACAGCATGAGAGTCAGGTAAGAGGAAAAATTGACCTCATTCTTCAGTCTTTTCCTAAATGCTGAGAAATGTGCACCTCAATGCTGCCTTTTTCAATCTCACAAAACAGGGAATCAGGAAAACGCATTAGCACCCTTGTACAGACTAGGAACACAGAGCTGGGAGGCGACTGGGCCCCGTCAAGACAGAAGGAAACTGGGGGAGGGGAAGAAAAACTTCCTTAGGTAGAGTAGAGTATCTGCAGGCCGTGGGAAGAGAAGGGAAATGGGGAAATGTACCTCGGGCGGCAGCCAGACACTTTGCCTCTGGGCATGTGGGAAAGTGAGGGCTGAGGGAGAAAGGCTGCCCGAAGTGAGATCCCAGGAGCTTCCGCTGCTGCTTTTGAGTGAAGATCTGGAGAGCCAGAGCTTTCTGCTCCACTTCTTCCCGCCTGGAGGCCATTTCTGCAGATTTAACCGTGATAAAAAGGGAGCGCTGGACAGAGTCAGCCTAAGCCAGAAGTGCCGCCTGGCTCACTACAGACCCCGCTTCGGCCCCTGGACTAGGCGGGAGAAGTGGCCCTCGGGACTGCTGAAGTTCCTCTGTGGAGAGGGAGGGCTCGTCAAGCTCCTCTCCAATCACTGTGGCCGCTCCTAGATTTGCATGTTTTATGCTAATAGACCTCCCGCTCAGCTCCCCCGCCCCCTGGGGGTCTGGGGCCAAGGCGGGCAGTCGAAGGTGAATATATTAGGATAATGAGGCGGGTTTCTCCCGGGCTTAGGAGGGGGCACGCTGCCGCCGAGCCAGGGACCGAGACCGCGCGGGGGAGGGGCGGGAGCGGGAGCGGAGCCGGGGGCGGGACGTCGGCTGCGGGCGCGCGCACTCACACACACTCAGACACACATGCGAGCATCCCGCAGGGTATTTAAGGCTCGCACGCGCGAGGCTGCAGAGATCCTGGGGGCAGCCGCGACTTCGGCCTTGCCACTCGCTTTTGCTCCTTGGGTTATTTCGTTTCTTCTCTACTCTGTCCCCAGGGCACCCTTTTTTGCGCTGCGCTCCCGCCGCAGCTCTCAGCTTTTTCGCCTGGACCTGAGTCCAGGTGGGAAACAGTAGGCGTGCGGAAAAACACCGAGTAGCTAGAAATAAGACGGACCAAGAGACGCAACAGGTCCGCGCTGCGGGCGAGGGGAGCGGCGCCACTGCAGCCCTCGCCCACTGTCCCCCGGCTCCTGTGCGGCCGCCCGCGGGGACCTCGGAAGAGGCGGCAAGGCCACCCGTGTGGGCTTCATTCAGGCTTTAACCTTGTCACCAGTCGCTAGACTGAGGGTGCTGTTCACCCCCAGTTAAGAGAGAAGGCGGCGGAGGGCCGTCCACGACCGCTGGTCTCGGCGGCGAGGATAGCGGAGGTTTATCTCTATGCGGCCCCGCTCGCACGCCGCCAACTAGTTGAACAGCCACCTGGACTGAACTTTGGAGGAATCGCCCTTTCTCTTTCCTCTGAAGAGTATTGGAAGTGGAAGAGGTGGAAGGCAGCCGACCCCGCCACGATGCTGCTGAAGAAGCCTGCAGGGAAAGGAGGGGCCCAGGAGCCGAGCTGCGAGGACCCGAGCCCCGCGGGGCAGCGTTGTGCCCGGACCTTGTACCCGTGCGGGGCCCTGGCGGCCCTCCTGTCAGTGGTGGCCGTGATGTCCTGTCTGTACCTGGGGGTGAAAACCAACGATCTCCAGGCGAGGATCGCCGCTCTTGAATCCGCCAAAGGGGACCCTTCCATCCGTCTGCTTCCTGATTGCCTGGATGAGCTCAAAGCAGTGGTGCAAGAGAAAGTGGAGCGACTTCTGGCTCAGGTGTGAAAGGCTGGGGTGTTTTGCACGTGGATAACATCTTGCACAGGCGTGATTCTGTGTATACGACCAGCCTGTACCCTTACTGTCCGCATACTTGGTGTGGCTCTGTGTGCATGTACGAGCTGACCATCTCATTGTAGCATATATTTGTATGTGCACATCCTTTGATGTCACCCTCTCTGTCTGTATCATCTTCCCTAGCTCTCCTGAAGCTTTGCATGTTAAACACAGATGGAGCTCTAAAAGGCGGAATGGTGACCAGAATGGCAGGGTGGCATTTTATCTTCTTTTAGTTTTCTAAAGTCTCATGTGAATCTTTCCCACTATTGTGGATAATATTCCTTGCAGAGATAACATCTGTTATGTTTTTCATAGTCCTAAAAAGGTTGGGATCATATGTGTTATTATATATAAATGGTAATCACTTTTGAAAGTAAAATAACCCTAAATGTGATTTAAAATCAATCATTTCATCCACTGAATATTCTCATAGTAAATTTTTTTTATAGTAGCTTAATATTTTCTTTTCTTTTGTAAAAGATACAGTGCCAGGGGTATTTATGAATGCAGTGGCATTAGACTTGAGAGTTTAAAGTAATTTACATTTTATATCAAAATCAAGGGTAGCTTTAGACTAGACTTAGGTGGTTTTCTGGAACTTGCTCTTCAAACAGAGAGGCTGTTTGGCAGTAGTTGCAGTATAACATGATAAACAGTTGACCTTCATGTATAAAATATTGGCTGTTTTAAAACACATAACTTACCTAGAACTGCATCATGTTAATGCCATTTTTTTTCCATTGATTGCATATGTTTGAGCTGAGAGAGAGTGGTGGTAGTTGAACAATGGAGAAAGATGTTATACAAGTCTAGCAGTCTTGGTATCATGTCAATGATCATTTTCTTTTTTTAGGGCTTGGATACTGTTACCTTTTGACTAGCGTCCAAGTACATATGTAAACTTTAGTTATGCAGGCTATCAAATACTGGTGAATCAAGCATATGGTTAGAGAAACTCTAAAGAACCCATTTCTCCATAAAGCTACTGATGCCTCTTAATACCTCTTTTTTTTCTCTCTCTGCAGAAATCATATGAACATATGGCTAAAATAAGAATCTCAAGAGAAGCACCTTCAGAATGCAACTGCCCAGCAGGTAAAATGGAACTTATTTAACAAGATTGGCTCCATAGCAGAGCATTTTAAAACAAAAGTTCCATGTCTGTCAAGTCTACCTGTAATAATAGTAAAGAAAGAATGCAGACCCAACTTACTTTAATAAAATCAACATGTCTTAGTCAAAAGAATGGCAAATAAAGCTACAAATATTATTTTAAGCAGCATACCAAGGTCTGTTATGAGAGAGCAAAGAAGGGAGAGATAATCATTAAAGAAAATATGGCAAGATGATGTACAAAGATAAAATTCAGATTCAAAGGCTGAAAAATATTGTTCAATTTTAAGGTCTGTGGTGAAAAGGACTGCAGAACACGTTAGATTCTGAATTCCCTTGTGGTGAATGTTGGATTAGTATAAGTTTCCGTTTGCTCCTTGACATATCATTATGTTAGTAAAAGACCTTAACTTCCTCTCCTGCTTTTATTTTTTTCTATCAAAAAAGTTCCTTATCCTATAGCTAAAGGAAATTAGTTCTTTATTGTGGACTTCTCCTTAAAAACTACTGTATTCTCAATGACCTCTCAGAAAAGGGTCTTATATTTTTACTTTTTTTTTTTCTGTGCAGCTTTAGGGGACTATATTAATGACAGTATGTTAATAGATGGATAGAAAAGAGATATCAATGAATGAAACCTCTAGGTAATCATTAACTTTTCCTTCCCAGACCTCTGAGGCTAGGGAGTCAGGCATCTGTGGACCTAACAATTTAGAAGCCATTTGGAATATGTCTGTGGGAAAACGTCTTGTGGATTCAACTGATAAAAGCCATGAAAAACTCCCATGAGTCAAGATACTTATTTCAGATAACTGTTGTTAATACATTTATGAACATTTATTTTCTTTTACCATCACTTATGAAAAAGTGAGTCTCTTACATTTTTTGTAATGTTGAGAAACACAATCTTTAGATACTTATATATAGAAAGGCTACTTCCTGTGTTTTTTCCTATTGAGTTTTTTTCTCTCACAATAACTTGTTTTTCCTCACAATAACGCATCTAAACCAGGTACCATATTTAGAATTTTTAAATGTCAACTCCCAGTTGTACATAGAAAAGTTTTACTATTTATGTTCTGCTTCATTGTTGACCATAATGGAGCTGTATTCTTTTTTTTTTTTGTAAGTGAAGCCCTTTCAATTGAGAAGACATATACATTAAATAACTGGGAAACGAATTAATGTTTGTTTTGATGTAGATTTCATTCTTGGTTGTCTTAAGTTGGAAAAAATCTCAGAAGTCAGAAATTCAAGGAAAACACTTTTCTGGTGCAGGAATTAACTCGTAAAACCTCATCAGCTTGGAGGGATTAAATTCTCAAAACAGTTGGTATAGACTTCACTGTTCATACCACTTATAGTCCAGCATTTTCTGTATTCAGTGCTCTTGTGGGGTGTGTGAAAAGTAAGTAGCATTTATTGAACTGGGTAAAAAGTAGGAAAGTGACAACGACAGAACTGAGTTCTGGTTTATTTTGTGCAATTAGCTGCTTCACGAAATTGATATAAGCTGGTTGTTGAAGTCTAATACGTAATCTGGAAGAAAGATATTATATTTAGAGTTTATCTTACATTATCTCAGAAGATTATTATGAACCACTTTTCTTCTTAACATATTAATTGAATAATAAATAGTGATTTCACAGTAATGACAAATAAACAATAAATGGTGATATCCTTGGCAGTTTGTTGGCCCTCACTAACGGCTGTTTTACTTTCTTGCCACCACTAGAGCTCCACATTACATCAGTTTTCAGCAGGTTACTTGAGAGGTAAATATTTTAAGGTATACCTTTCAGTGCACAGAAGCTAACAGGTTTCTTGCTGACAAACCACTACTTGAGAAACATTCTCTTCTGCCTGTGGAATAATCAAATGTCATCAAAATAAATGTATTATGTTGAAAGTAGTATCCTGAGGGGAAATTAGCTATTTTGATTTAAGGTCAGTGAATTATTGTTTTAGGGAATGAACGGGCTGGCCAAGAGGATTAGAAAGGAGATACAGTGCTTCCCACCTGGTTGGGCTCTAACCCTTGTTTGCAGTGACTAAGGGTTGTCACCCAGACATCTGTTTGTAGGGCAGAGTGAGACAAGTCTGTGACCTCAGCTTGCTCAGTTCCTGTGGACAGATGCCCACTCCTTGAAGTTGACACTCTTGTTGACAGTCTCCGTCACAGAGCCAAAGACTGATAGCAAAGGATTAATGAATGCTGTGTTGTTTGTGTTCACTTTAATTGCTTTTGATAGAACACAGTCCCAGTGAGATTTATCCAGGTAGGCAACAAGGAAATTATAGAATTTATGGATTTTTAAAAATAGTTGTTTTTTTTAAACACAGGAAGGAGCTTGTGTGGGAGAGGGATGAGAAAGAATACTGAATAGTTTTTAATTATAGGAAAAGCACTCTCTTATTTAATCTTCACAACAACCCTGAGAGTTAAATATTTGTGATCTCATTTTATAGATTAGGAAACTGGACTCAGAAGGTGACTTAGCATAGTAAAGGCAAGGTCAGGATTCATGCCCACATCTGATAGAATCAAAAGTCCAACGTCTAGTGAGGAATAGAGAATGAGTAGAGGTTTTGGAGCTGGATAGTTCTGGATTGAAATCCTGGATCTGCTACTAAATAGCTGTGTGACCTTGGTCAAACTAATGAACTCTATATTCCAGTTTTCTCATCTGCAAAAAAGTGGCTACTAGTAATACCTCTGGTTAGATAATAAATTAAACAGTTTGGCATATTGGTGGTTACTCATTAGGTAATAGCAATTACTATTCTTTTTGCTATATCATATGCTATTTAGCTCTAATCTGGTCCATATGGACATATGTAGAGGTGGAAAAACCAAGGTCTGGAGATATGTAACTTGCTGAAAACCCAATGGCTGATGACAAGTTTCGGAATAGAACACTGTGCTTAATTAAACAAATATATCTATAGATCATTCATGCAGATTATCTTTCACACAACTCAGTATCTCAGTGCTACACCAAGATATTTATATTAGTCTACTAAATTATTTTTACCAAGACTGAAGAAAAAACTTGATGTTTTATAAACCACGATTGAAGTATATAAAAACCTGGGCTTAAAAACATGGGGGATATTGAAAAATGTCTTTATATTTGATATAAGATATTTATAAAAAGAAATACTTTAACTTTCTGACTCATTTCCACACTTATTTTTAATAGGTTATTGAAATATAACTAATGAGAACTACCCATTTTAAGTGTATAGTTTAAAGATTTAAAAAAGAAATTTATGAAGTTGGGCAATCGGCACTGCAATCCAATTTTAGATTACTTGCATCACCTCTGAAAATTCCCATTTACATTTTTATATGCTCAGAAGCTTTATTTTTAAAAATATTTACATTAAAGAAACTCCACAATAAAATTTAAAAGACCATACAAATTCGAGTTTTGTATAGCAGAATATTTGACTCAGCAGTACCTGAAGCTTGGACCTTCTGCTGGGCATCTGTGGCTTGGCCTCTGTAAAACTTGACCCTCATATTTAAGAATAAATTGACTTTTTGTTTTGGGTGTAGAATTCTGATTTGAATTCTGTTTTTGGAATCCTGCATTAAGTATGTATAAACCAGGCATATTTATATGGGAGGGTTTCTGTGTTCCAACTGATAAGGAATACTGGAAGCCAGGCAAACACATAATGTTTTGATCACAAAGCTTTCTGTGCCTTACTCATCAGTAGTTTTGCCTGCCCAGGGTATTAGATGTAAGAGCCTCTGTGGTGTAATGGACTGAGGATGTGAATGGGCAGTCAAGAATTCTAATCCTGGCTTTTCATTCACCTGTCATACGGTCTGGGGCAAGTCATTTCTAAGAATGACTTTTACTGACTCAATTTTCATATCTTTCCAATAGGAATGTTTGACGAGAATGATTTTGAAAGGCCTTGGTCAATTCTTCAGGCATAAAGAGCCTCTGTGTGCCAAGTAACCTGCTAGACCCTTGCAGTATGCTGATGCACAGGCGGACCTGACATCTGCCCTCATGGTGCTTACGTTTCAATTAGGATAACAGACATTTATTTAAAATTGACATAGATTTACAGGCATGACAGTTGCCACCAAGAAAAAGAAATGTGTGCTTTGAAGCATGTGACCAAAATTTCTTTCATGTTGTCAATACTAAGAATAGTTTTTAAATTTTCTCTGGGAGAAAAAACCAGAAATTCACAGTCAGAGAAAATCATATGGGAAAATCTGGCTTCTGATAATAGATAACACTGTTGTGACTGGCATAGCCAGACCTGGGTTTTGGCTTTCCAAACATTTATGGTCAGCTAAAGGTGCCCAGACACCTGGTTTACCTATACTGATACCCAACTGAAACAAAGAAGTGGCTTTAATGTAAAAAAAGGGTGGTAGTTTATTCTTCTACATTTCTCCTAAAAAACAGTGAAATTTAGGTTGAATATGAGTCAAAACTTTTTGCCTGGTGGTACTGAACAGGACCAGACCCTTGGACACTCACTGATAATGATGAAATGCAGCAGAGCTAGTCATCTGTTTGGAGAGTTTAGCTAGAGATAAAAAAGATATGCCACATAACTTCTGAGCTCCCTTTACAGCCTTCAAGCTTATGAAAATGATTGTATACAAAATTTATTTTTATTTTTTATTTTTATTTTTATTTTTTTTTGCATTTTTCTGAAGCTGGAAACAGGGACAGTCAGACAGACTCCCGCATGCGCCTGACTGGGATCCACCCGGCACGCCCACCATGGGGCGATGCTCTGCCCACCAGGGGGCGATGCTCTGCCCATCCTGGGTGTCGCCATGTTGCGACCAGAGCCACTCTAGCGCCTGAGGCAGAGGCCACAGAGCCATCCCCAGCACCCGGGCCATCTTTGCTCCAATGGAGCCTTGGCTGCGGGAGGGGAAGAGAGAGACAGAGAGGAAGGCGCGGCGGAGGGGTGGAGAAGCAAATGGGTGCTTCTCCTGTGTGCCCTGGCCGGGAATCGAACCCGGGTCCTCCACATGCTAGGCCGACGCTCTACTGCTGAGCCAACCGGCCAGGGCCTGTATACAAAATTTAAAGTCCCTCTGATTTATAAATGTGAGTGATATTGTCTTTGGTGGCTGACTTTGTGGTATCTTCTCAATTTGGGATGAAAATAAATCTAAACTGTAGCTTTAAGGTTGCACATTCTTTACCATCATCTGAGAAGACCTTTACATTACTTTGCTAGCATGAATTACTGCTATAAAACATGTTTTTTCTACTAACATGGTTTTTCACTATGCTATAGTTATCCCTAACCAGCCACACACTGAACGGAAGGAGTGCATCCAGTCATAATAATGTGTGGATTTTCAGTTATGTGAGATAAAGAATAACGGTTTTCAGAAGAAAAGCAAATTAAAATGTTATGAGTGTTATTTAAATGAGAATAGTAGGCAATCTCCTCCTTTTGTAAGGCCAACAATACAATGTGACATCAAAGTGCCTCAAAGCATTCATGTTAAATGGTTTCAGTCCTTATAAGCATAGCTCCACTGATTAGAGCAGGGGTAGTCAACCTTTTTATACCTACCGCCCACTTTTGTATCTCTGTTAGTAATAAAATATTCTAACTGCCCACTGGTTCCATAGTAATGGTGATTTATAAAGTAGGAAAGTAACATTACTTTATAAAATTTATAAAGCAGAGTTACAGCAAGTTAAAGCATATAATAATAATTACTTACCAAGTACTTTATGTCGGATTTTTGCTAAGTTTGGCAGAATAAATGTTTATGAAACAACTTACTATATAGTTAAATCTATCTTCTTATTTATACTTTGGTTGCTCCGCTACTGCCCACCATGAAAGCTGGAACGCCCACTAGTGGGCAGTAGGAACCAGGTTGACTACCACTGGATTAGAGCAGTGGTCTCCAACCTTTTTGGGGGACCAGTTTAATGTTAGAAAATACTTTCACAGACTGGTCTTTAGGGTGGGACGGAGAAATGCACAAAATAAAATTATGTGACTGGTGTAAGAACTGTGTTATTTTTAAATATAATTGTCTAACTTACGAGACAAGCATCAAGAGTGAGTCTTAGATGGATGTAACAGAGGTCATTTAAAAAAAATAAAACATTGTTCAGACTTAAATATAAACAAAACAGAAATAATGTAAGTTATTCATTCTTTCTCTGTGGACCGGTACCAAATGGCCCATGGACCGGTAACGGTCCATGGCCTGGGGGTTGGGGACCACTGGATTAGAGTATCTTTCTCATGCACAAAGGTTGTGGGTTTGATCCCTGGTCAGGGCACAAACAGGAATAGCTCAATGTTTCTGTCTCTTTCTCTCTCCTTCCCTTCCTCTCTCTCTAAAATCAGTAAAACAACAACAACAAAAAACAGTTGGGATATAACACTTTTTAGTTGGTCAAGAAGTGGCAGCTGGCAAAATGGCCTGTTACCCAAAGGACCAGGGACAAATTATTTGCCTCTTGAAGCAGTGTTCATGTTTCTTAGTTTCTTTTCTGTTTCTCTTGTCTAAAATTTATTAAGATGCTAATTCTTCAAGTATTCTTTTTTTCTTTCTTACCTTAGTAATTTTGTTTTTTTCTTTTTGTTATGAGCTAGAAATTATTTAAGACCAGAGCATACATTCTGCTTAGGGGTTAATTCTCTCTTAGCTCATTGAAGAATGTATAGGTAGGTAAGAGTAGCTTCTCAGGCCCGCTGTGCTTCTGATTGGTTTGTAGCAGAAAAATCAACTACATGGTATTTGAAAAAAAGGTATTTGAATGCCAAAAGTAAGTGTAGGAATGGAGATGGAAGACATCCTTTTATCAACAAGATTGGGTAAATGGGGGGCTTATGGGGAAAACACGCCAGAATCAGGACTGTTTTACAGTCCAGGGGGCATTTTCTGTTGCAGGGGAACCTTACTAGACATGCTTCAGAATAACATCAATCTATGTTATCTTGAGTGGAAACCATCCAAAACATATTATGAAAAAGTATTTTTATTCTATTTTTCCTTTTGATAAACATTACTTGGTGGTTTGTTGGAAGCTGAGAACTGAAAACAGTGTATGAGTCAGCCTGGGTTGCAGTCTGTAGCCCAGTGTGGGACTACTAAACACAGAAGCTGCCCCCCCCCCCGCCCCGTTTGCCATTGGGGGTGAAGTTCCATACAGTATTTAAAGCACCATGATATTTATGAGTTTTTTTTTCAATTTGTGTTAGAAATGACTGTGACATACCCTCTCACTTAATTTGTAAACATAAATAGTTACTATTTTATTGAGATATTTTCAACAACCTTGCAATCAAAAAGGAAGAAATGCATAAGAATGGAAAACAGAAGTAAGTGGAAATCACTTGCAAATTAAAATTGAGCACTTTTCATTGGCATTATATATTCTTTCCAATAACTATTCTGTAAGTCATTTAAATCACTGGTCCCCAACCTCTGGTCCGTGGGCTATTTGGTACCGGTCTGCAGAGAAAGAATAAATAACTTACATTATTTCCGTTTTATTTATATTTAAGTCTGAACGATGTTTTATTTTTTAAAAATGACCAGATTCCCTCTGTTACATCCGTCTAAGACTCACTCTTGACGCTTGTCTCGGTCATGTGATACATTTATCCATCCCACCCTAAAAGCCGGTCCGTGAAAATATTTTCTGACATTAAACCGGTCCGTGGCCCAAAAAAGGTTGGGGACCACTGATTTAAATAACAGGTGCCCTGTAGAAATGCCACCAGATGGCAGGCACCTTCCCTTTGCGACCACAAGGAGGAGGAACTGAGCTGCACAGTGGGACTCAATCTGTTCTCCAGCTCCTTATCAATTAAGTTTCTAGCTACCTTCTATCTTTTGACTTCTGTTTGCAAAGGAAAAGATTTACAGAGGAAGCAAGTTATTTCTTTCATCTATATTTGAAGAATAGAATGTCCTACTTACCAGCTTTAAGATATTTAAAACAATCTAGTAAGTTTTGCTTTTGTACTAGTCAAAAAGTTTAGTTATTTAAGTTCACAGATATGTATTTGAAGGTAGTAGTCCAATAGGTAGATTTAATGAACTAACTGTAATTAAATTTACCATTTGGGGATCTTGTTTTATTTAGGTTTTATAATTTCTCAGAATCAAGAGTCATTTGTAGTCACTATCATGCTTTTGCCATGACATCATCTGTAGTCCCCATTTCTATAGTTGAAATACATTCTTTTTCTCGTTGTGTTCCTTAGTGTGACTGCTTAGTCTGATTTGCCAGGAATGTCAAAAACTGTGTCTGTTCATTTAGATATTAGTGATTTAGGTTTTAGGAGCTCTAGGCTTTGGATTATGTACACAAAGTTTTTATTCTTATATTTGAAATATGGTCAACACATATTTAAATACAATTATGCACATTTAGGCTAAGTGGCTGAGTAGATTTTATGAATTGTAAGCAGTTCTAGTTTGTGCATTGTGGTAATATTGAGAGTAAGAACACATCTAACTAGAAGAAGCCTGGTTCTGGCAGGGATAGAGCCTATTTTTCCTTTCTTTCTTTTTTTTTGCATTTTTCTGAAGCTGGAAACAGGGAGAGACAGACAGACTCCCGCATGCGCCCGACAGGGATCCACCTGGCACGCCCACCATGGGGCGACGCTCTGCCCACCAGGGGGCGATGCTCTGCCTATCCTGGGCGTCGCCATGTTGCGACCAGAGCCACTCTAGCGCCTGAGGCAGTGGCCACAGAGCCATCCCCAGCGCCCGGGCCATCTTTGCTCCAATGGAGCCTTGGCTGTGGGAGGGGAAGAGACAGAGAGGAAGGCGCGGTGGAGGGGTGGAGAAGCAAATGGGCGCTTCTCCTGTGTGCCCTGGCCGGGAATCAAACCTGGGTCCTCCGCATGCTAGACCGACGCTCTACCGCTGAGCCAACCAGCCAGGGCTTTCCTTTCTTTATCAAAGAGTTCACATGCAAGAAGAGTAAAACCATATCCCTGAATCTCTGGGAATCCAGTCTCTTTACCATCTTTCTGGGCAAGCCTAGTATCTTAGAGCTCCTAGTATAATGTAAATATGAACAATGGTTTGAAAGTCAGAGGAATTCTCCATTATAGCTCTGTCTCCACAAACCTCTTTTGCTTTTGCAGCAGCTAATGCGAGAGAAAAATCTCATAGAAGTCTCTCTTTCAAATCTATTTACAGGGCAAGAATGGTGTTTTGATCCTTAAGACACTAGAATTAAATATGCCTGGAAAATTGACACAGTTCTGTCCCAATATTCCTGTATGTTAGGTCAGTTCTGGCAATTGTGAAAGGTGGGATGTTTGAATTGCCCTTCTAGGAATTATGAAACTCCAATTTGTGTCTCTAGAATCCAGTTAACATTTTTTTAGATGTACATGATACAATAATAAGATAAAGCCTTTCCACAAACCATGAACGAACACCAACCTTTTGACTTGAAAGACATGCTTGTAATGCTAGCAAATTCTAGGACTTAGCCAGCAAACTTTGGAATTACAAATTCTTTTTTTTTTTTTAATGAAAAAATTAGGGCTCAAGGTCAGAGCTGACAAAGTTGGAATGGAAACGAGCTAATGAAATAACTGTCTTTCTGAGGATGGTTATCAACCTGGTTGGGGGTCAAGTGAGTTAAGTGGGTCAAGAATCAGGTGACTCTGGTGGGCAGACCCTGGTGCTCACTGCAAAGTGTTCTCACGGTATAATTGTATTCTACTTGTTGAGGGAGTGGGTTGGAGTCTGTCTACCAATCTTACTTATGTGCTCCATGGGTGGGTTTCTGGTTTATATCTGTGTATCTCTGGGGCTTGTTATAGTTCTCTATAGATGGTTCTCTATAAAAGTTCATAATGATTGTAATGAGCATCTGTCAACTGACTTGGTTGAAGACTTTTATTGTGGTTTATGTCTTCACACACACACACACACACACACACACACACACACACCCCAATATTCTTATCCCCATGCCTTCTTTACATTTTCTCTGAGGACTTTATGAGCCAGAACATATTAAAACTAATATAAATTTTGGCGATCAAATAGTTCAAGGTTTTTACAACACTTCTTAAAGAGGCTGACCTTTAAAAAAATTAAATCTTATGAGAAAACTCAGGGTATGAAATTGGATACAATGTTAGTAACCCAATGATTGACCTTGGAGGTCAGAGGGGACAGAGATCAAAACCATATATGCTTTTTTTTCCTGCTGCCCACCACCCTTCCCCAAGATGACCCTTGAGGTATCTCTAGAGAGAATCATAGGACTCTGTTAGAAAATTACTGAAAGTTCAGTGCCCATTATGATCCCAGCTCCTGTATCTAGAGATACCATATATTTATTGTCAGTACAGAACTCATCTCCAAAATTCTGTAGCTAGAAGCATTACTAGACATGATGAAAGCAAAAATATTTATTAAAATGAGTAGCCTTCAGAAATGAGTATAATATAATACTGTTTTTTAATAGGTTGTAGTAGTCTAGCAAAGGAGCTGTTGTTATGTAGGAGATGTAATTATAGTATAGCACCAGAAAGCTGGGAACATGCACCATGTAAGTGAGCATGGTGCTGTTCATCAGGAAGTCAACTTCAGCCTGTTTTTTTAGAGTCACATTTTTTTTTTTTTGTATTTTTCTGAAGCTGGAAATGGGGAGAGACAGACAGACTCCCGCACGCCCACCATGGGGCGATGCTCTGCCCACCAGGGGGCGATGCTCTGCCCCTCCAGGGCGTCGCTCTGCCGCGACCAGAGCCACTCTAGCGCCTGGGGCAGAGGCCAAGGAGCCATCCCCAGTGCCCGGGCCATTTTTGCTCCAATGGAGCCTTGGCTGTGGGAGGGGAAGAGAGAGACAGAGAGGAAGGAGGGGGGGAGGGTGGAGAAGCAAATGGGCGCTTCTCCTATGTGCCCTGGCCTGGAATCGAACCCGGGTCCCCCGCACGCCAGGCCGACGCTGTACCGCTGAGCCAACCGGCCAGGGCTAGAGTCACATTTTTTTAAGCCTTTAAGTCACAATATATTTCTTGCTTTTTATGGTGGTTTTGTGTTTTTCAAATTTATTCCTTTTTATTCTTACTTATTTTTAAATTCTAGATATTACTATGGGGTGTTATTACCAAGTTACAGTCACCCGTTATCTTTTTAATATGTTTATTTAAAGCAATTCACTTTTTTTTTTTTTTTTTTTTTTTTTTCCATTTTTCTGAAGCTGGAAACAGGGAGAGACAGTCAGACAGACTCCCGCATGCGCCCGACCGGGATCCACCCGGCACGCCCACCAGGGGCGATGCTCTGCCCACCAGGGGGCGATGCTCTGCCCATCCTGGGCGTCGCCATATTGCGACCAGAGCCACTCTAGCGCCTGAGGCAGAGGCCACAGAGCCATCCCCAGCGCCCGGGCCATCTCTGCTCCAATGGAGCCTTGGCTGCGGGAGGGGAAGAGAGAGACAGAGAGGAAAGCGCGGCGGAGGGGTGGAGAAGCAAATGGGCGCTTCTCCTGTGTGCCCTGGCCGGGAATCGAACCGGGTCCTCCGCACGCTAGGCCGACGCTCTACCGCTGAGCCAACCGGCCAGGGCTAAAGCAATTCACTTTTATATTACTAGTTAAAACTTAGATTGCAAAGTTGTATATGAAGAACATCTATTCCCCTAATTGTATTATTTATAGAAAATTTATATTGTGAGAAAAATTTAAAGATGCTTCTAAGATCTCTAAGACTTTCTTACTTGATTTTATTCTTGTGTTAAGCTAATAATGTTTATGTATTGAAATTTAAATTAACCATACAATGAGAATATATGAAAAGTACATTTGTATTTAAATAGTATTAGGAAAAGTCTTCTTCAGGAATTAACAGTATTTTGTACCATTTTGAATGATATATATATAGTACATTTCAGAGAGAAAGTGTAAATCTGGGTCCAATCATACTGTAACAAGTACTGCAAATGGAGATTTGAAAGACAATACTGTACCTCCCATTGAAATGCTTGTCCACTCTTGTCAGTAATACTATTTACTGTTCTAGTTGTAGTTGTGGACAGTAGTTTCACCTAGTGCAACACCTTCTTCAGTTGTCTTGTTGGATAGATAATAGAATGACCCAGTATCTGAACAAGTTATCGAGCTCTGTTGAGCATTTTATTTTCTCCTGAATGTATAGTTTTAATCTATGGGCTTCCAGGAACTCTGGAAGAGGAAAGTGACTTTTCTTTATTTTTTAAACTACTTTAGTTACTTTGCCTTTTGAGAGAAGACAATTATCAGTAAAGCACCAAAGATAGGAAGGCTGGAAAGATAATAAATGCCAGCCAAAGCTATTGTGAGCTGTAAAACAGAGCTTTAACCAAGCAAACTGTATCCCTTAAATTTACTTCCAAAACCTTCTAGACATACTGACAACTTCCTAGAAGTTTAAGCAGCTAGTCTGACTGTATGGCTTAGTACTACTATACATATTATACATCTGGAAGTTTTTAATAAAAAAAAAACCTCTAACATTGAGAAATTACATCCGTAAAGAAACCAGGGCTTTTATGTTCTTGTATATAGTTTCCCTCTGTGTGTAGTTATTTAACATTGTACATTTTAGCTACTTCTGAGGATACTTTCCTGAATATTGGTTTGGTTCTACAATCAAGTTTTATATGAGAAATGCTATGTATTGATGGTAAAATATATGTTATCATTCTTGGAATATGAAAAACATTTAATTTAGCCTGACCTGTGGTGGCGCAGTGGATAAAGCATCTACCTGGAATGCTGAGGTCGCCAGTTTGAGACCCTGGGCTTGCCCAGTCAAGGCACATATGGGAGTTGATGCTTCCTGCTCCTCTCTCTTTCTATCTCTTTCTTCTCTCTCTCTCCTCTCTAAAATAAATAAATAAAGTCTTAAAAATAATAATTTCTAAAGAAAAAATATTCATCATTAAAATTCTTTTAAAATTTATTTTGGAAAAGTATTCTTGAATTAACAGGTCTGCGTTATATTTTATGTTCTCTATGTGTGAGCCCAGGACACATCAGACTCAGTGTTTTATTCTTTTATGCCTTTATCTGAGTGAGCAGAAAACCCTTGCCTCTAGCATCAAGAAGAAAATCTTCAAGAAGAAATTCTAGGTAGAAAATTTTATATAATCAGTCACATTCATCCCCTGTGTATGGATGGCATACATCATTTCCCCCTCATTTTCTGTATTTTACAAGTCTTCACTTTTGTTTAATTGTAGTCACATGCCACTAGCAATTAAATTTTCACATGGCATTCACGGTTACAGGATGTGATGAGATGAATAATGTTCCTTGAACTCCTGAAAACCAAGAGTGGACACAGCAAACACTTCCGTTGACAGAGAAATGATGCTCTGTCAGGCTCAGTTAACAAGCATTGTTCTGCTGCAGTCTGATACTGGAGAACAGAGTTAGAGGACAGGACAGTTAGTTTGGGATCTAGCCATGGATTTATGCAGCAACAAAACCAGAAGATCTTCTATACCACTAAAGAGCTCTTAGTCTAGTCAGGCTGTTCTCCTTTCTATCTCCCTCTCCTTCTCTAGTACAAAAACTCCATCTTGCCTTCATTCTAAAGATGACACTCTACCTGGCTTACTGTTTGCCATTGATTTGATCTACCAGGAGCTTTCTTACCCTTAGGTCCTCCAAACTGTAGGCCTATCTGGGGCAGAAGCTATACTTATGATTAAATCTGGGAGCATGACTGAAAGACATTATGGTAAATATCAATAGTTTCCCCAAATTTCAAAAACTAATTTGTTCCTTTCTCAAAAATTACTGTTAAAAGATAATTTTCAAAATAGGTAAAGTTATGACTTCCATACACATATAAAAGGAACATCTGTTAAAGATTTTTACTAAATCACCAAGGGAGTAACAAGTAAGATCTTTTTTTTTTCTTTTTAACTTATTGGTGTGACACTGGATAAAATTATAGGTAACTAGTAGGATATTCAATTGAGAATTTAAAGATAGACACGTTGACAGTTGCAGAATATTGAAATCAATCTAAAAGTGGAGGCAAAACTGGACTTATTTACAGTGAGGATGGAAAATTGCTTTCACTCAGTCAGAAAGAAATTGCATGTTAATAGATACCTGCAGAGTTTTAAAACAGCTCCCAAAGAATCAGAATCTGATCAGTGAGAAGGTTGTGTTCTAGACCTGACAATGCATAGTTTTCCACTGGAACATATATTTCCTCCTATATTCCTAAAACAGCTATACAGGAAAAAATTTTTTAGGCAAGCAAAAAATTATTTTTACTCTTGCCTGACTAGGCGGTGGTGCAGTGGATAGAGTGTCGGACTGGGATGTGGAGGACCCAGGTTCGAGACTCCAAGGTTGCCAGCTTGAGCGCGGGTTCATCTGGTTTGAGCAGAGCTCACCAGCTTAGACCCAAGGTCACTGACTTGAGCAAGGGGTTACTCGGTCTGCTAAAGGCCCATGGTCAAGGCACATATGAGAAAGCAATCAATGAACAACTAAGATATCACAACGAAAAACTGATGATTGATGCTTCTCATCTCTCTCCGGTCCTGTCTGTCTGTCCCTATCTATCCCTCTCTCTGACTCTCTCTCTGTCTCTGTAAAAAAAAATTGTTTTTACTCTTTAGTAATGATTATTATTCTATCTCGTTGCGTATTCCATGGAGTTAGTGATTGGTATGCCTCTGTGTTACTGGCATGATTTACATAAATGGGCTTTAAATTTATAAGAATGAATTTTTTCTTTCTTTAAGTGAGAGGAGGAGAATTAGAGAGACAGACTCCCTCATGCACTCCAACTGGAGTCCACCAGGCAACTCCATCTAGGGCCAATACTTGAATCAACCAAGCTATCCTCAGCACCTGGAGCTGATGCTTGAACTAATCAACCAATCGAGTCACTGGCTGTGAGAGGAGAAGAAAGAGAGAATGGGAAGAAGGAGGGGAAGAGAAGCAGATGGTGGCTTTTCCTGTGTGCCCTGACTGGGGATTGAATGCCGGACATCTGTACGCAGGGCCAATGCTCTATCCACTGAACCAACCAGCCAGGGCTAATACTGAAATTTTGTTTAGGGTAGACCACTTTGAATGACTTCAGCTTCTTAAATTTTTATATCAATGAGTAGTTCCACTAATAATAAAGAAAGAGTTGCTGACCTTTACCTTGTGTTTTTGAATACTATGTCCAGGCTATTAATTATGTTATTTAAATAGGCCACATTTGCCTGGTGTGAGTGTGTGGTTGCCTCTGGGATTTTGTGTAGCTGTTTCGGTGATCCTGGCTTTAACTTCAAGTATCTTATCTATTAGTCTATGTTTTCCTTGGACACTTTCATCCAGTTCCCATTATGTTCATTAATGCCTCAGACAACTTGATCTTAGTCAATACTCCTAAGATTTACTTATCTATTCTCGGCCAGTTATCTCTCCTGGTAGCTCCTTCTTTGTTTCATCTCTGCCTCTACTATTAGCTATCACAGTGTTTACTAGCACCTCAATCGCTTCTGGCCTTTTGGCTAAGATCAAGTGTACTAGCAGCTCAATCAGTTCAGCCCTCTGCTGCCCAGGTAGATCAGATGCTCTTCTCTGCTCCTATCTGTTTATTTGCTTCCATCACTATCTGTTTGTTTGAGCCACTTGGGTTTCGGTAGATGAGTGGCTGAAACCAGATAATGGCCCTGTCTATACATCCTAGGAAGAAAATAGGTGAGAATGGGGGCTGAGGGTGGGTGAGGATACATTTAAACTACACAGTGATTGGTGGTTTTTGTGGGGAAATAATTATCTTCATTCCAAGCAGCTTATGTTCTGGTAGCCTCATGACTAGGTAGAGGAGAGAGTTCATTATAAATATTAAACATTTTGGCTATCAGTATCTAAAAGTTATATACTTTGGGTGATAACTGACCTCTGATATCACCTAACTCAATTCTGGCAAAGGTTAAAAGAATCATGTGTATAGTAGATTTTTAAAAATCTTTTTATTCAATTAACTAATAAAACATTTATTGTGATATACTATGGATGAGACCCTGTGCCATATGCCTTACTATTTAAAGAAATAAGTGGGCTGTGAAACTCTTGTGAGGTAGTAGTGGTGTCAGGTGTGCAGGCTGAAGACTGCAAGAGAAGTAGAAGATATAAAAATGTAGCCGGTAGCCAACTGTATTCAATTTTAATGATTTAAAACTACAATGGTAATTGATATTTCTACTCATATTTCCACTTCATTTACTCTTTATGATTTCAAAAATAGTACATGTTATTAGAGAAGTTAGTATTTGAATTATTATTTTTTTACTTTTTTTCCTAAGAACATTGAAAAGTTCTTTAATGAGTACGATGATATTTTGCAGAAATGCTGGTGACACACCAAATAGATGGCTTTTCTGGAGAAAAATGATCTCCATCAGTCATTAGGTCAAGTGTAACATTTTTAACCTCTCCCTAGGCTACCTTCCAGGGTAGTTATTTTTAAAGAGCTTTTGAGGCTCCGTCAACATCAGTTCAGGTTCTCTGGTCGTATTTTCTAGTGAAGACACTGGCTAGACTGTCTTAGGTTATAAAGAGCAGACATCCACTCAGGTGGCCTTAAGTAACAGTGCTGCTGGGAATTCTCAACTTTGTCACTATTGACATTTTGGACTAGATAAGTGTTTGTAGGAAGCTGTCTTGTGCATTTTAGGATGTTTATCAGCATCCTTGGCCTTTACTGACTAAAGGCAGTTGGACCTTCAATTTTTACAGCCGCAAGTGTCTCCAGAATTGCCAGATGTCCTGTAGGGGTCTTAATCACCCCCAGAGTAAGGAAGGCAGGACTATCAACCTTGTGCTGACGGCTCTAGGAGAGCAAGAATTGGAAGGCTATTAGAACAATCAGGATGTAGAGTATCTGTCCTTCCTTATTCCTGGTTTCATGTTCCACAGTTTCTGTTACCTATGCTCAACCACAGTCTGAAAATATTAAATGGAAAATTCCAGAAATAAACAATTCCTAAGTTTTTTTTTTTTTTTTTTTTTTTTTTTTTTTTTTTTTTTTTTCATTTTTCTGAAGCTGGAAACAGGGAGAGACAGTCAGACAGACTCCCGCATGCGCCCGACCGGGATCCACCCGGCACGCCCACCAGGGGCGATGCTCTGCCCACCAGGGGGCGATGCTCTGCCCATCCTGGGCGTTGCCATGTTGCGACCAGAGCCACTCTAGGCCTGAGGCAGAGGCCACAGAGCCATCCCCAGCGCCCGGGCCATCTCTGCTCCAATGGAGCCTTGGCTGCGGGAGGGGAAGAGAGAGACAGAGAGGAAAGCGCGGCGGAGGGGTGGAGAAGCAAATGGGCGCTTCTCCTGTGTGCCCTGGCCGGGAATCGAACCCGGGTCCTCCGCACGCTAGGCCGACGCTCTACCGCTGAGCCAACCGGCCAGGGCCAATTCCTAAGTTTTAAATTGCACACCATTCTGAGTAGTGTGATGAAATCTTACACTATCCTGCCTGAATGTGAACCACCCTTCGTCCAACATCTCCCACTGTTGACTCTCCTCTCTTGTTAGTCACTTAGTAGCTGTCTTTTTCTTTTCATTTTCCTTTAAGAGAAAGATTACTTAGAAAGTCACCGAAGAAGTGAGATGTAGAAGAAATGGGCTCAGGAAACAAGTTACAGCAAAAGAAGGCCTCTTGGAGCTTATTAGGGAGGAGAGAGAGAGAGAGAGAGAGAGAGAAAGATTGCTTGGGAGATAAAAGAGGGAGGAGAGGTTCAGGCGTCCTCCACCGAGAGAGCCTCATGGCTATCAGACTGTTTCTGTATTGCAGTCCTATGATCAAGTAACCCTTATTTTACTTAATCACATTTGTGTAACTTTTATTGTGGCATATTGTTATAATTGTCCTGTTTTATTATCAGTTATTGTGGCTCATCCCTTACTGTGCCTACTCTATAAATAGCCCTTTATCATACTATTTATATATAGGAAACACATAGTCTCTGTCAGGTTTAGTACTATTTGTGATTTCAGGTAGCCCCTAGGGGTCTTGGATTATGTTCCCTGAGGATAGGGGAGATGACGATCTTGTCCTCCCCTCAGCAGGGGGATTAAGAAATTTATCTCAGTTTCAACTGCCTTTGTCAGGCTGGTGTCCTCTTCCCTCTGCCTTGTGAATGCTTCTGTTTGTTGCTCTTTGGTCAAGGTAGTCCTCGGGGGTGGTGCCTTTCTTTGTGTTTGATTACAGCATTTTTGTTATTAAAATAATATATGTATATGCCCCAAATGCAAACATTTTAGTTAAAATCGTACATAATATCTGGTCTCTCTCTGCAGAGCAGTCTATGTTATTAGTGTGTTGTGTGTCTTCCCAATACAGATTGATTTGCATCATTCTTTTTTAAAGGCTATAAGTCTTCTATTGTAAAAGTATACCCCAGTGTATTCAATAGAAGGCAGATCGCTTTAAAAGTTCCAATATTCCTTTCTACTGCTGGTTTTCCTGTTTCCTGAGGAAGATTCCTTTGATTCCTATTTCTATTTCACACAGCTCCAAGCTGTATGTATCGGGGTTTAATAAAAATTGATTGACTAAATATACTACTGACATGGTATGCTGATGACAAATATTTTACAACCACTCTCTAAAAGAGCACCAATTTGAAGCATTTGCAGATTTTTAGAGTATTTTTCTCCCATGAGGGTTATTTCAGGATAATGAAGTGACATTAGGGAGTGATTAGTTTGACTATTAGCTTTGTTTTAAATATAGTTTATTTTGTTGTAAGTTTATATAATTTGAATTTTATTATTGACTTTGGTCAACAATAGGTTTGCAAAATCCTGAAAATTGAATCAGCTCTCCTAAGTCAGCTCTAGCACCCACTTGCACTGATACCCCTGTAACCAGAGAGAGTGTATTTGGTTCTTGGTCATGTCTCCAAGTGGTGATACTGCTGCTGAGAGTAGTAGAGAATCTCAATGTTGTGAGAGTTTTTAAAGCTTACTAGACTTATGTTGCATCTGATATTTGAATTCCTTCAGTGCCATCCTAGATAAATGGTCATGCAAGCTTGTGATTGATTATCTCTTGAATAGAGTACTCAGTGTTTGGACTAGTTTGTTAAAAAGCTTCATTCTTCTGTGAGGTTTAAATTCATCTCCTCTGAACATCTACCACTTGGTTCTATATACCATTCCCCCTAAATCATAAAAAATAAATTGAATATCTCTGTACTATGACAACTCTTTAATGTTTGAAACCACCTTTTATATTTCCTATTAACGTTTTATTTTTGGAATAAATGTTTTTGGGTCATTCCAGTGTTTCACTTTGTCTACTTCTTTCTTAAAGTGTTGCACATTGATTTGAATACAGCTCCAGATGGGGCCTGATGGTCATATACAAGAGAGAGAAAGAAGAAAATGTCCCTCGTTCCAGATACTATACTGCTAGCACAACCTAAAATTACAGTAATTTTCTTGTTAGTCCCATAATTCTGTTGACTGACACTGAGTGTAGCGTTGATGAAAATGACCAAGTGTTTTTTGTATATGCTACTGTTAAGTCCTGTCTTCCTTATTCTTGATTTTATGGTATTGTGGTTTTTCTTCCCTTGCTTCTTTTTTAGGAAAGGGAAGTTAAATAAAGACTTTATATTTATTTTCACTAAAATTTTATATATTTATATAGACCGAATCTCCAGCTTTGTCAGGATTTGTTGGAATCCTGATTCTTTCAATAAATTTCCGACTCCTCTTGGCTTTTTATGATTTAGAAATTTCTTGAGCTGACAAACAGTGTTTTCTTCTGATTCTGTGATGAAATATTTGAGCATGAGGGCTCAGGACAGAGCCTCATGGTCTTGTAATCTTTGCCATTCAGTTGCTATTAATCTATTTATGAGCACTTTTGGGATTGCCTTTCTTCCAGCAGTTCCATCCACTAACTTGTCTTTCATGTATAACAATGCATCCAACTGTGTTCCTCAAAACTCCATTTCTTTTTCATGTTATGAAATGTCTGAGGAAGAACATTTTCAAGACAAATTGGACATACTGGGTTAAACAGATTTATTTACTGTACAATTTGGCTATTGTGAATCTCCCAAATGGGGATTATATATCTCATGTTTTCTAAAACTTTTTGGTCATGAAACACTTTTTTCCTTTAAGATAAAATAATATGGCTAAGGTCAAATTGTTTTGTGGTTGATGATGTTTTTCACCAGGGCGAAATGTAGAGAAATTGGAGGTTTTCTAAACTTTAGCTGAGATTCTCCAAGATTAATTAGGAAAATAGTTCCCAACTTGCAGAAGTAAAACTTGATGAGTTTGTAGAAAAGAGGAGATGGAGGAGAAGAAAGGACAAAATATAGAGTTAGTGGCGATTCTTCAGAGTAGGACTTAAGTTTAAAGCCAGAAGGCAAACTCAAATACCAGGCAAGTAATGTATAAGGTTTATTAGACTAGGGTATCCTGTCATCAGATAGGAGTGTAAAGCCCACTTAACAGCATTCAAATAATTTTTTAAAGCAAATATTTGGGTGTTACTTAGTCTGGCCTAAAGGCTGAAGTTCATGGTAGTAGCTACCTTAACTCAACTACGTATGGAGGTACTGCTTTCATTTTTGGAAAAAATTGAATAACCTTTTGTATAAACAACTTCCTTTTTAGTGCCATAATCCTCCCTAGTTAATGCTGTTTAGTTTTCTTTGTGAATGTTTCAGGGTATGTAGACTGTTCTTATGTTGGTTAAGAATATCATACCATTTTGCTTTCATTAAAAATGTGACCATCATCCTTTGTTTCTTCAATGCTCTACCACAAATTGAGCAACAATAATAGAATTTATATATCGTAACCAGACATAATTAGGTACAATAAGCATTTAAAGTTATGTCAAAGCCTATTATGTGGAGTCTAAGTCAAGTAACCTAATAATATATAATGCAAATGAATGTTCTCAAGACTTCAAAGGTATATCTAGAACACAGCAAACTTAAAATATTATTTCTTGTGAAAGTACAAAGTTTCTTGTAATAGTAGTATACTTTTATTATAAAACCATGCTAAATCTCTGTATGATATTCATAGGGATTGATCATAATTTAACAATTTCTTTTTATACCTTTAGATTATTTTCAGTGCTTTTATCAGTAACTGCAATGACTAATGTGACATAGAAGTCTTTTTGTGCATTGTTCTCTGATAATTACCTATAAGTGGAATTGGTGGTTCACACATTATAAACATTTGTCCAGTTCATAGTGCATACAGTTATATTACATATTAGAAAGTGAATGAAAGTGCTATCTCCTGTCACCCTCACTGGCATTGTAGGGAACTCTTGAAGAAGGGGTGAACAATTTATAGTATAAGAAATTAACAAATGATATATAAGAATATTTTAATTCTTTAAAAATTTTTTATTTAAATTATTTTAATTTATTGTGTTAACATGAATTCAAATGTCCCACTCAATATAACTCAATATAACTCAGTCACCCCCACCCCTTTATCCCCTATAGCCCCCCCTCCCCTTTTCCCTTTGGGATTTGCTGTCCTGTTATCTGTATCTATGTGTTATGTATATATAATTTCACTAACCCTTCCCCCTGTCTGTTCCCATCCCCTCATCTCCCTTCCCTCTGACAAATGTCCCTCTGCTCCCTGTGATCCCGCCTCTGCCTCTATTCCATTCCTCAGTTCACTTTGTTCATTGGATTCCACATATAAGTGAGATCATATGATATTTGTCTTTCTCTGCCTGGCTTATTTCACTTAGCATAATCTCCAAGTCCATCCATGCCATCGCAAAGGTAAGATTTTCTTCTTTTTCACAGCTGTGTGGCATTCTATTGTGTATATGTTTCACAGCTTTTTAATCCACTTGTCCACTGATGGATACTTGGGCTGTGTCCAGATCTTGGATATTGTAAACTATGCTGCAATAAACATGGGGGTGCCTATCTTCTTTTGAATCAGTGATTTGGTGTTCTTAGGATATATTCCTAAAAGTGGGATAGCTGGGTCAAAAGGCAGTTTCATTTTTAATTTTTTGAGGAATCTCCATACTGTTCTCCATAGTGGCTGCACCAGTCTGCATTCCCACCAGCAGTGCAGGAGGGTTTATTTTAATTGTTCTTGATTCTAATAGTTAAGTGAAATTTTCTCAGAATTCCTTCCATAGAATTCCTTCCACAGTCAAATAAAAAATTTTTGGTGGGCATAGTTTATATATATATATATATATATATATATATATATATTTCTCTTTTATTAAATACAATATACCAACTTTAGTTCTTTTCCACTTCTGGCTTCTGGTTCAGTTTTTGTGCTATAAAGGGAAAATCTATTGTACTGTTCTAAGTACAGAATAGTTTTCTAATTACAATAATCATTCTTGGAGCACTTTTGCTATTCTTGAAGTTTTTTCCTAAAAGCTTTGCAGAAACTGGTTTCTATTGCTCTTATTCTAACGAGAGCTAGTTTTAAAACCCGGTCAGAAATACATCAACATTCTACTGTATTTTTTGGAATAAAGAATTACTTTGTATGAATTTTAGTGTTTACATAAAAACACGAATTCATTGAGAGATGAGCTAGTTTTAAAACATACTTGAGCCCTGGCCGGTTGGCTCAGCGGTAGAGCGTCGGCCTAGCGTGCGGAGGACCCGGGTTCGATTCCCGGCCAGGGCACACAGGAGAAGCGCCCATTTGCTTCTCCACCCCTCCGCGGTGCTTTCCTCTCTGTCTCTCTCTTCCCCTCCCGCAGCCAAGGCTCCATTGGAGCAAAGATGGCCCGGGCACTGGGGATGGCTCTGTGGCCTCTGCCTCAGGCGCTAGAGTGGCTCTGGTCGCAACATGGCGACGCCCAGGATGGGCAGAGCATCGCCCCCTGGTGGGCAGAGCATCGCCCCTGGTAGGCGTGCCGGGTGGATCCCGGTCGGGCGCATGCGGGAGTCTGTCTGACTGTCTCTCCCTGTTTCCAGCTTCAGAAAAATGAAAAAAAAAATAAAAAGGCAAAAAACAACCCAAAAAGCAAAAAAACATACTTGAAACAAAAATGTAATTTATGTGTAATTCATTCGTTTCCTCTTTAGGTTGGTTTTCTGCTCTTTGCAGAATGCCATCCTGGATTTCCCCATAAGCTCAGCTAGCAGAATTTATGATTATATTCATGACAGTGTGTTTGACTGTAACTTGGAAAGAATAGTCACTGTTCTAGGGTTTTTCAAGGAAGTAAAGTGTTTTCAAGGAATTAAGTTACAATAGGGTAACTAGCAAAAGTGCTAATATTGCTTTAAAATGAAGCTATAGTCTTTAAAAGAAAACACCCTCTGTAGTTCTTTTTTTAAATTTTTTTATTTATCCAGACTTTTAAAATTTTATTTATTTATTTATTATTATTATTTTTTATCAGAGAGAGGGATAGACAGGGACAGAGAGAGATGAGAAACATCAATCATCAGTTTTTCGTTGTGCATTGCGACACCTTAGTTGTTCATTGATTGCTTTCTCATATGTGCCTTGACCGTGGGCCTTCAGCAGAATGAGTAACCCCTTGCTGGAGCCAGTGACCTTGGGTCCAAGCTGGTGAGCTTTTGCTCAAATCAGATGAGCCCGTGCTCAAGGTGGTAACCTCGGGGTCTTGAACCTGGGTCCTTCTGCATCCAAGTCCGATGCTCTATCCACTGCACCACTGCCTGTCAGGCCCTCTGTAGTTCTTTTGCTTTAATATTTAACTTTATTAACTAGCTGGATATAATTTTTTAGACCAGTTTTTGGAAATGACCATTTAAGAACTTGGAAGTGGCTTTTGCTGTTCTTGAATGCTATTGTACTTCCTGCATGTAAAATGTGGTTTTGAGTAAATTATTAGTAGTTAATAACTATTAAGTTGTTCCTTTAGGTCACAACCAGATCATATCCAGGTGCCTTTTAGGACTGTCTGGCCAACTAAATGTTCTAAAATTAGTTTACCAGGTGGAGTGCTAGTCCTTTATAAAATTAAAATGTCTACTGTTTAATTAAAAAGGAACCTAAAATGTCAAAATAACTGCTCTTCCTTTAACCCCCTACTTTCGAAAATACTTTAATTTATTTGGAATTTAGGTTTTCTTTACTTTTTTTGGATAGGAGAGGAATATCTTTGTCTAAAACAGAAAGTTTTAGAACATAACATAGTCAATTCATAGCAACCTCCAATACTTTATAGCTGCTTGATTGCATTCTTTTTTTTTTTTTCATTTTTCCGAATCTGGAAACAGGGAGGCAGTCAGACAGACTCCCGCATGCGCCCGACTGGGATCCACCCAGCATGCCCACCAGGGGGCGATGCTCTGCCCCTCTGGGCGTCTCTCTGTTGCATCCAGAGCTATTCTAGTGCCTGAAGCAGAGGCCACAGAGCTGTCCTCAGCGCCCGGGCCATCTTTGCTCCAATGGAGCCTCGGCTGCGGGAGGGGAAGAGACAGAGAGGAAGGAGAGGGGGAGGGGAGGAGAAGCAGATGGGCGCCTCTCCTGTGTGCACTGGCTGGGAATCGAACCCGGGACTCCTGCACGCCAGGCCGACGCTCTACCGCTTAGCCAACAGGCCAGGGCCTTGATTGCATTCTTAATAATTAAAGACATATATGAGCCATATCCAGCAAAGATTTCATTTTTTTAGCTTTATTGATAAAAATGATATATATTCAGATTGCACAGTGATGTTTTAAGGTGAAGAACATTATGATTTAATATATATTGTGAAATAATTATCATGATCAAGTTAACTATTACTTTTTTTTAACTATTAGTTTTAATTGTAATGTTATTTTTTGAAAACTAGTGAATGTTTACCAGTATGTAACAATTTATAGTTAACTATATTTATTTAGAATACACACCATTTTTAATAAAAGTGAACTTATTTTTTACTAATAAATATTGTAAAATACTTTTTTGTACTGTCTCAATGAATTTTTTTTATTTAATATCCAAGTCTAACATTTTCCTCTATGTGCTTTATTTATGTATTTACACCTATATATGTCTATAGTTGCATGTATGTTTTGTTGAACCATTTAAATGTAAAATGTAGACATGATACTTCATCACTACATATTTTAGCATAGACTTTCTAAGACTATATTATCATACTTAAGAAAATTAATAATTTTCTAATGTCATCTAATATCCATATATTATTTTTATTTTCTCCAATTTTCTTGAGAAATTTCTCTCTCTCTCTTTTTTTTTTTTAATTTTCTGAAGCTGGAAACGGGGAGGCAGTCAGACAGACTCCCGCATGCGCCCGACCGGGATCCACCCGGCACGCCCACCAGGGGGCAATGCTCTGCCCATCCGGGGCGTCGCTCTGTCGCGACCAGAGCCACTCTAGCGCCTGGGGCAGAGGCCAAGGAACCATCCCCAGCGCCCAGGTCATCTTTTTGCTCCAATGGAGCCTCAGCTGCGGGAGGGGAAGAGAGAGACAGAGAGGAAGGGGGGGGGGGTGGAGAAGCAGATGGGCACTTCTCCTGTGTGCCCTGGCCGGGAATTGAACCCGGGACTCCCGAACGCCAGGCTGATGCTCTACCACTGAGCCAACCGGCCAGGGCCGAGAAATTTCTCTTTTTAGGGATCAGACTTTCTTGATTTTTATAAAACATTAACTAATTTTTAAGAAATTATAAAATAGTGTATTTCTACTAAACAAAAATCTTTAGAAATGGAGAAAAATATAACAAAATAACATAGCACATAATCCAGAGGTAGATTCTTATATTGTATATTAAGCCCATATTTTATATATAGATTTATACCTATACTTTTTTATTAATATAATAAAAACATCATTTATTTTAAACTGCGCTCTAGATTGTTAAAGTTTTTATTATTATTATTATTAACAAATAATGTTTTGAAAGTACTGTAATTCTTTTTTTGTTTGTTTGATAGAGACAGAAAGAGAGTCAGAAAGGGATAGATAGGGACAGACAGACAGGAAGGGAGAGAGATGAGAAGCATCAATTCTTTGTTGCAGCACTTTAGTTGTTTACTGATTGCTTTCTCATATGTGCCTTGACCGTGGGGCTACAGCAACCTGAGTGACCCCTTGCTCAAGCCAGTTGGTGAGCTTTGCTTAAACTACAAGAGCCTGCGCTCAAGCTGGTGACTTTGGGGTTTCGAACCTGGGACCTCTGTGTCCCAGTCCAACGCTCTATCCACTACACCACCACCTGGTCAGGCAGTGCTGTAATTCTTTTAAATATATTATTTTTGTTATATGTTTCGATCAGTTCCAATTTTTTTCATTATAAATGTTGCCATGAAAAACATGGTCATAATGAAATTGTTTCACCATGAGAATGTCTTTTCTCCATTTTTTTCTTAAACCAAAATCAATTCAAGATTATGCAGTGCATTTAGTTGCTATGTTTCTTCAGTTCCCTTTAGGGTAGAAGATTTTCTTCTCTGATTTTCTTAATGACTAACTTTTTGAAGATAAAAGGCCAGTTGCCTTATAGAATATCGCATGTTCTAAATACCAATTCTTTTGTGCATGGCATTATTTTACTTGTTCTTCTATTTTTTTGTATTCCCTGTAAACCTTCCCCTCTCCTCCCAAAATAAGATGTTTTATTTATCACCATTAGAAGTCTGAATTCTAAACAGATTCTTGGACTGGTGGTTCATCTCAATCAGCTCATTCAACATTAGCACCTGTTTCATCTCCAGTAACTTTTCCAGAACTGCTATCTTCACCACAAAGCTACATGAGTTTTCCCAGTTCAGACTTGGATTTCCTCAGCATTTTTACCTTCCTAACAATGACATCATAAGCAGGTCAATAAATGGACAGGCCTTTTCTATGTTTTATCCAGTGTTGCCTGGACTCAATTCATTGACCACTTCTTTCAAGTATTTTGTCTGTACCTCTTGCAGAATGATTTCTGTCTTCTGATTTTGGCAGAGTTCTTGGTGCTAAGTATAAGAAGTCTTTTGAATGTGATTGTTGCATTTTTGTTAAAACCAACACAGAACAAACAAAAGTAAATAACTATCAGTAGGTAGTCTTGACATTAACATGAGCATCAGTCGTGGTCTGCCATTATCTGACTATGGAGTACATTTATCACGGGTAAGATCCATGCCATAGATGTTAGTCAGGCAGTTTTCCCCCTGAATATCCTTAGTAATTGGTTTGGATTTTCTAAATGCAACTTCATCATTCTTCATATCAGCAAGGCCCACTTCAAAACCACAACCCTTGAGGCCATCAGGTGTGATTTTGGTTCCTTGAATTCTCATGACTAGTGTTCTCCTGGTATTTCTTATATTGAACATAGCTTGTACTTTCATATCACATCCATCTTTTTTAGAAAATGGATCAACCATCTTGGCTCCCATTATGCTGCCTTTTGTAAAGTGCTTGTTTTTGCTAATTCCTTTGCTGCTGCTCAGAGAGACAAAGGGTCTGTTTCCTGTACAATTGATGAGATTTTGGTTACATGCCAAAAATATTTTGTTGCTTTAACAGAGTGGACTTGTGATTAAAAAAAAAAAACTCTAAGGAGGGACATTTGAGTAGTTCCTTGTCTTTAAACCTCTTTTAAACATAAAGTAATGTACTTTTAAAACATATAGTAATAAACATAATAGAAGGAAATACTCATGTTTTCATCTTTCTTGTTCAGTCCTGTTGAATCCTGTTAAAGTGCTTAATATTTTTGCTTTCTTTTGTCCTATAGCTGATGCAGAGAGTTTGCATTTACTTGTGTGGGAGACACCAGTTTAAGGCAAAGGCAAATATTTGAATTTCAGTGTTAAAAGGATCATCACTATATCATGAAGTGTTTTTGCACTGGCTCTAATCTGAAGGCTTTGTGAGAGCATACTTATTCTAGAACTGGGGGTGCAGATCAGCTTGGGGAAGAGCATAGTTTCATTATAAGATGATGTAAACCCTTTGCTAGATCTTAGACCCTGCTCTATTTTTCAATATCCATAGAGATTAGAATTTTTTTTAGAGAAGACCATATATATATATAAAAGAAATATATATATATATATATATATATATATATATATATATCTTTTTACGTGAAAGGAGGGGATATAGTGTGACAGTTCTGCATGCACCCTGAACAGAGGCCACCCAGCAACCCTTGTCTGGGGCCAATGCTTGAATCAACCGAGCTGTCCTCAGTGCCTGAAGCTGACGCTCACACCAGCCAGGCTATCCTCAGTGCCCAGGGTGACACTCGAACCAATTGAACCACTGGCTGTGGGAGGGGAAGAGAGAGAGAAGTGGGAGAAGGAGGGGAAGAAAAGCAGATGGTCGTTTCTCATCTGTGCCCTGACCAGAATCAAACCTGGGATGTCCATACACCAGGCTGAGACTCTATCCACTGAACCATCTAGCCACGGCAATTATTCATATTTGTACTCTTAATTTTAGGATTTTCAGAATTGGTCTGGTCTGCAGAAAACATGTTTTATAAAATATCTCTTATATTAGATTATTTGCTTTTATCAACATTTTACTTTTTTTTCTTTTTCTTCAGAGACAGAGAGTCAGAGGGATAGATAGGGACAAACAGACAGAAGCGAAAAGAGATGAGAAGCATCAATCATCAGTTTTTTATTGCGACACCTTAGTTGTTCATTGATTACTGTCTCGTATGTACCTTGACTGCAGGCCTTCAGCAGACCAAGTAACCCCTTGGTCAAGCCAGCGACCTGGGGTCCAAGCTGGTGAGCTTTGCTCAAACCAGATGAGCCCGCACTCAAGCTAGCGACCTCAGGGTTTGAACCTGGATCCTCCGCATCACACTCTGATGCTCTATTCACTATGCGACCACCTGGTCAGGCTCAACATTTTATTTTTTAAGAACTCGGGTTGCTTCTGGTTATGGGAGGTGTGTGTGTGTGTGTGTGTGTGTGTGTGTGTGTGTGTGTATATATTAGATTTTAAAAATGTTTTATTAATTTTTATAGAGAGGAAGGGAGAGACCAGGAGAGAGACATAGTACATGCCCTGACCTGGATTGAACCAGCAACCTCTGTGCTTTGGGATGATGCTCTAAACAACCGAGCTATCCGGCTAGGGCATACATTTTAGATTTTATTTTTTGATTTTATAGGAGGTGGGAGGGAAATGCGAAGTAGTTGCTTCACTCTAGTTGTTAATTGATTGCTTCTCATACGTACCTTGATCAGGCAAGCTCAGGGTTTCAAACTGGTGGCCTCCGTGTTCTGAGTTGGCACTCTCTCCACTGCACTACCACAGGCCAGGTGGGAAAGATATATTTTTAAAAATTATAAAGTTGCCTTCTTGATGGTTAAACACTAAGCCAGTTATATTTTTTTGGTCCCTGACTGTGAAAATCTTATAGCTATAATTAAGGCAGAATTTAAAATTGAATATTAAACCAGTTGTAACAAATTGGAGGATTAGCTTACTTTCTTAAAAAAATAATTTGTCGAGAAAGAATTCTTCAAGGGAAATGGAACATCATGTTCAAGTCACCAAATTCTTCATGAACAGAATTGAAGCTTGAAGGTGTTCCATGGGGACACCATTCTCATTTCAACTACATCATTAGCAAAAGGCAATTTCTCATAATTAGCCAAACCTAAGTCCTCAGTATAGCCTATTATAAATTTTTATAAGAAATGCATTTCTTATGTATTTGGCAGTATATTTAGTTCCCAGAGTATTGTAAGAGCTGGTAAATGATCATTTAACTTTACAGGTATAACTTTCACAGGAAAAACATATTAGATATTTCCCAAGGAATTATAGAACTAAATCCAATAAAAATTAATGGGCTAGGACATCTAGCCTTTTTCTTTGATGAAACTGCCAGATATTTCTTATTTCAATGTCATCTCAACATATGAGAAAAATGAATCCTGGGTAGAGGGTATAATCATTGTACATTTATAAAGTTACATAGTTGCATGCTGTCTGACTAGTAGATTATACAAGGTTTGAAATTATATAGATCAGGTTCTATTATTATGCTTCAGAGAGGCAGCCTAAATTGATGTGCTAATTGAACTCAAATTCATTAATATAGTAACACAGATTGCAGTTCTAGAAATGAGAAAAGAACATTCACATGCAACTCATGGTGTAGCATAATAATATTAAAATGTATTAATTGGGCCAGAAAATTGTGAATATTGAACTGTGAAACAGAATCAGATACATAGTAATGATGTATAATCTAAGTTATCTGAAACACTCTCAAGGTATTTACTACTGAGTGAAATTTCTTAGTATTTTCAACAAAGCCTCTTATTGGTTGTTTGAAGTGTATGTGTTTGGGATATTGTTCTGATATTTACATGCAGGAAAAATTCAGATTAGTTGCTAGATATTTTGAGAGGAGAGATTTAAAAAGTTCAGTTTGAAAACTGAAGGAAGCAGTAAGATTGTCCCCTTACTCCCCCTGCCTGTCTTCCAATCAGGCTTATTACTTGAAGCAACTGTTTATAGTCTTGGGCTTTTCAGAAAAGATCTATATTAGTATGAATGTGTGGATGACGATGGACAGGGGCTTCTTCTGTTTGATTAAAAACATTGGTCATTGAGAAAACAGAGGTCTTAATCCCATAGAATTTCTTGATTATCTGTCAGAAGTGCGGATGGAGGGATACAAAGGAGAAGGCTATGGGGGAACACATAAAGCGTTTATAAGACTATTGTGCCTGGAACAATATTAGGTAGTAGTTCTGTTTGATGCACTGTTTGAACCATGCATGTAGTATTTGTTTATTTATTTTTAGGTGAGAGAAGGGGAGATTGTGAGGCAGACTCCTGCATGTGCCCCTACCAAAACCCACCTGGCAACCCCATTTTGGGCCAATGCTTGAGTGCTGAGCTATTTTTAGCACCTGAGGCTGACACATTCCAATGGAACTATCTTTAGTGCCTGGGGCCACACTCAAACCAATTGAGTCATTGGGAGGGGAAGAAGGAGAGAAAGGGGAAGAGATGAGGGGGAGAGAAGCAGATGATTGCTTCTCATGTGTGCCCTGAGAAATTGAACTTGGGATGTCTGTAGGCCGGGCTGACACTGTATCTACTGAGCCACTGGCCAGGGACATTTTTTATCTTTTATTTTTCAAGGAAATATTGACAAACTGAAGAAGTTTTAGAGGACAGCAATGAAGATTAAAAGCACCTAAACTTTATCTTGTAGAAATAATAGCAAAAGAAAATGGGAACATTTAGCATGAAAAAGATAAGAGGTTGAGGTTGTGGTAGGGATGTTAAAAGAAAATGGGTGGTTATTTTCAGGTGTGTGGTGGGCCATTTATACTTGGCACTGCAGGGCAGAATGTGGGTCCAGACGTAGAAGTTAATGGGGAGCATGTGTCCATCACCTGCCAACCCCTTCTCCCCCCCAAAACAAAATTATTTAAAAATAATAATTTTTAATTTTTCTTTTGATGTGGTAGCTCTCCATCATTGGAAGAGTTAAAAAAAATTATGGACAAATAGTTAAATGCCTGTGTTAGGTGTACACATCTTTATCCTTGAGAGCTTATCGTCTAGGAAGAGGAGACACATGTGTAATAAGAACAATGAAATGTTATCAGTTCTATGAGAGCAGTATATATGGAGAAGTGTGAGCTAGGGAAAACTTTATAGAAGAGATTGTCTTTAACATTGAATCACGTGTAGGTGTTTGCTCAGTGGAGGGAGGTGGAGAGGAATGAAACCGCTCACATGACTTCCTGTTAAAGACATTGATTCTTAAGACTTATTCTGCCATTTTAATGGCAATTGTCTGTCCTTTTATTATTTAAATTAAATGTAAAGTACAAAGGTAGTCTGAGAAGTTACATGGTCTTGCTTTTGATGAGCACCCTTTGGCACAGAACCTGTATCAAGTAAATCCCTCCAACTTCCTTCATCGACAAATGGTAGGTTGGTTGCCTAAGGGACAATGGCAGATTTCTTTCATCTTTGTGAGTCACCTTTTTTCATTGCCCTCCTGAAGTATAGTAATAATCTCAAGTAAGATAAAATTTTTTTTTAAAGATTTTATTTAATTTAGGAACCTTACATTTGTATTTTTCCGAAGCTAGAAGCCGGGAGGCAGTCAGACAGACTCCCGCATGCACCCGACTGGGATCCACCCTGCATGCCCAACAAGGGACAATGCTCTGCCCATCTGCTCTGTTGCGGTCAGAATCATTCTAGCGCTTGAGGTGGAGGCCATGGAGCCGTCCTCAGTGCCTGGGCTAACTTTGCTCCAATGGAGCCTTGGCTGCTAGAAGGGAAGAGAAAGAGAGGAAGGAGAGGGGGAGGGGTGGAGAAGCAGATGGGTGCTTCTCCTGTGTGCCCTGGCCAGGAATCGAACCCATCGAACCCAAGACTTCCACACTCTGGGCTGACGCTTTACCACTGAGCCTACCAGCCAGGGCCCAGTTACAGTTTTATTAGCTTAAAATCATGTTTGTTTGATAACCAATTTATGAAAACAAGAAGAACATACATTTGCCTTTTTTAAATGTTACCTTACACATTTTTAAAATAAAAATTTTGTACGATTGTACTCTGGATGGTCAGAAGGCACAAAGACATAGTACAAGAATGTACTACTCAAAGGGTTAACATTGTACTCTATTCTTATTTTCCTGAGATTAAATAGAAATTGTCATTTACTTATATGTCTTGTATAAAGAGTCAAGGAGGCTGAATCATTAAAACTGTTTGGGAAAATGCCTGTTGGTGTTAAAGAGCACTTGTTTCTAAGTGAAGACAGATTTCTTCTCCAATCCTCTCTTCTTCCCCCTCAGGCGCCTCTGCACATTCTGTAGTTCGCTGTGTGGCAAGATGCTACAAAGAGGGTCACTCACATCTCTGCCTTGCTTTGTGCCCCAGACACACTAATCTTTTTGTTAGGCCATAGTTGGTCACCTCAGACTAACTGCTGTGAAATTTCTGGGCAAAAGTGGCTTGAAATGAACCTTTTGTGATAGACAGCCATCAGTTCAAAGCCTAGTGTCAGGGTTGAAGGAACCATAATGGGCCACGAGAGGTGGCTTACAGGGGGCCGTTTCTCAGGGCAAAAGGGCAGATGGTTTTCTGCACTGGAGACTATACACAGTACAGTGTAGATCCAGGACTTGTTCCCAACCATGCTGTGTGCACGCCTTCTTCATGTGGGAACATATACTTTTTATAGATCCAGTGGGGGGTACATTTACTCATTGCTGTTCTTTTCAGCTGTTTTGTTTGGTAAGCTAAGGCTGCCCTTTTGTGGAATGACAAAAAGGGGATTTAATAAAACATTGGCTCCATAAAGAGGGCCACTGTGTATACACATACCTTCTGTGCAAAAACTAAGCTTGTATTTTAAACACAATCAAAGGGAATTTCAACAACTAATAACTCTGGATCTCAATTATTTGTGGTAACATATAATCAACATTTTTACTGTGCTAACTGAAAATTTTCATTGAGAAAATTAATCAACTGTATTATATAAGAAGATACACAGTATGTTTCTAGATAATTTATAAGTGTAATAATTGTATGTTCTGTATCAAGCTACTTAAGTATCCATTATACCAGTTTTACTTGCTTAATTTAGTAATTATTTTGCAATTATATATAGAATATGATTTTTCCATTAATATTTTCAAGAGTCTTAAGTACTTAAGTTTTTAAATTTTAAATAAAAAATTAACTTTTAAAAATGTTTTATTTCTCTGAATTCTTAAAACTATTTGTTTTAACAAAAATTAAATGGTGAGATAATTTTTAGCATTTTAAGTGATGGCCTCTTTCCCTTAGGATATTTTGGCATATTTCCCACAATTCAACAGTATCAATATAAAATATTAGATGAAAGCTCTTTATAATGCATTTTTTATACTGAAGACAATAAGATGCTTTCTATTGTTGTCGACTGTGAAAATGATTTCTCCCTCTTCAAAAACAGTCTAAAGGTAAAAAGAATAGCTGTTGATTTATTAGAATCTTATTATATTTCTTTTTATCTCTTTTTGTTATATCCAAAATTGAAAAGTTGAGATGAAAGTAATCTGTACACAGCAAGTTAAGGTATTTTTAATGAAGAATCAGAAAAGTACATGAATTGAGTTTTGATTATCAAGATTTTTTAATAAAAAATAATTGGAACATTTGACAGGAAAATAGAAGATTCTTTGACAAATTTTGGATCGTACAATGTATATACAAAGAAATATAACATTATATACACATGATTGATTTTTAGGTACTGACTATAAATTCAGAGAAAAGGGGGTTTATGTCTCTATGTTAGGTAATCTGCCTTTTGCCATATAAAGAAGAAATGCCCTTTAAAAATCCTTAAATTTATTTTTACATTTTTTTTTAGTTTATAATTGATCTCACATTAATTATGTCATTTGATCTCTATAGCAACCTGGACAACAGATATGACACTCATTACTATCACCATTTGTATATAAAAAACCCTGAGACTCAGAGGCAATATCACTTATCCAAGATGGAGGTGTTAGCCTCTATTCTTCTAAGTAAATGGATGGGTCTTCTGCTGATGCACAGATGGTATTTCCTTAAAATAGAATTGCTGATACACTGAGAAAGATGGTCTTTAGGACTTGATAATACTGGAAACCATTAGGTCAAACAGAGTTGCTTCTAATCAACTAATTTTATCTATTCAGAAGTAACAATGATATAAAAATATTATTTTGAAAACTTGGCATTTTATTATCTTTTGGCAAGCAATAAATGGAAAGCTTACATTTAATTTCTGTATATTAATGATTATTCAATGGTTCAATTTGCTGATATTGTTCAGTGCCAATTTGATCCTTCCAGAGGACTTTGTAGCTAAGGCTCTGAGTGGTACTTAGTTAATTGGAGCTAAATTAAAAGTTTAAATTATTAGCATTAAGTTTAATAAAACATTGGGGATTTATTTATAAAATAAATTTATTTTTAGTTTAAAAATCTCATTACCTTTTTTTTTTTAAATTGAATTTATTGGGGTGATTTTAGTTAATAAAATTATGTCGGTTTCAGGTGTACCGTCCTATAATACATCATCTGTATATTGTGTGTTCAACACCCCAAATCAAGATCTTATTACTTTTTAATGGAAGACTTTTGCTTAGTAAATCAGACAATTGCTATAATCTTGGTTCTTGTGTAAATTAAGAATCTGGTAAGCATGTGGTATTTTAGTGTGCTGATGGGTACTGAGGGGTTACAGAGGAAGTAATCCTACATCCGGCATCTGGTCTCTCTGTATCTTCTTCATTGTCCAGATAGTCTCCCTCTCCTTTCTCATATTTCCTTCCCCAGTTGGGCATAAATTAGAGCATTTCTGGAATACAAATTTAAAAAAAATCATGTCACATGTTCATTTATTCACCTGCTTTGTGCCAGGCATTGGTATAGGTAGTGAGGATACAACAGTGAATAAGATAAACATTTGTAGAGCAGTTTTAAAAGCCACTGAGGGTAATGATAACATTTTATGTCTTGATAGAGATTTGAGATAGGTACATGCATGAGTTAAAACTTAGAGTTAAATATTTATAGTTTTTTCCTTTTGATGTAAAATTTACATATAATGACATACACAAGTCTTAAATATGTTTACTGAGTTTTGACAAAAGCATGATCATTACAATTCTGCCTCCTTCCATTGTCAACAGATAACTTTATTTCCTGCTTCACTGAGAAAATAGAAGCCATTAGAAAGGCCTCTTCCCTCAACTTACAAATATATTTCCAGTCATATCTATCCTTTACTCCTTTCCTTCTGTTATTCCTACTGCCATCTTAGGCCAATTTTTGCCACTTTTACTTAGAATTTATTTTTCAATTACACTTGACATACAATATATTAGTTTCAGGTGTACAACATAGTAGTTAGACATTTATATAACTTTCAAAGTGACCACCTCAGTAAGTCTAGTACTTGTTTGACACCATACATAGTTATTACAATATTATTGACTATATTTCCTATGCTGCACTTTACATCCCACAACTGGTTTTTTTTTCTTTGTTTTTTATGTGAGATGCGAGGAGATAGATAGACTCCTGCCTGTGCCTCAATTGAAGTCACCTGGCAACCCCTGCCTGGGGTTGATGCTTGAATCTACAGAGCTATCCTCAGTGCCTGAGGCCAACAGTTGAACCAATTGAGCCACTAGCTGTGAGAGGGGAAGAGAGAGAGAAGAGGGAGAGTGAGAAGGGAAAAAAGCAGATGGTCACTTCTCATGTGTACCCTGACTGAGGTTTGAACCCCGGACATCCACATGCCCGGCCAATGCTCTATTCACTGAGCAAACCGGCCAGGGCTCCATGACTGTCTTTATAATTGCTAATTTATAGTTCTAGTCCTTTCACCTTTTCACCCATCCCCCAGCTCCCTTCCGTCTGGCGACCATCAGTTTTGTTTTCTGTATCTATGACTTTGTTTCTGTTTTATTTGTTTATAAAATGAAAATCTTGTATCATGCTTAAATGCCTACATCATTCCCAATTCTTTGAGGATGGATCCCACTTGACACAGTGCTCAGTATCTGGCCACAGGAAGTCTTTATTCCCCTAGACATGCTAGGTTTCCATACTGTATCTTTACTTCCTCTACCAGGAACAATCTCCACTCTCGTTCTCTACTAAGTGAATACCTACCAATCCTTTGGGATGCACTCAAACAGTTAGAAGTTCCATGAGGACTGAATAGATCTCTCTCATAGCAATATCTCTTTGCAATTTAAGTATTTATTTCTGGATCTAGCCTGTTCTACACAATGCCTTTTTTGTAGTATATATGCAATAGGTATTTGATGGACAACGTCTGCTTTCAAAAAACTTTATGAAGGGTTGGGAAACAAATATCAATGAACCCATATTACCAAGAAGATTATGTGGTTAATTCTAGATAATGTTCTCACAATTACCTCTGTTTTTACATTCTTTAAATAATGGAGTTGGATTAAATAATTTTCAAAGTATATCCTTGCTTAAAAATTTGACCATGTAAGGGTAGTAACAATTTGGTGTGTTGTAATAATAGCATGTAAAAAGTGGTATTTCATTTGCATACTGTTGCACACATTAATGACTACCTTCACCCCTTCCTCCTTGATTTTATTGTGATACACTTGGAAAGAGACTCCTTAATACTGAACTTTTCAAAAATTTACAAAAATGCACTGTGTGCCAAGTTGAGAACTTTATGAAAAAGCACTTACATTGAAAACAGTGATAGTATTTTAGAGGATTTGGAATTTTATTGTTACTGTTAATTCTTTTAAAGAGGTTAGCATGGATGCTGTAAATGGTATATAAATTTCTCCCCAGGTTCTTAACCTCATCTTAAAATTTTAAGTAAAAAGTAACTCATTAGCATGAAAAATAACTATAGTGTCCAGGGTTGAAGTTTTTTATATAAAGAACTCCCTTGAAAGGTGCTGGTCAAATTTCTCTTCTGCATGGTTCATAGCATGTAACTGGTACTCAGTAATATTTAATATAATGAATTACAGAGGCTTTGAAAATTTAGGCCTCTGAAGACCAAATCCAAGATGGTAGATGGGATTTTCACATTACTGTGAAGACAAGGTAGAGGTTGACATGGTTGGTCTCCTGGGTGTGCTTTATCATATAAATGAAAGAGCTATATTCACTTAATTTATTTTAGCAAGGGAAAGACTATTCTCTTTAATGCCACTTATTTAAGACTAAAAAGAAAAGAAGGCCAGAGGAAATAATATTTTCACCTAGGTCAAATGGAATTTAGTACACTATAAAATTTGGCATTTTTCTATACCGACTTGCTTTAACAGGCAACTTTATTTTATTTCCCTTCTTTAAATTTACTTTTTATCTTTGCTTTTCTATGTTATTGGAATTTTGCATGTGTTTTTGAATAAAAATAATAATACAAGAGAAAAATATTGGCCCTGACAAGGTTGCTCAGTGGTATAGGGTCAGCCCAGTGTGTGGAAGTTCTGGGTTTGATTCCTGGTCAGGGCACACAGGAAAAGTGCCCATCTGCTTCTCCACCTTCCCCCTCTCCTTTCTCTTTATCTCTCTCTTCCCTCCCCACAGCCAAGGCTCCATTGGAGCAAAGTTGGAGGGGGTGCTAAGGATGGCTCCATAGCTTCCGCCTCAGGCGCTAGAATGGCTCCGGTTGCAATGGAGCAACGCTCCAGATGGGCTGAGCATCACCTCCTATTGGGCATGCTGGGTAGATCACAGTTGGGCGCATGCAGGAGTGTGTCTCTCTACCTCCCTGTTTTTCATTTCAGAAAAAAAAATGAAATAAAAAATAAATAATAAAAGAGGAAAATAGCACTACATTTTAAATCAATACAAAAAGAATGCTGCTTATTTTCCACTGAGGCAGCAGTGGTCCAGCCAGCAGGAGGCAGCAGGCTTTGGAACCAGAGAGTCAGCCCTAATTCTGGCTCAGCTGTTACCAGCTATTTGGCCTTGGTCTAATTTCTTAAATCCTTCCAGCCTCAGTTTCCTCATTTATAAAGCAAAAATATTAATGTCCACTAAGAATTAGAAAAAAAAAGAATTAGAAACAATGTACTGTAGGCATCTAACATAATGTTGGCACATAGGATGGTATCCAATAAATGGAATATAATGATTGTTCTACCTAAGTCTTAAATAATTATGATTTTTAAGTTTTTATTGAAAAAAATTTGTGCTGTAGATTTTTTAGTGCCTGACATAGGGCCTGATACATGGCAGAGTCTTGATAAATATATATTGAGTAAATGAAATAGTGTAAGTTTGTACAAAAAGGTCTTGGTCACATATACCTTTAGTGCCATGTAGCATAAAGTATAGGGACAATTGTGGAAAAACTCAAGAGTGAAGAAGTGGCCTAAATTCCCCAAACTATCAGATAGCACTGCTGGACTGCATCTTCTTGTTGGGGTGGCTCCAAGAGAGAGATCTGCCCCTTAAGACTTTGCATATTTTTATTTTATTTTGTTTTTTAAAAAATTTTATCTATTGATTTTACAAAGGGGAGGGGCAGGGAACGAGAAGTAGTTGCTTCACTCTAGCTGTTCATTGGTTGCATGTTGTATGTGCCTTGACCAGGCAAGCCCAGGGTTTCGAACCAACGACCACAGCATTCCAGGTCGATGCTCTATCCACTGCACCACCACAGGCTTTATGTATTTATAGGATGAGTGGAGCAACAGCATTAGTGGGGTAAGGTTGAAGGAAGGAACCAAGGGAAGCCTTCTGGTTGAGAAGGTGGTCTCCTTTGAGAGGGGGAGTGTTTGGGTCTGAGAGGCTGAGCAGTTTCCTTCTGCTGAGCCAACTCACCATGGTGCCAGCTTTTTGTTGAGCCTCAGGGCATCTGGATTTGTCTTCCTGAGCATGAAAGTAGTCTTATTTAGCTAATGTCCTTAGTGGTGCATAAACATTAGATTATCATGATTGGCCTATAATCTTGTTTCATAATCAATAGTATTAAATTTGTGCATGTCTTTTTAGAATATTTTGTTAAGTTTCAATTAATACAAAAGTTAAAAAAGTATTTTTTTCTACCCCATTTCCCAAGCTAATTTGCTCATCTGTTCAGAAGAAATCACAGTAACATATTTCTTGTGTATCTTTCCAGAGTTGGTCTCTGTACAAATATGTATGTTCCATATGCTTTATAAACTTGGACAATGGTCACCACTTTCTGACCTTACACCAGCAGTAACTTATAACATAAAAATATTTTTTCTAATTATAATAAGTCTCTTGAAATAAAAAGACAAAGAAAAAAGGAAAATGCTTAAATAATTGCCGACATCATTTAGTCACCCAAATCTTTTAATGCATATGCTCTTACCTGTGATGAAAGTAATTGTGCTTTGTTAAGTAAATGTTCTCCTTGTAATAGGTTCCTGATATTCACACCCCTCCCCAAATTTCTCCCACATGCACACTTTTTTTTACACTAATGAAATAATCTTGAGAATGGGTATCATAAGTAAAAAAAGATAATATGGGCTAAGTCCAAACCTCAGATAAAGTCAGATTTGATTAAAATTTTTTTAGGCTGTTTATATTGTATTATTTATAAGGAAGATATACAAAACATACTGACTAAAGAAAAAAGTGGAGACTAAAAGCTTCTTGTTTGATTATTCTGCTCAAAACTGACAATGGAATTTTGTTTAGTTTGATCAGAAACCTTAAACATTTTCTTTTAATTGGATTATTTTCTAGTTTCTCTTTTCTTCTTTTCTTTCTTTTTTCTTTTCTTTCTTTCTTTCCTCTTACCCTTCCCTTCCTTCCTTCCTTCCTTCCTTCCTTCCTTCCTTCCTTCCTTCCTTCCTTCCTTCCTTCCTTCCTTCCTTCTTTCCTTCATCCCTGGGTCTTTATACATTTAGCTGAATAGGAGAGAAAATTTAATGTTTTGAATGTGAAATTTTTTTATTTACTCTAAGTTTGAAAACTTTTATTCAAATTACAGGTAAATATGGGATTTCACCTGGTTTATTAAGCCTTCTTACATATATTTTGCCAGTTATAGGAATGAAAATTTGTCACCAGCTGTGCTATTCAGTGATCCCCGATAGTCTATTTGGTAAGATGACTATACTGATCATTTTTAACAAACCCACAAAAAATAAAACAAAACAAAACACAAACAAACAAAGCTGTAGACTTTTCCCATCTGGTTTTAAGAGCTATAGCTCAGCTTTTGTGTTCATTAGTTTCTCCACCATATGATTTAGTATGATCTCAGATTCAGTGATGCAGTTTTATCTAATTAAGACATAGTGCAGAATAAGCTTAGAGTGCAGTAGTGAAGGCTCTCAGAGGACTACTGAAAGGCTGACAGTACAGAAGTCATGAGTTGACTTTAAAACTATAATTGCTATTTGGTTTTCACTTGAAAGAAACATGTAATTCAACTGTATTAAAAAATATTTGTATTCACATTTTTTATGTCATTTTTTCCCAAGGTTAGGAACAATCTTTATTCTCTCTTCCACAATGAATACTTCTTTAGATGGTAGTAGTAAATGTAAACATTATAAACTGAGGAGGTCATGCTGATTGGTCAAGGGCAACTGTGAAAGCCAGTCCTAGATTATTAGTGCATTTCCCCTTGGCTTTTATCTTGATAATTTAAGGGCCAGTAACACAAACAATCTATAAAATGTATTTTGGGGTCAATGGGGCTAAAGGCATAAGCTTGATCTTGGCATTCTTTCTTCAAACCACTCCATTGTCATGTGAGGATTACTGAAGCCCATTCATCTTCACCTCATTAATTTCAGAGAAAAATTGTAGCTTGTCCACTTCCTCAGCTGCTTATTCATAGCCTTCCAAGCAAGTAATAAAAATAACAGCTGATACTTATTATGCTGAGTTTTAAGCATTGTTTTAAGTCCTTTTCACATATTATCTCAGTTAATTCATATAAAACCCTATTCACCCAATTTTATAGATGGGATTGATAAGCCCCAAAGAGGTTAAGTAACTTTCACAGACCATGTAATTTCTTTTTTTTTTTTTAATTTTTTTATTTATTCATTTTAGAGAGGAGAGAGAGAGAAGGAGAGAGAGAGAGAGAGAGAGAGAGGAGAGATAGAGAGAGAGAAGGGGGGAGGAGCTGGAAGCATCAACTCCCATATGTGCCTTGACCAGGCAAGCCCAGGGTTTCGAACCGGCGACCTTAGCATTTCCAGGTCGACGCTTTATCCACTGCGCCACCTCAGGTCAGGCCCAGACCATGTAATTTCTAAAGTGAAGCTTAGAAGCTTATTCCAGAGTTCAAACTCTTAGCACTGTCTTCCTTTTAGAATTTTTCCATTGATATGAGGAGAGAAAAAGGAAGAGGGAGGAAGGGTGGGGAAGGAGAGAGAGAGAGAAAGAAAAGCATCAACTCACTCTTTCACTGGTTGTGCATTCAGTGTTTGCTTCTCCTATGTGCCCTGATTGGGGATTGAACCCATGACTTTGTCATGCTGGGATGACACTCTATTCACTGAGCCACATGGCCAGGGCCAAGCTCTTAGCTCTTAATTATTACACCTGTGCTTCTGAAGAGAAGACCCTATTAAAATAATTTTTAGCAAAAGAAATGTTTGGAGTTAGTGTTAGCAAGAAGGATGGGTAGGAGGTGGACAATTACTTGGGAGAAGAGAAGGAATGTGGAAAAGCATTTCATTACTATGAAAGGAACCCAAAGAAAGGGTTGTGTTTCCTGATATGGTTTGATGGTAACTTCTGTTGTTTTAAACAAGTATACCAATAAAATTTGTTACATTATTTCTTTTTTTTTTTTAGGTTGACTTTCTGAGTGCTTATCCTTGTAATATTGCTTGTCTTCAATAGCTATTTAGTAGGTAGATAATTAGGAAAAGCTGATGAAATATTGGGAAAGCAAATTTTAGGCAAGTCTGGTGGTATGCACAACAGTGGCAATTCTGGAGAAAGAATTCTGGCCTTCATATTCTGAAATTGTCTTTAATTCTTTATGTGGTTTAAATGGCATAGAAACACAAACATCTTGCTCGTCTTTCATATATACTTTTATCACATCAAGAAAATACATGCAAGAATAGGTATTTATTGCCTTAATTAAAAGTTCTTTTTTTTTGTTTGTTTTTTTGCATTTTTCTGAAGTTGGAAACGGGGAGGCAGTCAGACAGACTCCCGCATGCGCCCGACCGGGATCCACCCGGCATGCTCACCAGGGGGCGATGCTCTGCTCATCTGGGCGTCGCTCTGCCGCAATCAGAGCCATTCCAGCGCCCGAGGCAGAGGCCACAGAGCCATCCCCAGCGCCCCGGCAAACTCTTGCTCCAATGGAGCCCTGGCTGCAGGAAGGGAAGAGAGAGACAGAGAGGAAGGAGAGGGGGAGGGGTGGAGAAGCAGATGGGCGCCTCTCCTGTGTGCCCTGGCTGGGAATCGAACCCGGGACTCCCGCACGCCAGGCCGACGCTCCGCCACTGAGCCAACCGGCCAGGGCCAAAAGTTCATTTTAATGAAAAAGTATAGGGAAAAATTTGCTATTCATTGAAAAAAAATACTAAAGAAAAAGCATAGTTGGTTTGTTTATAAAAGGCAGTGCTGTTTAAATTATCCCTTGGCATTCAGCTTAGAGTATTTATTGCAAATGTGATCATTAGTCCGGAGTTTTAGTCCATGCTGAATACTCTGCGCCGTCTCACTTCTCAAACTTTAATAGATAGATTCATAGATGAGCAGAAGAGTTGAACCAACATGGCCTATGGTTTACCCTAAGAGCTTGAGGATTTAATAATTAAGTACTGGGTGATCAGTTAGCTTTGCTCAGCTTAGTAAATCATGCATTTTTTCATCTTAGTGACACGGTTAAAATTGGAAATGTCAAAAATGTCTGAACAAGAGCATGATTCATGGACTTGAACTTGCTTTCAAATTTCTTTATTAAAAAAAAGACATTACAAGTAGATTAACCAGAAATTATGGTGTATGAACCTGTCTTCTAGCAAGACTGTTTTTCTAAGTTGGAAAACATTTTCTTCTTTCAACAAAGGTGTTGTTGGGTCTCTCTAAAATATAATAAATAAATTAATTACTACCAAATATCAGAGGCAAAAACTACATGGTCCAAAATAACAGAAGTTAGAACTCATTAATGTGAATGAGTGGGTTTGCTGAAGATGTTTGCGAACCTGGTGTTGCCATTAAAACCGCATGTTGCTAGATTTCATTTGAAATCTCCTTAGACGCAGTTGATCAGCAGGACTGATTTCTACTTAGGCATCTCAAACTCAGAATGGCTCAGACTGAATTTATCGTTCCACTTCCTCTGCCCAACTTGCTTCTCCCTCTGCACTTCTCTCAGTGAATGGTGGTCATTGTCCAAACCAGACACTTGAGAACTATCTGTAGCCCGAGTGCTCCTTCTAAAATAAAATCTGCTAAATCCTGAAGCCAATTTAAACCTGGGAGCACAGATACCAGGGCCTCCATCTGCCTTATCAGCCTCCTTTCTCCCCTCCCGTTTGCACTGTGGCCATGTTGTACCAATTCCTCTTTTTTCCTGTTGTTTGCTCTTTTTAGCCTCTGGATCTTCACCCATGATGTCACGGGAGACTATTCACCCTCCAGCCTTCAATTCCAGTTTAAACTTCTCTTCCAACCTGAAGCTTAAATTCTCTTCCTGCTTATATGCTTCTGTCTGGATTCCATAGATCTCAGTATTTTAAAGAAAATGCGCTTGTAATCTTTTTGTTGTTGTAGTTATTTCTTGTTAGGTGGTTTGTTGCATTAGACTAGGTACATGTAGGAAGGGACTGTTTCTTGCCTGTCATTGTATGCCAAGAGTTTCTTAGGGTGCTTAGCCCATAGAGGACATTTAGCAAATACTTAATTTAATGAATGTATGATTGAGGTGTGCTTTTTTTTTTTGGTGGACCACAGTATCTCTTATGTTACTCTTATATTCTCAAGGTAGCATAAAAGAAGAGGATTTAGAAAATGGAAGTACAAAAGTGCGTAGGGTTCAATGATGGAAAGTGAGGCATGAATGTAGTATACAATTTTAGAGGTAGAGAAGGCTTTTTTAAAGACAGTGTTCATAGTATCAATCTATTAATTGATCTCATACCAATTTACAGTGGAAGAGAGTCTATAGTTTTCCACAGTGAGGGATTGTAGGAACCAGCAAAGTTCAAGCTGGACAGTTTTTTCCAATTTCTAACCTAAACTTATCTTTGACATAATATAAACTAATTTCCGATCTATACACATACTTATGGTATTACACATATTATACACCTATTTATGTTCTTACCAAGTGTTTCCTGTTTTCCTCCAATGTAAAAGGTTTATCCCTGTTTGTATCAACCTGCTTTTCTAACCATTTAATTATTTTTATTGCTCATATTTAAACCATTCTGAGTATGTCACTCTTGCAATCATAAACTGGGATAATCAGTACCTGATTAGTACTGAATAGAGTGAAAGGATTACTACTCTTTAAAGATTCATTATTGTGCTCTTCTGCAACATATCTCTATCATATATCTGCATGATATAATGTAAAGGATTTCATAATTTGTCATTAAAAATATTATTGTCCTTAGTTTGAAATGTTTAGATGGACAAATTGCCAGAAAGTCATTCTTTCTAATAAAATACTATTGTGCATAAGGACCTTAAAAATCACCTTGTGTGACCCCTGAGGGTGCATATGTGTGTATATATATATATGCATATATATATATATATTAATTTTAGTGGTTTGTCCAGGTTGGACTTAATTATCACCCTTTTGTCAAAGAAACTCTAAAGGATGGAATATGCGCTTTGCAAATTGATAACACTTTTTTTTAATCAGTAACTTTCGATAATGACTTGAGAGGAATGACTCTTTCAGGCCTGCAGTGGTTATAATATATAGATGATGCTGTATTATTTGTATAATCTTTTTTTTTTTCCAATAGGTAAACTTGGCTATGGCTAAGATGGGAGAATTTTAGAGCTTGCCTTATATTATGCATATGCATTTAAGAATAGTAGGTTTGGGATTATGGGAAAATGCTTGAAAATGTGCAGGTCAGAACCTTACCAGTTATTCTTGTATTAATCAAATGTCCTTATAATAGGGAATAATATTGACTGAGGCTATTTTAACTACTATATATCAGACTATTTGATGATATACTATTATTATCTCAGTCATGATTTGCTATTAGAGTACCCTGACAGATGTTCACAGATGTTCGTGTGGCAAAATGCTACCTATTAGAAGGAAACACGCAATTCCTTTATATTAATTAAGCTGATATCAATTTAAGAAGTATTTATTTAGCATTTATAATGTGTCTAGCATTAAGCTATATACTGTGAGGAATGCTATTTATTTTTTTTTCTTGTGATGAGAACTTTTAAGATCTTTTAGCAACTTTTAAATATACAGTATAGAATTGTTAACTGTAATAGTCACCATCTGGTTTTATATTTTTAAACTAGTTTGTCTAATGGTTTAATTACAGATGACCCCCATGTTCTACTTTAACAAACACTGCTCTATTTTTCCTTTTCCCATCTCTCTAAAGAAGTGTTTCTGACAACGATCCATCCTGATTCCTTCCTTGGACTCTAGAAGGAAATAGTGACCTCTGATGTAGCCCTGAATAGTTCTTTTTTCTCTCACATTGTTCTTTATTTTATGTGGTTAGATCTCAGGTCTGGCTGGATTGAACACTCTAGGGAGGGAAACCCATGTCTTAAATGATGACATAGAAATGTATAATAAACAAATAATATTGGCACGAGGAATACTATTTTTGACTTTAGGATGGTGAAGATAATCAAATCTCAAAGAAATATAATACTTTAAAATTCTATAATATGAAATATGAATGCTTAAACATTTTTTTGTTGTTATTTTTTCTGAAGTGAGAAGCAGGGGGGCAGAGAGGGAGACTCCCGCATGCGTCTGACTGGGATCCACCCGGCATGCCCACTGGGGGGGGGGGCGATGCTCTGCCCACCTGGGGCATCGCTCTGTTGTAACCGGAGCCATTCTTCCACCTGAGGCAGAGGCCATGGCGCCATCCTCATGCCCAGGTCAACTTTGCTCCAGTGGGGCCTTGGCTGTGGGAGGGGAAGAGAGAGACAGAGAGGGGGAGGGGGAAGGGTGGAGAAGCAGATGGGCACCTCTCCTGTGTGCCCTGGCTGGGAATCAAACTTGGGACTTCCACACACCGGGCCAATGCTCTACTATTGAGCCAACTGGCCAGGACAGCGTTTAAACGTTTTTACAGTTTTTATCACCTTCCAGTTTTCAGTGAAAATTTCCCTTGGTTGCTTTATTTTTAAAATGATAATAGTAATAACAATAATTTGTTTCACTCTTTACATTTAGATTACATTTAGGTATAGAAATAAGTTGACCTAGCACTTTCCATTTGAACAAAAAAAAATATTTTTAAATGTTTATTTTATTGATTTTAGAGAGAGGAAGGGAGAGAGCAAGAGAGAGACAGGAACATCGATCTGTTCCTGTATGTGCCCTGACTGGGGATCGAACCGGTAACCTCTGTGTTTTGGGACAATGTTCTAACCAACTGAGCTATCCAGCCAGGGCAGAACAAAAATTGTTTAAACTAATACAGCATTTTATTTTATTAAAAATTTTTAAAATTAAATTTAATGAGGTGACATTGATCAATTAGAGTACATAGGTTTTAGGTGAACAAATTTATACCGTTTGAACTGTAGATCGAGTTATGTACCCATCACCCAAAGTCAAACCATTTTCCATCCCGTGTATTTGTCCTCTTTACTCCCCTCCCCTCCTCCCTTGAAAATCTTTTTCTTTTAGTGTAATTCTCCCCCACCCCCTGACCAATTATAATGGTTATAATAAGCTTTAGTTCCACCAAGCCAAGGCAATGACTCTTCATGTATTTATGTTTCCTAAAAAAGTAAATAATAATGTTAAATAAAAAAAAAGTTAAATATGCTTACATAGTTGAAGTATATGCTATAAATAATATTTAATTCTATTTTTTCCACTTAACATTATCTTATAAATATTTTCTGTTATTAAAAATCTTTATAAACATCATTCCCAATATTTATATGGTACATGGACATATCATAATTTTTATCATACTTCTACCTATTTCATATACATTTTTTCTTATAATCAGATACTTAAAAATAATAATCACATCAAGGTAAGACTTTTGGAGGGTAAAAGAAATGTTAAAAGCAGTATTAGTTATTTGTAAAAGTAGAGCTATTTACTTCTTGTTTCAGTTCTGAATACATAGTACTCCTTCCCTATTTTACCTGCTTTTCTTAATTTGATTCATTTTTTTCCCCTGTTTACTTTGCTTTGTAGTTTTCTCCGAATTAAGGAATCCATTTACTATGAAAATCTCTCTTCTCTTGTCCGCTGTTTCATGGTACTCATTGAATAAAAAGGTATTTCAAAGAGTTTACAGTATGATATCCAGCAGTTCAAAGAAAACATCATTAAAATGTTGTTGTTGACAGGTCCTCTATAAAAGAAGCTTTGTACCTTGTGCAGTTTCACCTTGAGTCATATTGGAATTCTAGCTAAGTAAAAAATTTCAGAAAGAGTTCATTTATCTCTTGTAGTCACACATTAAATCTTTATTTTTACGACTCTCCCTACAGTACATGCTATGCATGATTGATATGGTGACTTTGGCTATACTGCTTGTGTCTTTTTCTTTCTGTTTTTCTTTTGCTGTTGTTTTGAAACTAGCATTTAAAGGGATTAACTGGAAAAAGATACCAGAAATAGCTATTAAAAATTGAAATCGCTTACTGCCTGCATGCACATCAAAGATTATTTAGATGAATGCAGATACTTAGTAATATAAACATGAATATATGTCTCATATAAACTGATGCTTTTGGTAATCCTAGCTGCAGCCCTGTTGAGAGAGAGAGAGAGAGAGAGAGAGAGAGAGAGAGAGAGAGATAAAGAGAGAGAGAAAGAGAGAGAGAAAGAGAGTGTGTGTGTATGTGTGTGTGCATGCAAAGCTATTGAGAAGACTACTGTTTAGTCTACCATGGCATTCTTATTGCATCAGAACTAGGGCAATGCCTTATATGATTGAAATTAATCAACCAGTATACCCTTTGGGCTTTAGCTATTCAATGAAAATAAAGATGCAGGAAAGAAAAATGCTATTAATATCAGTGACAGAATTGTAGTTTCTATCTACAGATTTTTTTTCTTTTAGTTACTAAGGCAGTGAAGCTCCAATTGTCTAGTAATTAAGAATTTTAATTTTCAAATTTGTTTTTATTTTTTTATTGACTTTATTAAGGTGACATCAGTTAATAAAATTATATAGGTTTCAGGTGTATAATTCTATAACACATCATCTGTATATTGTACTGTGTGTCCACTACCTCAGGTTCAGTCTCCTACTGTCACCGTTTATTCCTGCTTTAACCTTTTCTGCCTCCCACCCTCTTTCTCTCTGCTAATCATCATACTGTTGTCTGTGTCTATGATTTTTTTTTCTTAATCTCTTTACCTTTTTCTCCCAGTCCCCCAACACCCTTCCCCTCTGACAGCTATCAATCTGTTTTCTATATCTATGTCTCTTTATTTTGTTTGTTAGTTTATTTTGTTCATTAGATTCTACATATAAGTAAAATCATTATGATATTTGTCTTCCTCTGACTGGCTTATTTCACTTAGTGTAATATGTCTGTGTCCATTCATGCTGTTGCAAAAGGTAAGATTTCCTTTGTTTTTATAGCTGAGTAGTATTCCATTGTGTCAATGTACCACAGCCTTTCTGTCCACTCATTTACTGATGGGCTCTCAGGCTGCCTCCACATCTTGGCTATTGTAAGTAATGCTGCAAAGAACACTGGGGCATATATTCTTTTGAATCAGTGTTTCAAGTTTCTTTAGATATATCCTTAGAAGTGGAATTTCTGGTTCATATGGCAGTTCTGTTTTTAATTTTTGAGGAAACTCCATACTGTTTTTCATAGTAGCTGCTCCAGTCTGCATTCCCACAAGGATTCCCTTTTCTCCACATCCTTGCCAAAACTTGTTTGTTGATTTACTGATAATAGCCATTCTGACATGTGTTGGATGATTTCTCATTATGGTTTTAATTTGCATTTCTCTGATGGTTAGTGATGTGGAGCATCTTTTCATATGTCTCTTGGCCATCTGTATGTCCTTTTTGGAGAAGTGTCTGTTTAGGTCCTTTGCCCATTTTTTTTAATTGAATTATTTGTTTTTTTGGTGTTCAGTTGTATTCTTTATAAATTTTGGATATTAACCCCTTATCAGATGTATCATTGGCAGATATCTTCTTCTAGTTAATAGGTTGATTTTCTTTTTGTTGATGGTTTCTTTTAGTGTGAAAAATCTTTTTAGTTTTATGTAGTCCTTTTTGTATATTTTTTTCTTTTGTTTCCCTTGCCTAAGAAGATACATCAGAAAAAATATTGCTACAAGAATTGTCTGAGATTTTACTGCTTATGTTTTCTTCTAAGAGCTGTATGGCTTTGAGTCTTACACTGAAGTCTTTATTTCATTTTGAGTTTATTCTTGAGTATGGTGAAAGAAGGTGGTATAATTAACATTTTTTTTTGCATGTAACTGTCCAATTTCCCCAATACCATTTATTGAATCTTTACCTCACTGTATGTTCTTTTCTCCTGTATTAAATATTAATTAACCATAAAAGTGCGTTTATTCCTGTGCTCTTTATTCTGTTCCATTGACCTGTATGTCTGTTTTGATGCCTGTGCCATGCTGTTTTGATTACCATGGCCTTGTAATTTAGTTTGAATTCAGGTGGCATGATTCCTGAAACTCTGTTCTTCTTTTTCAAGATTACTGTGGTTATTTGGCGTCTTTTGTTGTTTCATATAAGATTTTGGCATATTTCTTCTAGTTCTGTGAAATGCACCATTGTTATCTTGATAAGAATTGTGTTGAACCTATAAATTACTTTAAGTAGTATGGACATTTAATGATGTTAATTCTTCCTGTTCATGAACACAGTATATATTTTCACTTATTTGTTTCTTTCTTCAGTGTATATAATTTTCTGAGAACAGGTTTTTTACATTCTTGGTTAAATTTATTCCTAGATAGCCTGACCAGGCGGTGGCACAGTGGATAAAGCGTCGGACTGGGATGCGAAAGACCCAGGTTCGAGACCCTGAGGTCGCCAGCTTGAGCGTGGGCTCATCTGGTTTGAGCAAAAAGCCCGCCAGCTTGAACCCAAGGTCACTGGCTCCAGCAAGGGGTTACTCGGTCTGCTGAATGCCCGCAGTCAAGGCACATATGAGAAAGCAATCAATGAACAACTAAGGTGTTGCAACACGCAATGAAAAACTAATGATTGATGCTTCTCGTCTCTCTCCATTCCTGTCTGTCTGTCCCTGTCTGTCCCTCTCTCTGACTCACTCTCTGTCTCTGTAAAAAAAAAAAAAAAAAATTATTCCTAGGTATTTATTCTTTTTTTTTTTAATTTTTTAAATAAATTTTTATTAATGTTAATGGGATGACATTAATAATTCAGGGTACATATATTCAAAGAAAACATGTCTAGGTTATCTTGTCATTAAATTATGTTGCATACCCCTCGCCCAGAGTCAGATTGTCCTCTGTCACCCTCTATCTAGTTTTCTCTGTGCCCCTCCCCCTAAATCTCTCCCTCCCTCCCTCCTGCATTCTCCCTCCCCCCACCCCTGGTAACCACCACACTCTTGTCCATGTCTCTTAGTCTCGTTTTTATGTTCCACCAATGTATGGAATCATGTAGTTCTTGTTTTTTTCTGATTTACTTATTTCACTTCGTATAATGTTATCAAGATCCCACCATTTTGCTGTAAATGATCTGATGTCATCATTTCTTATGGCTGAGTAGTATTCCATAGTGTATATGTGCCACATCTTCTTTATCCAGTCTTCTATTGAAGGGCTTTTTGGTTGTTTCCATGTCCTGGCCACTGTGAACAGTGCTGCTATGAACATGGGGCTACATGTGTCTTTACGTATCAATGATTCTGAGGTTTTGGGGTATATACCCAGTAGAGGAATTGCTGGGTCATAAGGTAGTTCTATTTTCAGTTTTTTGAGGAACCACCATACTTTCTTCCATAATGGTTGTACTACTTTACATTCCCACCAACAGTGTATGAGGGTTCCTTTTTCTCCACAGCCTCTCCAACATTTGTTGTTACCCGTCTTGTTGATAATAGCTAATCTAACAGGGGTGAGGTGGTATCTCATTGTAGTTTTGATTTGCATTTCTCTAATAACTAATGAAGCTGAGCATCTTTTCATATATCTGTTGGCCATTTGTATTTCTTCCTGGGAGAAGTGTCTGTTCATGTCCTCTTCCCATTTTTTTATTGGATTGTTTGTTTGTTGTTGAGTTTTATGAGTTCTTTGTAAATTTTGGATATTAGGCCCTTATCTGAGCTGTCGTTTGAAAATATCAGTTCCCATTTAGTTGGCTGTCTGTTTATTTTGATATCAGTTTCTCTTGCTGAGCAAAACCTTTTTATTCTGATGTAGTCCCATTCATTTATCTTTGCCTTCACTTCTCTTGCCATTGGAGTCAAGTTCATAAAATGTTCTTTAAAACCCAGATCCATGAGTTTAGTACCTATGTCTTCTTCTATGTACTTTATTGTTTCAGATCTTATATTTAGGTCTTTGATCCATTTTGAATTAATTTTAGTACACGGGGACAGGCTGTAGTCGAGTTTCATTCTTTTGCATGTGGCTTTCCAGTTTTCCCAACACCATTTGTTGAAGAGGCTTTCTTTTCTCTCTCCATTCCTGTCTGTCTGTCCCTCTCTCTGACTCACTCTCTGTCTCTGTAAAAAAAAAAAAAAAAAAAAAAAAATTTATTCCTAGGTATTTATTCTTTTTGAAGCAATTGTGGATGAGATTGCTTCCTTAGTTTCCCTTTTTTTATAGCTTATTATTGTATAAAAATGCAACTTATTTCTGGATATTTATTTTGTTTCCTGCTACTTTACTGAATTCAGTGATCAGTTCTGGATGATCTCTCTATTTCCACTTTACTGAGAATTTTTATCATAAATGGGTGCTGGATTTTTATCAAATGCTTGTTATGCATCTATTGATATGATTATGTGATTTTTATCCTACATTTTGTTTATATGGTGTATTACCTTTATTAATTTGTGGATATTGTACTAACCTTGCATCCCCAGAATAGATTTCATTTGATCATGGTGTATGATCTTTTTCATGTATTGCTGGATTTGGCTTGTAAATATTTTGTTGAGGATTTTAGTAGCTGTGTTCATCAGGGCTATTGTCCTATAATTTTCTTTCTTTCTTTGTTTCTTTTTTTTTTTAGTGTCGTTTGGAATTAGAATAATGTTGGCCTTGTAAAATGAGGTTAAGAATGTTATTGCCAAAAAAAAAAAAAAAAAAGAATGTTATTGCCTCTTGAACTTTTTGGAACAGTTTGAGAAGAACGGGTGTTAATTCTTCTTTGAATGTTTGGTAAATTTACCTATGAAGCTATCTGGTCCAGAACTTTTGTTTTTTGGGAGTTTTTTGATTACTGCTTCAATTTCATTAGTTGCAATCTGTCTGATCAGATTTTCTGACTCTTCCTGATTCAGTTTTGGAAGATTATATGTTTCTAGGAATTTATTTGTTTCTTCCAACAGATTGTCCAATTTGTTGGCAGATAGTTGTTCATAATTTTTTTTTTTTTGCAATTCTTTGTACTTCTTTGTTGTCAGTTGTTACTTCTCCTCTTTCATCTCTGATTTTAGGTATTTGGGTCCTCTCTCTTTTTTCTTGATGAGTCTGGTTAAAAGTTTGTCAATCTTGTTTATCTTTTCATAGAACCAGCTTTTGGTTTCATTGATCCTTTGTATTTCTTTTTTTTTACTCTATTTTGTTGATTTTTGCTCTGATCTTTTTATTATTTCCTTCCTTCTGCTCACTTTGGTCTTTGTTTGTTGTTCTTTTTCTAGTTCCTTTAAGTGTAAAATTAGATTGTTTATTTGAGATTTCCCCATTTTTTCAGGCAAGCCTGTAATACTATGAATTTAGGACTTAGGACTGCTTTGTCTGTGTCCCACAGAGTTTGGTTGTTGTTTTCTCATGTTTATTTGTTTCAAGATATCTTTTTTAAAAGATTTTATTTATCCATTTTATAGAGGAGAGCAAGAGAGAGAGAGAGAGAGAGAGAGAAGGAAAGAAGGGGGGAAGAGCAGGAAACATCAGTTCCCATATGTGCCTTGACCAGGCAAGCCCAGGGTTTCAAACTGGCAACCTCAGCATTCCAGGTCGAGGCTTTATTCACTGCCCCACCACAGTCAGGCTCAAGATATCTTTTGATCTCTTCCTTGATCTCATTGTTAACCCATTTATTTAGTAACATGTAATTTAGCCTCTGTGTCATTTGTTGTTTTTTTCTTGTGATTGCTATCTAGTTTTATACCATTATGGTCGAGGAAGATGCTTGATATGATTTCAAGCTTCTTAAATCTATTGAGACTTGTTTTGTGTCCTTACATGTGGCCTAGTCTAGAAAATGTTTCATGTGCATTTGAAAATAATGTATATTTTGCTGCTTTGGGGTGAAATGCTCTGAAGATATCAATTAAATTAATCTGATCTAGTGTGTCATTTAAGGTTGCTGAAAGAGATTTAAAATGAAAATTGATTTTTTTAAATTAGAGAGGTATTTATTAACTCTTTGGGTAGTGAGTTTTTTTCATGCTTGCTGACCCTGGGGAGTGAGTTTTTTTTTTTAATGAAATTAGTTCCAGTCTCAGTTTTATTAACTTAAAATCATGTTTGTTTGATAACCAATTTATGGAAATAAGAAGAACATAAATTTGCCTTATTTAAATGTTGCCTTACACATGTATGAACGTACTCTTGAATAGTCAGGAGGTACGAGGACTTACATGAATGTTCATACTACTCAAAGGGTTAAAGAAGGAGACTTTAGTATCTAAACAACTTGATTAATTTTTCTCACTGTACAAATTAACTTGGTCTTTTTCAATAATTCTATTGAAACTGCTTGAACATGGGTAACCACTGACCTCCACACGGGTATCTGTGGGATCTTCTCTTTGTAAGACACTGTGCTAGGGTACACTAAAGTTACTCAGAAGTGTAAGTCCCTGTCCTTGTCCTCAAAGTCCTAAGCATGGAAATAAAACATAAGGAACTAGAGTATTTGAAAGTGATTTGTAAACTTTAATATGAAAATATAATTGGTTATAAGTATAACTTAAATTTTTAGTAACAGCGAGTTAATGTGTCACAAAAAATAAATCTAAAAATGCAAGTGGAATTCAAAATTGGTTGACCATACCAACTTGACTGGAAAGCTGAGAAAAGATGTCTTTAAAAGGTAATAATTAGACTGAATTTTTAATGGTTATTTTAAAAAAGTTGATAATTTGATAATAGGAGATCCTTCAGATAGAAGCAATAGCAAGAACACATGCTTGAAGTTACCCTTGAGAGGCAGTAGTTTGATCAGTTCTTCTTGGCATTATAGCGTCATTGTACAGCCAGATTACACGCATTCAACTTTTGGTGTCACTACAGCTATTATTATTTTCATATTGTTAGTAACATTTATGTTGTGGTATCATGAAATATTTTTCTGAAAGGTAATAAAACCAATCATTTTATTATCTTCATCATTAGTAATACAATAAAGATGATAGTAATGATTGTTAGTATTTATTGTTTTTTAACAATGTACCCACTATTTCAAAGTGTTTTACATGTATTAACTTATTTTATTCTGAAAATAATTATATGAGGCAAATATTATTATTAATTCCCATGAATAACTGAGGCACAGATAGTCTAACTTGCCCAAGGTCAAACAATGAGTAAAATTGTTATACAGCTCATAAGTTTAACTAGGGCCATATTGGGGAGCAGTTTCTTCACTTATTTATTTTTTCAACTTAATTTTTTTTTCATTTTTATTCAGATATAATTGACATAAGTTTCAGGTGTATAGCATAATGGCATAATGGGGAGCAGTTAAATATAAGAATGCATATGGGTAATGGAAAAGACTATGAGGTTAGTAGAAAACTAACCATAACTCTTCAGCACAGAAGAGTTGTATGGTCAGACTGTTCTAGGGAGACAAAGCTAGAAAGTGTGAAGGACACAGACTGGAAGCGGAGAGACTAAGCTACAGCAGTTATAGGGGCCTGAGGTTGGGAGGGACAGGAAGAATGGACAGGAAGGGCCGGAAAGGAAGATTTCATTGGGCTGTGCTATTAATTGGTAGGGGAGAAGAGGGTGTTAATGATGATTTATGAGTGTTTCACTTAGGTTAATGGTGATATTAACAGGTAGTCAGTCTGACCTCATATTTAACCAACCTCCAAATACTTAACAGTTCAATCAACCTGCTTTTGAAATTCTCTTTCCTTCTTTATGTTGGTGATTATTTTTAAATCCTGGTTTTCATTTTATCTAATTCCTCACTCAGAGTTCTTTCCTATAGGCACAGCCTTCAATGTCTCAATCTGAAGCTCATTTGTTTTTCTTTTACATGGCCCCTTCGCATTACAGAGAGAGTATGCTGTCCAATGACCTTTAATCTGGAAGCAGGTAACCTCATAGAGAGAGAAAGCTGGGCCTGAATCCCAACTACACTTTGTTAGCTATAGAATAACAGTGTCTTTGATCTTAATATGCTCATTAATAAGTGGGAATGATACCTCCCTTATGAAATTGTTATGAACATTAAATGAGTTTAGGGTAACGTCTCAAAACACAGTTCTTTACCAAGTTTTGCTTTTTTTTTTGTTACCTTTTCTCCTATTCAGATATTTCCTTTTTGAAAAAAAAATTATTTTTTACATTTTATTTTAAAAATTACATTTAAAGGGGTGACATTGATCAGTAAGAGTACATAGGTTTTAGTTAACCATTTCTATAGCATTTGACCTGTTGATTATGTTGTATATCCATCACCCAAAGTCAAATCATTTTCCATCAGTGTATATTTGTGGCTTTTTGCTCCCTTCCCCCTACACCCCCCCAGGTAACCATAAATTTTATCTATGTCTATAAGTCTCAGTTTTATATCCACCTATGTGTGAAATCATATAGTTCTTAGCTTTTTCTGATTTACTTTGTTTCAACTTGCTTCCCTGATGGGAGCTCTTCCTACATTAAGAGGAATAGTCATGATTTTCTTTTGCTTGCCAGATGCTAACCTGTACATTGTCATCTTTCATGAATAAATGGCACAGTGATTGTCTTTCAGTTTTAAACACAGAATGAGTTAATACTCCAAAAACGTAAGATGAACTACAAAGAGATGTAATTATAAACTGATTTTATGTGAAATTACATTTCAGACTGGATGTGAAAATTTATCTTCAAATTGGATTCTTAAATGCAGTATGAAGACAAGCTGTTGGGAACACAATATATGAAATATAAAATTTTCTAAACCCCTTACCTATCTTGACATTTTATTTGGACAGATGTTATGAATGATATAATGATTGATCTTTTATGTAGCAGTTAAAATAGGTATTTTATTTGATTCAACAGATGCTATTGTGAAGAGAATGTATCTCAGCAAAATAATGACTCACACAGAATGAAGAAGCACCTTTTTTTGTAGGTAGATGAGCCAAGATAATATTTGTGATGGGTAACTAATCCAAGTGGCGAAGATGGCTATGTTTTTGTTAAGGATTTGGAAATGAACCACAGGAGAGTTTTTCTTTATTCAGTTAACTTTCGTGAATGTCAAACTCTCAAGGATAATATATTAAAAATAATTCCAGAGCACAGAAAAGGTTTTAGGTGTGACGTAGTACAACCACTTTGTTTTAGAACGAGACTGAGGACTACAGATGGAAAGAGACTCTCCCAAGACTCCCCATTATGGTAGTGGCTAGAGCATTTAAATATCATTTCAACTAAACCCTGGCCTAGGAATGAGGTTTCTGTGAAATTGTAAAATAAATAAATAAATAAATAAATAAGTAATAAGACTTGGGGCTTAAACTTCTTTAATCATTACTTATAATTACTTCTTCTATCCATATTTATTTAAAAATCAATTTAAAAACCAAAGTTCAGCGCTTCAGGAGTATGTGTCTTGTTGGTCACCTGTGCTCGGACATTCTCCTGGGGCATGTGAACCCTAGTGTGAAAAGATGCCTCAAAGGTCGCTTACGGCTATGATAGTTCAGATTCACCCCTGGTGAATTTGATCTGTCCACACGTTTTTCTGAATAAAGAAAAATATCTTACCATTTAACTGTTGATCAAATTTTATTTTGAAAATTATTGGAAATATAGTACCAGTAAGCCACTTAAAAACAATATGGTAAACTCTTGCTTTCCAGCCTAGGTTAAATCCATACTAACCCCCCCCCCCACACACACACACACACACACAGGTGCACGCACATACACGGGGATTCTTACAATGTTCATATCTGTTTATAGTTTCTGTGTGTGACTCCTGTCCAAAGATTTTTCAGGTTCATGTGAGAGCAGAGTAGCATGGATGAACAGACGGTGTGGGAACTAGGTAGGCACGCTCTCTTCTAAAGCCTAGTTTGCCTTTTGGATTGTCACCTGAAATCTGCATAATGCTCCTTTTACTTGCAAGAGTAAAATGAAACAGAAACTTTGATGTGTCCAAAACTCAAAGCAAGTTTTGTATACAATGGATACAGTAATGATTGTATGGTAAGTATATATGAGATTGTCAGAAAGTATCAATGTTTGGAAACTAGTGTTTTAATGAGAGGATTTTATTTGTTGTTGCTATTTTGATTTTCCATCAGCTTCTCAGTTCTACTTTTCTGGTTTAAGGGAAAACCAGAAAAAAGTAAAAATGTTTTTTAAAGCAGTCTAGTACATCATAATACAGGTTATTTGAATGAATGAGTGAGCAGTGGTTGTCCTTGCGGCGGGGATAGAGTTGGTGTGAGGGAAGGGGCTGCACACAGAATTCTCTAGGTAGCCTTCCCAACCACAGGTATGCACCCTCTTTCCCATTCTGAGGTTCTCCATCCTGGAGGAGGACCATGGTTTGGAAGCAATGAGTTGAAATATATTTGGAAAGCATCCAAACCATGAGGCTGTGAGCTTTGCACCAAATTTTCAACTTCAGTGGAGTCTGGGTTTATTTTAGCAATGTGGCACATTTTTGGTTTGATGATTTAAGTTTTATTTTTAAATTAAGTTGTAATAGAAGATGAAGTTACTTTTGAAATATATGAGTTTAAGTCTTCCAAGGATACTATTTATGAGCAAGGTAATTTTTCATTATGGCTAAGCTTAGAATTCTTGCAAAATTATAAGCAATCATATTCTTATTGTTTCAAATGATAGAGCTCTCCCAACAAGTAAAAATTTCATTGACAAGAAGAATTTTCCCACCCAAACAGGATACTTATTTTTTTATAGAGTTCAACCACCAGACTTTACCTTATAGAAAACAATAGCATTTTCTTTGCCAAGCCCTCCAATTCATCTCTAATGGATGAGATTGTATAAGCCTTGTACTTGCATTAGTGCCTTTTGAAACTAAGAGAACTCTGTGGAAACACTTAGCACAGCACCTGGTGCACGGTAAAAGCTCAAGAAATGATAGTCTTTTCTGACTTTTCTTCATTCTCAAGAGATATTAATAGATGTACAGAATTTATTTCAACAAATGAACATACAAGGGTGGGCAAAGTCGGTTTACAGTAGTTTATATGGAAAATAATACAATAATTAATAAATAATAATACAAGGCCCTGGCTGGTTGGCTCAGTGGTAGAGCGTCGGCCTGGCGTGCAGAAGTCCTGGGTTCGATTCTCGGCCAGGGCACACAGGAGAAGCGCCCATCTGCTTCTCCACCCCTCCCCTTCTCCTTCCTCTCTGTCTCTTTCTTCCCTCCTGCAGCCGAGGCTCCATTGGAGCAAAGATGGCCCAGGCACTGGGGATGGCTCTGTGGCCTCTGCCTCAGGCTCTAGAGTGGCTCTGGTCGCAACAGAACGACACCCCGGATAGGCAGAGCATTGCCCCCTGGCCCCCTGGTGGGCAGAGCGTCGCCCCCTGGTGGGCATGCCGGGTGGATCCCGGTTGGGTGCATGCGGGAGTCTGACTGTCTCCCCGTTTCCAGCTTCAGAAAAATACAAAAAAAAAAAAAATAATTCAAGAATACACTTTCACATACTCACAACTGTAAACCTACTTTTGCCCACTCCTGTGTTTGTTGGTTTGGGAAACTTGTCAAAAATTAGAAAAAAATCTCTCTGCTGGGCAGTGTGTCTCATTTTCAAGCATATTGATCAAAATGTAATAACAGGATAGCTTTTTAAAGGAACTTCAAGTGAGTTCAATTTAATCAAATTTTTTTGCCCCCTTTAACCAAATTTTATTTAATATTTATAAACTATACAGAGGGCACTTGTATGGACATTGTAGAGGATAAAAAGAGGTGACATTGGTTCTGTGTCCAAGGAATTTATAAATCCAAGATTGGTGAATATGAGGGACAAATATGATATATTCAGTATAGTATATATACCCACACAGTCACATGTATATATATGTATAAACATATACACTATATAGCATGTACATAGCACACTGTAGAACCCAGATCTCCAAATATCTAAGTCCGTTATTCTTTCCACTCTACCACACCCCTCCACGACTGGGTGCCCAGCTCCTTGAGAAAGAAAGTGAGTTTTAATCCCCACCTCCCATTTATTTAGTGTAGTCTGTGCTTCAGTATACCTCCAAATAGTAGCCTTCTTTCATTCAATTAGAACTTTTGAAAGAAGCATGCATAATTAGCAAAGTAAATGAATTATAGATTATTTATGAGTGAAAATAAAATTTAAAAATTATTTAAAGTATATACAATAACCTAATTTCCTGGTTAACATGTATTTTGCTGATAGAGGAAAGTGGAAATCTTTTTGGGCCTGCTTTAATGAACATGTAAGACTCAAGAATAATTAATGTTCTCAAATACTTAAAAACAGTTCACCTAGAGAGTTTAAGTGGGTCATGCATATTTACTTTATTATTTTTTTTCTTTTTAATCTTTTATTTAATAGATGCAAAGATGAAGTTAAATCTTATCTTGATCAAAGTATAATAGATTCAGTACTATTGGCATTGGAATAACAATTATTATTGTATTGCACTCATCTATATCACTTTTTTTTTGCTCATTTTGTCTCTCCCTTCAGATTTTAAGATCTTTCTTTTCAGTGTAGAGAATAAGACAGTATTTTCCTCACAAACATCTAATCTGTGTTGAGCCAAGGTGGACAGCAGGTAGCTTATTAATACATTGATTATGTATAATAAGAAACTGTGTTATGCCCTGAGGAATAGGAATATGAAGAGAATATACTGCTCACAAAAATTAGGGGAGCGAGGAATGTGATATATATATATATATATATATATATATATATATATATGAACGTGCAGATACTCTAGTACTTTCAGCATTTTGTATAGTGAATTTTCACCAATGAAATAAAAGTTGGTTTTGCATCTCATTTGCATAACTGAACAACTTTCTTTGATTTATTGTTTGTTTTTCTGATATTCTTGTTTAATAAAAAAAATCAAATGCTTTTTTTTATCGCTTTATATTCATTTTGAAATATTCCCTAATTTTTGTGAGCAGTATATTAAAACATGACTGTTGGCTACAAGTTACTTAGAGTCTATTAGAAATGGCACATGTAAATAATTACGGCAGGGGATACCATGTTACATAAAAGAGGTCCAAACAGAGTGCTGTGAGAATTTAGAAAAGAGTTGTTACTTTTGCCTGGGAAACTCAAGAAAGCCTTCCTAAAATAGCTGGCATTTGAGCTGGGCTCTTAGAGGCTGAATTTGAGCATTTTCTACCATGTGTATGAATTAGTTAAGGTAGTTAAAAGACCTAGTTCATGCTACAGTGTCTAGCACCCAGTAAATGTTCAGTAAATGTATGCCAAATAAGTGCTTAAACTTCACGGTGAATTGTATGCCACTAGACGACTGTTTTCCTCATATGAGGGGTGTCAGACAAGTAATTGGAAAATTTTTGCCCAACTGCTGACTTGAGCAGTGCCTTTGCATTTATCAAGGACTTTAACTGCTTAGTTTCCCTATATTCATGTTCCTGTGAACATTAGCCATTGTGCTTTGTCCCTGAAAAATGGTGCAGCTGCTTGGTGGCTATTTCACACTCCCCTCATTAATCAGCTGTTTACCAGCAAGCTGGATTGACATCTGACAAACGTGATCGTCTGCAGGGACTGAGAGGAGGAATATCCAGCAGTTGGGAAGTGTCTGGTGCTCTGATTTGGCGTTCTTGAGTTGCATGGGTGGAGAAGGATGGAAGCTTATTTTCAAGCCAATTATGAAGATAGGGAGATGCGGATAACCTTTGTGTGGGGGTAGCTCTGAAATGCTGTGTTCATGAAACAGTGCAGAGCCTAACAATGACGCTGACACTAGTAGTTCTCAAGCTCCACCATATGCTTACTATATGATATGTCATTTGCATTTACTGCCTGCTTAACTTTATAATAAGAGATGAGTGTTTGCATGCAGTGTGTTAAGGAAAATCTGAATACTGATCATCACTTTTAAAATGTTGCTTCTGAGTATCTACTTATGAGAGTGTCTGTCTTCCTGCTTAAAAATGATTTCCTGACTGACAATGGAAAAGCATCGACTCGGAATGCTGAGGTCGCCAGTTCAAAACCCTGGGCTTGTCCAGTCAGGGCACATACGAGAAGCATCTATTAGAGCTGATGCTTCCCACTCCGCCCCCACCCCTTTTCTCTCTCCTTCAGAATAAGAAAAAAATTTCCTGCTACTTAGATGCCCTTAATACTGTATTTTCATTTTGTATTTAATTATGCTTTTTCAGCAAAATATTTTTTGTTATTTACTAAAACACAATTAGAGGGTCATCTATTGAAAAAAAGTAGCTGCCAGGAACAGCCTCTGCATACCTCTCCTCTGCATGGTCATAGTTCTAAACATAGGCTTCTTTATCTTTTTTAGAATTTTTTTTTATTCAGTAAGAGAAGGGGAGGCAGAGAGACAGAATCCCGCATGCACCCTGACTAGGATGCACCCACCAAGCCCACTAGGGGGTGATGCTCTGCCAATCTGGAGCATTGCTCAGAGGGAGTGAGGGAGAGAGAGAAGTGGGAGGGGGAGGGGTAGAGAAGGAGATGGGTGCTTTCTATGTGTGCCCTGGCCGGGAATTGAACCTGGGACATCCACACACCAGGTGACACTCTACCACTGAGCAAACCAGCCAGGGCTCTTTTTTAGATTTGATTCTTACTTTGTGCTCTAGTTTCTGTAAATTATCATGTGCTGTGTTTTTACCAGATGCCTTGTGCTGGTAATGACCACTGTGCTCTAGTTTCTCTGTCCCTGCAACCAGGGTTAACAAAGTAAATGATTATTTAATATTTGTACAATGATTGGATGAATGGGTCCAGCTCTTGAATTCCAGTCAAATCTGCTGCTTGCTGATTGTGTTCCCTGCTTGAGTTTTCCTCTGCCTTTGCTTTGCCCATCATTATGCTTCACACAGATGGTAGGAAGCCTCTGTTATTTCAGGTTGGACCTCCATCATTGCTGGAGTGGTCTTTTGAGAGATGCTTTCACCTTCAAAATAAACTTTCTTTCCACTCCTTCATACATAAGGTCTCAACCCAGAGGGCCAAGTCCCTGGAGACCTTGCAGACTTCTATGTTTGGCCATAATAATCGGGCCCATGTTGCGCTGTGAGAGGCGTGTCCGTATTTCCAGGTTTGCCTGGTACAGCTCTGATTTTCTCCTGCTGCTCTGGTTTGTTTTCATTAACAGATCCCCTTCACTCTCAAAGGTGCCTCAGTTGGGGTAATAAATTATGTAATATGGTCACCTAATCTCTTCCTAAGATATGACAATAACTGAACTTTAAATTTTGTCTTATCTGTGTCAATTTTAGTGCCATACTGTGAAACTTTGAGGTTTAGTTTTTAAAATCAGATCACACATAGTTTAAATGATTTGGAGTTTATAGCTATTTGAATAGAGGTTATAAACTATAAATATATCAAATAGACAAATCATGTCACAAAATATTTTTCTCAAGGCTCACACACTTATTGTGCATTATATTATCATAGACTTAAGAATTCCTGGGAAATCAATTTTAAAAGATTTGTTTCATGCCCTTCATCAAATACTCTGTAAAGCAATACACCGCCTAAGACAAGTTTGAGTGCCTGTTTTGTATATGCTTAGTTATGTAAGCTTTTTGGGGGACCATCTAGCAAGTGCTATAGCTAGTGGATCACTCAACTGAAGGATCACTCAACTGAAGTGTCCTGGGGTATTTTTTAGAAAGTAATAGTGTGCCTTTCATGTGCAGGGTAGCAGAAAATGACTAGGCCCTGGTGATTATGCTCATGGCTGTCACCTTAAGGCTTAAATGCCTTGACTTGTAGGTGCTTCCACTCCGTTTTTATTCACTTCGTGAAGTTCCCTAAAATTGTTGCAAATTAATTACAATAGAAAGGGAACAGTGGGATCTTGTGAGTACATTTAATGGAACATAATCATAGTAAGGACTACAAAGTGACACAACACTTTCTCTGATAAATTCTGTGAACTTTACAGATGTTATTATTTTGCTTTTCTTAATATTTTGATGGATACTAAGATTCTGAAAATAAGAAAAAAGATAATCCACAGTATAAACACTATGCATTTCCACTGTGTATGCCTAACTTACTTTGACTTAGGGAGTTAAATGTATATTTGGGCTGTTTTTCATAATGAGTAAAAAATATGCTTCTGTTTCTTTTTCTTTTTGTATCCTTCTGCCCATTCCAGGATATGTAAAGAGGAATGTTTTTGCATAAGTGTAAGATCAACAAAAGTGGGTTTGCTGTAGATGTGGGCTGCTTCATGTAAGGTCTGAGAATCCTTTATAATAGGAAAGAGCCAGTTTTGACTCTGACTTCTGACTTCACTGCTTCCAGCACTTTTTTTATTTATATAAGTAACTGTGTATAAAAATAGAAGAAAACTGACTCAAAATCTACATTTTATAGGTATAGAAGGGACATGAGAGGATTTATTCCTCTACCTTCTGTTAAGTACCACAACTCCCAATTCCAGGGAGATGGTCCCCTAGGTCAGATTTGAAGACTTTTAGAGAGGTTAGTCCATTCCACTATCAAATAACCCCACTCTCTGAGAAATCTTTCTTAGACCTAACCCAAATCATTCATATTGGAATCTAAATCTATTTCCTTTGGTTCTTTCTGTCCTCATTGTAGATAGAGAACAGCTGGTCACTGGAATAACTGATCAAATACCTTAAGAATGTTATTAAATCATCCATCAGTTTTCCCTTCACCAGGCACAATAATCTCAGTTCCTTTAATCTTTTCCCATAGATATTACTTTCCAACCCTTTAATCATCTTTGTGGCTCTTCTCCACTTTAGTAGAGTTAAATTTGAACCCTACAAATTGGGTACAGGTTTTAAACTGTTCTTTTAGAATAAAAAGCAACTATCTGGTCCTATGGAGTTTTGGCAGAGTTACAGCTGCACCCAGAGGCCCCTTTCATCCCAGAAGCAGACTTGGTTCCTAGACCTTTTCCTTCCGTGTTCACAGAGCAATTTCTTCCACATGTGTTGATGGCCTTACAACTCATGTGGTCAAAAGAGTTGAAGGCTTGACTTTAAGGTGATCCTCTTAGTAAGCTTCCATTTTCTCCCTTCCTACATTAAAAATTTTTAATTTAGTTTATGAATATAACTATGTATATTAGTTGAAGGAATATTTTAAACAAGATAGTTAATATTAAAAAATTGAATAAATTATCATTTAAAGAACTTCTTAAACTCTGAAAGTAAAATAGTTAAGAAAACTTTAGTGAAATTAAAGAGCTGATCACTTCCATTTGTTTTCATAAAACTGTGATTTTCTAATTGCAAATAATGTCAATATCAAGGTACCTTTCACATAGAATGTGAGTTTTAAGTAACAGGGATAAATTATTCAACTATAGTGTTTCATTTCTGTTCTACCAGGATTGTACCATAACTCTTGTCCAGGTAAAGTTCCATCTTATGAACACTAATATTGGCTACTCTCCCAGACCATAAAACTACCATTCTTAATTTGACCTTCAACCCTACCCCCTCACCTTTTGAAAGAAGTTTGATAAATTGTGTGTTGGTGTGTGTGATTATTGCAGGGAGTGCAGGGGAAGGCATACGGGTTAAAAACATTCATTATTCCAAGGTTAGGGTTTGCCTTTAAAAAAAAAATAAGGCCAAAGACTTTCACCTACAATAGACAATTGGAAAAAATTTTGGAGGACTTGACTTCTTGTTAAACAAATGATACAAAGCTGAGGAAATGTGACTGTGAAACACAGCAGCTATTGGAGTGTTTGTAAAAAAAACAAAACTAGACGACAAGCATGCGAGCCTGTGCAAAGCAAGAAGTATTCCACTTTGTAAGGACTCAGGGCACTGATGTCACAGTTAGGGAATGTGACTGATATGAAAGGTGAAGCTCATCAGTCATCCATATTCCAGACCCAGGCCTCTTGGTCTTTGTATTCAGCTCTCATTGCGAACTTGACACAATTTAAGAATACAAGGTAGAAAAAAGTCAAGACTTGATATGCTGTCTTTCTGTCAACATTTTTTTTTTTGTTTAAATGCAATAGAACTGTATTATACTTGTAATAAAAAAGACTTATGGACACATCAGGAATCTGTACAAATGAATTAAAGTCATAGAGGTAGTTGTCTGGGGTGAGACTGGGGTTACTAGGTTGCACTAACTCTACTTCAACAACAAATTCTAAATGTTTCCTGTGTTATAAATTAGATACTACTTGTTTTAATTAAGACCATCTGTAAGCTCACAGTAATTTGGAGACTAAAGGAGTGCCAGGGTGAAACTAGTGGTGTTTATCTTAGTCATTTATGCCTCATGCCAAATCTTTTTTTTTTTTTTGAAGGCAAATATTTCATTGATTTGAATTAACACATGACCTGCTTCTTCTAAAGTGGCTATCAGGTGATTTATTGATGCTGTATTCAGAAACTATATAGAAAACAAGGACACCTTCCCTGGTGTGAATATGACTTAATATAATTTTAGCAGTAGATCTTGATGATTAAAACAAAGTGTTATTTTAGGGATTGGACAAACAAGGTGAAAGTGAAGAAGCATGACACTCCAGAAAATATGAACCATATAGATGACATTTTGGAAAGAAAGAAGCATTTAAGCGAGAAGACAAGGAATGTTGGCCAAGCTAAAAAGGATTAGCTTCAGCATAGAGCAAGAATAACTTGGCTTTAATGGATATTATAAGTTTCTAGAATGTGGGAATTGAAAGACATCTTCGAGATTATATAGCTCAATCCTTTAAATGTGTAGATTAAAAACAAACACCCCCTCCAACCCCACCAAACCCTTGACTGCAGAAAGGTCTTTTTTTCTTTTTTCTTTGAATTCTTCTACTGAAAGACTGGTGGAATGAATACTAAGATAGTGAATAGTCATTCAGCTAATATGAGAGGCATGTGTAGTGTTCTGGAAGAATTCATCTTCATTCAAATGAGCAAATAATAAAGTGATTTTAGGAAAAGTAAATAAGTACTCTCAAGAGATTATTTGTACTCTATATTGTTTCAAAAAGGATTTATAATTTAACATGGGATAAAAACTTATAATTGATCAATATACAGTAGCAGTGTTTGGACTTAAAGGACTGCCAATCTACGGGGCAGGCAAATGTATCACCTCATTTAATTCTTGCAGCAACCTGATCAGGTACTGTTATTGCTATTCTCCCCATTTTTATAGCACAGAGAGGTTAAATCACTAGCTCATTGACAATGTAAATAAAGGTTTTAAGTCAGGTCTGTCTGTCTGCAGAGTCTGTTCATAACTGTGACAATCACTGTGCCCTGGACTATGCAAAGCAAAATATGCATGTACTGTGGGAAAGAGGGATATCGACTTCTATGTGAAATTCAAAGGTTGGAAAAAATCACTTGGGCCAAGGTAAACAGCAGGGTTGGAGGTAGGTCTGCTAGAGATGGTCGCCCTGGAAATGGCCTTTGAAAGATGGTGGATTTTAAAAAGATATTAATAAGAAGTTATATTTCTGTGAAAGTTTAAAGATGCCATATTTCCTTTTAGCAATGTTGGGATGAATTTCAGAAGAGTTGGTTCAAAGCTGGCCATTTAATTATTCCTTTACTAGTATACATTCTGTGCATTAATAGGAATAAAAAATTGCCAATCTTGGCTTTATGTATTCCTTAGAATGATTTCCTTGTTTATTTGTATAATTTTTATTTTTCTTGTTACTGCTGCAATGAAGGATAATAAATCTTGCTTTTGAAAAGTTCCATCAGGGCAACCCTAATTCCCCTCCACCAAATATTTGAGTTTTGAAAGAGAATTTTTCATAATGCCTTAAGCATGAGATGCTTTATTCATCTCCAACGATGGATGAATTGCCATGGCTTTCTATTTCCCTTTTTGTGCCATTTATTTGAGCAGCCATGCCTCAGCACTTATTTTTCTGTAATGTGCAAATCATGGTAGAAATGCTTTTGTACTTTCATTGCAGTATCTATGAAGCAGAGCAAAGAGCTGCTACTGGGATGTCGGGATTAATATCTAGCATTTTTATGAAGAGGGCACATTATAAATTATATCTCTGGTATATAATTGATTTATCACACTCAGCTTTTTAAAGTGACCAACTGGTAGTTTAAAAAGCTTCTTTATCAGATTTTAATTTTACGTGTTTGAAAAATACTTTGAAGCCTTTCCTTCTTTTTCAGTGATCATTCTACATAATTTAGTCATGGAGATCAAGGTACAGCATGGGAAATATAGTCAATAATATTGTGATAACTATATATGGTGCCAGGTCGGTACTGAAAATATCAGAGAGAACATTTTGTAAAGTATATGATTGTTTAAGCACTATGCTGTACACCTGAAACTAATACAAAATAATATTGAATGTAAACTCTAATTGAAAAATAAAATAAAATAAACTAACAATGTTTCTAGAAGTTTTTCCATTTATACTTAAAAAAAGTTTTTAGATGAGAAAAAAAATCCCATTGCACTTTGGCTATCTTCCATATCAATTCCTCTTTAGAATCAATTGCTATAAAAGGATTAATATCCAATATTCAATATTCATCGCTTTTTAACATGGTCTGTAAATTGATATTTATAAAATGTAAATCATTAGAGAAAATATTTAATTAAAGAATGTTCTCATAACAAACAATAAACTTATTTTTTTTTAGTAATTTGCATTAAAATTTTTATTTTGAATTACAGTTGACATTCAGAATTACTTTTTATTAGTTTTTGGCAAACATAGTGGTTAGACATTTATATAATTTACAAAGTGATCCCCTCCGATAAATCTAATACCCACCTAACTTTGTACATCGTTATTACAGTATTACTGACTATATTCTATATGCTGCACTTTACATCCCCATGACTATTTTGTAACTACCAATTGAATTTGTTTTCCTTTCAGCTTTCTCACCCAGCCCCCAGCTCTCCCCAATCTGGCAACCATCAGTTTGTTCTCTGTATCTATACGTTTGTTTCTGGTTTGTTTTGTTCCTTTATATTGTTCTTTAGATTCTACATAGAAGTGAAATCATATGGTATTTAACTTTTTAGTATAATACTTTGTAAGTCCATCCATGTAGTACAAATGGAAAGATTTTTTTTATGTGACAGAGACAGAGAGAGGGACAGATAGGGATAGACAGACAGATAGGAAGGGAGAGAGATGAGAAGCATCAATCCTTCGTTGCAGCACCTTAGTTGTTTGTTGATTGCTTTCTTATATGTGCCTTGACCGGGGGGCTACAGCAGACCAAGTGACCCCTTGTTCAAGCCAGTGATCTTGGGCTCAAGCTGGTGAGCCTTGCTCAAACCGGATGAGCCCACGCTCAAGCTGGCGACCTGGGAGATTTGAACCTGGGTCCTCTGCATCACAGTCTGATGCTCTATCCACTGTGCCACCACCTGGTTAAGCCCAAGAATTATTATATTACTGTTGATATCTTCCTGTTTATTAATATTTGCTTTATAAAGTTAGATGCTTTCACTTGGTGTACATAAATGATTATAAGGGTTATATCCTCTTCAATCAATCAATTATTATGTAGTATCCTTCTTTGACTTTTGTTATAGCCTTTGTTTTAAAGTTCATGTTGTCTTACATAAGTATTGCTATCCTAGCTATTTTGTAGTGTCCATTTACATGAAATATCTTTTATCATTCCTTTATTTTTAGCTTGTGTTTTCTTTTGTTCTGAGATGGGTCTCTTCTAGAGAGCATATACTATATATGGGTCTTGCTTTCTTATTCATTCAGCCACCCTATGTCTTTTGTTTGGGCAAAGACATTTTATTATCTTTTTATTGTATTTTATTATTCATATTTATGTGCCTTTAATTAACCAATGTGAACCCAATAAATTCAATTAAAATAAAATAAAGTTTCTGTAATATTTCTTCTAATGGTGGTTTGGTGGTGATGAGTTCCCTTAGTTTTTTTCTTGTCTGGGGTGTTTGTTATCTCTCCTTTGATTTTAAATGATAGCCTACATTGGTATCTTCATCTTGGTTGTAGGTTGTTGCTTGTCATCACTGAATATTTCATGCCAGTGTCTTCTGTCTTGCAAAGTTTCTGTTGAGAAATCAGCTAATAGTTTTATGGGAGCTTCCTTGTATATAGCTAACTACTTTTCTCTTGTTGCTTATAAGATTCTCTCTTTGTCTTTAATCTTTGGCATTTAAATTATGAATTGGCTTTGTGTGAGCCTCTGCATTCACCTTGTTTGGGATTTAGCATTTCTAGAACTTTTGTGTCTATTCACTAGGATAGGGAACTTTTTAGTCATTACTTTATTAAAAAGGCTTCCCATTTCTTGTTCTCTCTCTTCTTCCTCTGGTAGTATTATTATGTTAATGCTGTTATACATGATGTTATCCTAGAGGTACCTTAAACTGTTTTGGTTTCTTTTGATTCTGTGTCGTGTTTTTTTTTGTTTGTTTGTTTTTTCTGATGTTGACTGGGTATTTTTTGCTACCTTGTCTTCCAAATCACTCATTCAATCCTCAGCTCCATCTAATCTGTTGTTGACTACTTCTAGTTTAATCTTCATTTATTTCAGTTATATATTCTTTACCAATTACTTTATTTTTATGGTTTCTGTGTCCTTTTTTATGTTACTCTCTTTGTTAAAGTTCCCACTGAGTTTATCTGTTATTCTTCTAACTTTGTTGAACATTTTTATAACCAATTTTTCATACTCCATATAGGGTAGATTGCTTGCCTCTATTTTGTTTAGTGCTTTTTTTGGAGTTTAGTTCTGTTGTTTCATTTGTGACATGTTTCTTTGTCTTCTCATTCTGGCTGCCTCTCTGTCTTTGTTTTTATTCATTAGGTAGGTCTGCTGTGTCTCCCAGTCTTGGCAAGGTGGTCTTATGAAATGAGAATTCTATGGGCTTAGTGTTATAGTGTCCTTGGTTACCTGGTCTGGGTGCTACAGTAGTGTCCCTTGTGTGTGCCTTTCTGTTTTAATTAAGCCTTGATTACTGTTTACTCATAAGTGGGTGAGGTTAACCCTCAGGCTGACTTCTGTGAGGACCAGCCATGACCACAAAGTGGGGGACTGACTCCATATAGTACGATTTGCCTCAGTTAGGCTCTGGTGTCACACTTAACGCCATGTGGCTGTGCCATTTGTGGAGCTGTGTGGTACTCTGTTGTGGTCTGAGGCCAGCCACCAGGTGTGTTGTTACTGGGCCTCTTGGCAGTACAGGTTGAGGTCAGCAGTTGCCCTGTCTGGCCCTGGGCCACCTGGTAGGAGATACAAAGCTATCTACAGTTGGCACTATGCCTGGAGGCACATGGGAGAGGTCACATTGTGACCAGGCAGTAAAACCAGGTATTATAAAGAACATCTACAAACTTTAAAATCATATTGACCCATGTTTATATTCTGTCTCTAGTATTTCCTTGAGTTGGTTTGAGCATGCCACAAATTCTCTAAGTCTCAGTTGTTGTTTTTTAAATATAGTAGAAGCAGTTCCTCTTTTGGTGCTTGGCATACATGCTGCTTCTGTAATGGCTTGCTGCAAAAACCATAATAAGCTTATTTCAAAGTATTGTGGTAAAATAAATAACAAGGCATTTCTAGAAATTTGTTATTTGGAGGAGAATCAGAGTTGAAATGCCTTTCTTGGATTAGGATAGTTTTTTCAATATAAACGCTGTTTAGTAATCAACTATATTTTATGACAGGCTTGTAGACTGAGCATGATTTATTCATTTCCTGAAATATTGAGTGGGGGAAGTGGCCAATTATGGTTGTACCCATAAGTTTTATGAGAGCTTTTAAGAATGAACTGGAGAAGTTACAGGTGTTTGGGGAATTGCTTTGGTTTTCATCCAATTCAGGAATAATATTCTCTGCCATGTTCTATTCTTTCTGATGCCTGGCAAACCAGAAAATTCAAAATAGCTCTTATTTAGAGGAAATCTTAGTTTCTTATTAAGTGTATTGTGCTTTATTCAACAGATGTGTTCTTGAAAAATTTTGTGTAGTGTCTTATAAATTAGATATTTTAAATATGTATTGGCACTTTTATATTAAGTGATATTATAAAAATAAAGAAATTTTTGGTAAAATGAATCATTGATCCAAAACTTTATAATTTTGTAACTTGGCAATTTTTTGAGCAGTTATTATTTTATAATAGGCTGTAACTTTTTTTTTATCTTCAGGCAATTTTATGAAGAATACAAACAGAATAACTACAAAGTATAAGCAATAGATAAGAAACCAATGTTATGTAATTAGCAAAAACAGTACATTAAGCTCTTTACTCAATCACTGATGGGCTGCATAGGTTGTTCCACAGAGGTTATAACTAGGGCTAATGCCCAATCTGTGCCAAGTAGCAGGTAATACTTAAAAATAACTTTGTTATAAATAAATAATAAATACCTTTGCTGTATAGGATTATATCTGACCCCAAGTGCAAAATTTCTGCCAAACAGGAAGTTACATTGAGATCTAATTGCATAATTTGTGCTACTGAATGGGCTTCATCTATACCTATTGTTTGTTTTATGATCTTACTGAGTGAATCCTATAAGATCTGTATTCTTTGTCATATGTTGTCACCAAAGTCTCTGCTCAGGTGAGTGGTCAGCTAATGATTGGACAGAGATTCCCTTAAAAGCCTTGGATCAGTAAGTTGCTTTTTATTTTGAGGCAAGTTTCTCTCGTGATCTAAGAAGGCTACTAGCAGCAACTGCACAACATATTTCCAAATTTTCATCAAGGGACATTCAGGGAGAAGGAACAGAGGGAGGGAGTGGGAGAGCAAGAAGCACTAGCTTCTCTGAGCAAACCAAATTGACCTAGACTGGCTCTTCCCTGAAACTAATGCTAATTACTGGCATGAGGGAGGAAATTATCATAGTTGGCTTGATTTAAACATTTAGACATGGAATGGATATTGGAGAGTCAAATACGTGGCTAGTAGAGTTACTTTTGGAGGATAACCTTAAATAAATGGAAGGCACAGATGAAAGAGAAACACATCCAGAAAGGGAAGACTGGAGACAGTAATTGGGATTTCTTGTCCAAGACTTATCTTTAGCTCTTGCCTTCATCTTTATTTATGCAAAGATAAATTTTGATATGGGAAGAATATTTACTTTGACAATACTATGAAATAATTTAAAAAATTGTCTATATAAGCTTCTACCTACTTTTTATTTTCTGTTATATAGTAAGACTGAGGTTATTTCAATAAATGGTATGGGGCAATGGATGGACCACTGAGAAAAAGATGGTAAGGAGTAAGTAGTTAGGAAATTAGAATATATTTGAAACTGAGAAGTAGTCTATTGCATTCCTGTTACTCAAGTCAGAGACCATGTTAAGAGTGCTTGTTATGTTTAGAAGCAGTATAGCATGATCTGCAGAGCATTATTCAATAGCTGGAAAAGAGTGACAGAGTTGTAACTATCAGTGGAATTAAATATGGTATCTTATGTTCTTTGGACCCCTAGATTCTTATAATTACTCACTGCAGAACATTGCAGTAATGGAGCCTCTTGGTCTATGTTGTTATGGCAGATCTCACTTATTATTCATTCTTCACAATATCTTTGTGAAGTGGATCACTATTTTTATAATCATTACCTGTCTCCTACATGATGAATAAATTCAATCTTAAAAATATGAACCACATTACAAGAGATCAGACATACAGCTTATATTATGAGTAAGTTTTGAATCAGTTCTTCCACTGTTTGTTCAAGCCTTTTCAATGAGCTTCTTTCCAAGTGGGCTTACATATGATTTCCTCCAATAGCCAAGAAAAGAATTCCCTGGCCAGATAGCTGGGTTGGTTAGAGCATTGTTCCAAAGTGCAAAGGTTGCCAGTTTGATCCCAGGTCAGGGCACATATAGCAACAGAGCATGCTATCTCTCTATCTCTGTCTCTATCTCTATCTCTATCTCTCTTCTTCATCCTCTCTCATTAAAATAAAAAAATTTACACATTGTCTTTTAATATTCTGTTTCCTGATGTTTATAAGAGAGACAGTTCTGGACCAGTGGAACCAGAATGAATATGGCAGTCAGGATACTGTAAAAAGAAACCCAAGTATAATTAACATGTAGGGAGAAAGAAAGAACAAGAACAAGAGAACATGAATTTAGCAGTCTTAAAATAAAATAAAATTATAAATAATAACATTAAGTAATTGTGTGAGTAATTATATTTTCATTAGGCAACACATTTCTCTGTCTTGCTAAGAGAATTGGAATGATATATAGTGGATTAACCTTAAAAAGTTGTGTTTCCTTTAAAGAAATAAAAACAACCCCTGCTCCTTTATTTCATAATATGTAGTTTAAAGCCATATTTGGTAGGAAAGAAGAAGGCAAAATTCATTAAGTACCCCAAGATAGTTGTTGCTAACATTTGGTCTAATTCCAACATTTTGGACTTCCTCTTTCCACTGCAGATAGCAATTATCACTTTTTAATGTGGCTTTGAAATTTTAGAACAGAATCCTTGTGAAGTGCATCAAACATTCTTGGACTGTTTTCAGAAGATTCTTTTCATAGAGCCATGGAACCAGCTGCTCTTCTGCCTTAGTCAGTTAGCATTTTGTCATTGATGCTTTTAAGAATGCGTGTATAATAAAACAGAATCTGAGACATTGATCCGTTGCAGCTATTTTAAGGAGGCAATTATAGCAAACGAGACACTGATTTATAATGTATTGTTCCTCTGCTCTAGACCAAATTACACGATTTGTCACAGAGGTTACCTATTTATATCTCAGAAAAAAGAATTGTATAGATGTAACTACAGAACAATCAAATAGACTTTTTTGTGTGTGGTAAAGGAGAATGCAGTCTTACAGTAGGAAGTTATCATGGGCTTAGGGTCTTAATGTTTTTCTTGATAGTTAATACAAGTGTATTGAAATAATGACAACTATTAGGATAATTCAGTCTGAAAGTCTTTCTGCTGAAGACAAAGTTTTATTGACTCTGTATGTTTAAAAAGTGAATCAAAATCTCAGCCAAAATTATAGGAATGTTACTTAGCATATACACTTTTGATTCAATACCTAAAGTTAGATTGTAATCTTTATTGACTGAAATAGTAATACTTAAGTAATTCACTTCTTTTTCTGTGTGCCATGTTAGGAAATCAATTGATATGATGAATTCTGTAAGTATGTGCCAAAGACCCAGAGAGAAAATTGTCAGCATGATTTTTTATACATTTTCTTGCGCATAGTGTGGCTTATTGACAAAGTATTGATGTTTGTATTTCTGAGTTGAAGGTGCATTTTTCTCTTTTTATCCACTTACTGTACAGATTGATTGTATATAGAACTGGGTGACTTCTGAAATCAACAGCAACCATATTTGAATTTTTGGTAATATCTGAACTAACCTAAGAAATTAAGGTAATGACTTCAGAATTATTTGACATTATCCTGTGCCAAAACAGCTCTACATAACTAAATTCGGTATTAGCTGCTATTTATGCTTTGACCTTAGTTTTCACAACACAACCATTTGGTGTGGCTTTAATTTCCTGAGTTTGCAAATGATGAAAAGTGCCCAGTAAGTTTCTAGTTTGCCTACGATGACATGTTTAGTGGGAGAGCTGAGGCTTAAACCAGGTCTGTCTGAACTGCGAGCCATGCTTTCCTATTCTGTTATGTTGCCTCTCAGCAATAAACATCTCTCTCACTAAACACTAATAAAACTTTTGAGAAAATCCTGTTTGATGTGGTGATCAGGATAGAATTCTTAATAGGTTAAAAAAAATAAAGTGAGCAGATCTACATTGTTCTGAACAGTCTTTTATCGGACCTCTGACCACACACCTCATGTCCCGTAAAAAGAACCACTTTCTCCCTGCAGTTGTCTTTCCTGGATTTCTCTGTGAATCTTTGGCCTCTTTGATATAGAATATCACACACCACAAACAAGAATGTGGTACAGCTTGAGACTGGCTTAAGCTGAATTGGTCATCACTAACATTTTATATATAAAAAGAGGAAGTTGAACTAAATAATAGCTAAATCTTGGAAATTCTAAATTGTAAAATTCCAAGGTGTACAGATTAGTTTGTCACATAACACGAGACTTGACTATGAGTATTCAGTGGTTTCTAAATACTGAAATGTAATCAGTATGTAATAATAGTAGTTACATTGAAACTTACTGACCTTAAATAATTTTACTCATGAACTTTTAATATTTTTGACTTTCTTAGACTCCAAGTTTATTTTCCAAACATTAATGAAAATAAATGAATAACAGTATATTAACAACAAAAGGAATAACGACTACACCATGCTGAGGGAACATTTTGGTTTGTTGAACTAACAAGTTAAAAAAAGTTTTTTTTTTAATGCATGAATCTTCATAGCAGCTTTACTCATTAGTGGTAAAACCCCCTGGAACCTACCAAATGCCCATCAACATAGAATAAATCATGATATATTCAAAATATTGAATATTATTTTAAAATTAAAAGTTTTGCCTGATAATAACAAATGTGATAAAAGCACAGGAAACGAGGGACATTCAGACATATTTGTGGAAATATACATTATTATAATTGCTTGGGAAACAAATGGAATAAAGTTAAATTTGAGTAAAATTGAAAACATTCATTTTCACTTCTAGATGCCCTAGAAAGTATTTTGTAAATGTATATAAAAAGATGTGTACAAGGATCCTTAAGATACCACTGTAACAGACATAAATTAGAAAGAAATCAGGCCTGACCAGGTGGTAGCACAGTGGATAGAGTGTCATACTGGGACACGGAGGACCCAGGTTCGAACCCTGAAGTCACTGGCTTGAGCCCAAAGTCGCTGGCTTGAGCAAGGGGTCACTTGCTCTGCTGTAGCCGCCTGGTCAAGGCATATATGAGAAAGCAATCAACTAACAACTAAGGAGACTAAGGAGCTGCAACGAAAAATTGATACTTCTCATTTCTCTCCCTTCCTGTTTGTCCCTATCTGTCCATCTCTCTGTCTCTGTCCCACACAAAAAAATGAAAGAAATCTAAAATGTTTATTAATAAGGGATTAGATGATTCTAGTATACTGAGTGATTATATCTAATTATCTTATGAACGGAAGTAAAAAACCATTGTTGAGTGAAGAGAGGTTGCAGTTATATATGCAAATTACACTAGTTATATAAATTTTAAATCACACAAAAAAATCATGTAACTATTTTAATGGACCTAAATATATATAATATTAATACATGTAATAACATTTTTTAATTGAATTTTTTTGGTGACATTGGTTCACAAAACCATACAGGTCTCAAGTGTACAGATCATCTCCACACTTCATCATGTCCCCATTCCCACACCCCTTTGCCTACCTCCTTCTACCCCACACCTTTTTCCCTCTGGCTGTCACCACCCTGTTGTCTGTGTCTATGAGTTTTGATGTAATTTTTTTTGCTTAATGCCTTCGCTTTCTTTCACCCAGCCCACCTAACCCTTCCCCTCTGACAGTTGTCAGTCTGTCCCATGCCTCTGTTTCTGTCAGTTTATTTCATTCATTAGCTTCCATTTATAAGATGATATGATATTTGTCTTTCTCTGATAGACTTATTTCACTAAGCATAATAATCTCTACAAGTCAATCCATGCTGTTGCAAAAGGTAAGATTTTTTTTTTAAGGGCAAGTAGTAGTCCATTCTGTAAATGTACCACAGATTTTTTTTAACCCACTCATACTGATGGGCACTTAGGCTGTCTCTAGATCTTGGCTACTGTAAGTAACACTGCAGTGAACATAAGGGTACATATATTCTTTTGAATCAGTGTCTCAGGTTTCTTCAGACATATTCCCAGAAGTGGGATCACTGGGTCAAACGGCAGTTCCATTTTTAATTTTTTGATGAAACTTCATACTGTTTTCTGCAGTGGCTACAAGAGTCTGCATTCCTACCAACAGTGCATGTGGGTTCTCTTTTCTCCACTTCCTTGCTAGTCCATGTTGTTTGTTGATTTATTGATGATAGCTATTCTGACAGGTGTGAGGTTATATCTCTTTGTTATTTTTATTTCTCTGATGACTAGTGACATTAAGTACTTTTTAATATGTCTATTGGCAATCTGTATTTCCTTTTTGGAGAAGTGTCTATTTGGACCAACTGAGCCACTGCCTGCAAGAGCGGAAGAGAAAAAGAAGGGGAGAAGGAGACAGAAAGAAGCAGATATTTTCTTATCCTGTGTGCCCTGACCGAGGATCAAACTGAGGTCATCCAAACACCAGGCCGACGCTCTATCCACTGAGCCAATTGGCCAGGGCAACAGGGAGTTACTTAAAAAATGCAAAAGAAAACCCCCAAATAACAATGCAACTTTTTCCATTCAGCAAACTAGATTCACTTCATCTTGAGCCCAGGACTGACAACCTCCTTTGGGGATGTGTCTGGTTTATAGCTGCAAAGACAAAATGACCTTTTAAAACTCTTGGGTCACTGAGTAAATAGTTCACTAGGTGTGTGAATTAAAGGCTTCTAAATTCTATATTTAACATTAATCTAAAGAAAGATGGGATTTATAAATTAACCTTAAAATGTTTATGTGGAAACTATTAAATTATTAAATAGCTTACTATTAATTATTGAGAATATAAATTTTATAAATACTTAGTAAAGGACAAAAAGCTTATAAAGATGAGTTTTAGTTTATATAGTTTCTCTGAAAACCAGAGTTTAAAAACTAAAACTGGTGGGTCAAGATGGTGGAGTAGGTAAGTGCTGTGCTTGCTTTTTCCTATGACACATCGAAATTACAACTAAACTATAGGACAACCATCATTTCGAACCACTAGAAGTCTAGCTGAATAGAAGTCCTATAACAAAAACATACAGAAGAAGCCGTGTAGAGAGTAGTAGGAGGTTTAGAGATGTGGGACAGACTGGTTCCTCACCCAAGGGTAGTGGTTAAAAATTGGGAGGAGGATTTTGACTGTGAGGGCCACCTCTGAGGAGTCCAATCTCGTATTGGGCTCCCCAGCCTGCGATACCCATGCTGGGAAGAGAAGTCTACGTAACTTCTGGCTGGGAAAACCAGTGAAGATTGTGGTTGAGTGAGCTAGAGGGCTGCTGGAGTTCCAGACATTCCTTTCAAAGGGCCCACACACAGACTAACTGGGACTTGTTCACTCTGAGCTCCAGCACTGAGGCAGCTGATTGAAAGGCACCAGGAGGAGGAATGGAAAATGGAAGTATCTGGCTTCAAGATGAGGGCTGGAGAGGTAGCCTTCTCCCACATTGAAGAAGCCATTTCAAAACGGCTGGTAGGAGCCATTTTTCTTTTACTGAGCCCCCCTCTCCCCCCACTGCAGGCATGGATGAATGCCATATCTGTCTCCATTAACCTAGCTTATATGGTTCACTGAGACCCTGCCCCACCCAACTTGTGGGCCCACCAAGCCACTTCCAGTGGCTTCTCCATACAAACCACCTGTCCTGGCTTAGGCCATGAAATTTCCTAATATCTCAAGTTTACAAACCCCAGACAATCAGCACCTGGCCTTGGCGTGCCCTGAACTTCTTGCTAGACAGCCCCAAGCCTGACAATAGCAGCAGCTGGCCTGAGTTTGCAAACTGCCCTCCTCCAGTCACCTCCAAGCCCATAATAAGTAGCAACCATCTGCAGATCATTTTGTAGCTTATACCTGGTGGCCCCAGGCAGGGCACAGGCAACAGTGGACCTTAGCTTGCACCAGTATCCCTCTCAAGAGGTCCCCAAACCAGTACACTAGGTAGCCAGTTTCACACCACACCAGAGCACCACCTAACTGCCTCCACAAATGAAACATCTAAAGGTCAGACTCAGCAGGCACCAGAGCCCCACTAACATGAATCCCATTCCATAGGGTCAGACCCAGTGCAACAGCTCCTCCACTGTAATCACAGCCAGTCCTCATAAACAACCAGCCTTAACGTCAGTTCCTTCCTTTGATATGCCAGCAGCATTCAAGTCTCAGCTACAACAGGAGAGCACATACAACCCATACAAAGCACAAACCTGGTGCTCTGACTCAGTGACCAGAGACTGTGCCACTGTGCCCCACAGCAGTGGTCCCCAACCCCCGGGCCACGGACCAGTATCTGTTCGTGGGCCATTTGGTACCGGTCTGCAGAGAAAGAATAAATAACTTACGTTATTTCCATTTTATTTATATATAAGTCTGAACGATGTTTTATTTTTAAAAAATGACCAGATTCCCTCTGTTACATCCGTCTAAGACTCACTCTTGAGGTTTGTCTCGGTCACGCGATACATTTATCCGTCCCACCCTAAAGGCCAGTCCATGAAAATATTTTCTACCATTAAACAGGTCCGTGGCCCAGAAAAGGTTGGGGACCACTGCCCTACAGGGTACCTACTACTTAAGGTTACTTTACCAAGACTGGGAGACATTGTAGGTCTACTTAATACATAGAAGCAAACACATTTTGGGAAGCATCCAAAATGAGGAGAAAAATACACGTTTCCCAAATGATCAGAACAAAATTCCAGAAAAGGGACTGAATAAAATGAAGACAAATAATCTACCTGATGCAGAATTCAAAACACTGGTAATAAGAATGCTCAATGATTTCAATGCAAACTTCAAAAAAGAGATAGGAAACACAAAAACGGAGATAGAAAACATAACAAAGAACCAGTCAGAAATGGACAATATAGTAACTGAAATGAAGACTAGAGGAGATTAACAGTGGAGTGGATGAAGCAGAGGATCAAATTAGAGATTTAGAAGATAAGCAGAACAAAACCCAGTCGGAACAGCAAAAGAAAAAGTAATCCAAATAAATGAGAACAGTTTAAGAGGCCTCTGGGACAACATCAAGTGTACCAACATTCACTTCATGGGAGCACCAGAAAAAGAAGACATAGAGCAAGGAATTGAAAACGTATTTGAAGAAATAATGACAGGAATCTTTCCCAACCTGGCAAAGATAATAGACACAGCAGCATAGAGTTCCAAACAAGATGAACCGAAAGAGGCCCACACCAAGACACATCATAATTAAAATGCTAAAGGTTGAAGGTAAAAAGAGAATGTTAAAAGAAGCAAGAGAGGCCCTGACCAAGTATCTCAGTTGGTTAGAGCATCATCCTGATACACTAAGGTTGTGGGTTTGATCCCCGGTCAGGGCCCATATAAGAACCAGCCAATGAATGCAGAACTAACTGAAACAACAAATTGATGTTTCTCTCTCTCTCATAAAAATTATAGTAATAAAAAAGTTACCTATAAGAGAGCTCCCATTGAACTATCAGCTGATTTCTGAAGAGAAACTTTGAAGGCAAGAAGGAATTGGCACAGAATAGTTTAAAGGGATGAAAAGCAAAGATTTACATCTGAGACTGCTCTACCCAGCAAAGCTATCATTCAAAATCAAAGGTTGGATAAAAAGTTTCTCAGAGAAAAAAAAGTTACAGGAATTCATCACCAACAAGCCAGCATTACCAGAAATATTGATAATAAAGAGACTTCTTTAAGAAGGAAAAAAACCCATCATAAATATAAATAAAATAGCAATAAATATGTATCTATCAACAATTACTTTAAATGCAAATGGATTAAATGCTGCAATCAAAGCACACAGGGTGGCTGACTGGATAAGAAAACAAGACTCTCACGTATGCTGCCTACAAGGGAGTCTTTAGATTGAAAGACACGCAGACTAAAAACTAAAGGGATGGAAAACGGTATTTCATGAAGTGCAACAAAACCAAAAAAGAAATAAAAGTGTAGCAATACTTGTAACAGACAAAATAGACACTAAAACAAAGGCTATAATAGGAGACAAAGGAGGACCCCACAACCCCACTTTCGGGTTTTTATCCAAAGAAATCCCAAACACGAATTTAAAAAGACATATGCACCTACATAGTCATTGTAGCGTTATTTACAATAACCAAGATATGCAAACAACCTAAGTGTTGACAACAGATGAATGGATAAAGAGGAAGTGGTACACGTAAAAAAAGAATGAAATATTGCCACCTGTAACAATTGGATAGACCTAGAGGATATTATGCTAAATGAAATAAGTCAGATAGAGGAAGACAAATGCCAGATGTTTTCACTTACATGTGAACTCTAAGAAACAAAATAAACATACAAGCAAGAAAAACAGACTCATAGATACAGAGAATATTTTGATTGCTGTCAGATGAGAGGAGGTTTGGGTATGGGTGAAAAAGGGGAAGGGATTAAGAAGTACAAACTGGTTTTTACAAAATGGTCATGGGGATGTAGTCAATAATATTGTCATAACTATGTATGGTGTCAGATGAGTACAGATTTATTGTAATAATTATGTTATATAAATGTCTAATCACTATAATATCTGAAACTAATATAACATTGTACGTCAACTGTATTTAAAATATTATTAAAATAATAAACAATAAAAATAAAACAAAAAGTTATAATGGTTTTAAATGTTGAGATATATTAGAATTCAGTTTAAAGAATAAGGAATTATGTGGAATACATTATGCTTGAATTATAAAACCTGTTAATAAATATAATTACAAAATCATGACTTAATGATTTTGTTTTCAAATTTCATTTGTTTTTTTTTGAAGCCTTTAGGTCTGCTATGCTGAGATGTGTTGAGATTCCATTTTATTTTCCTTCCTTTTAAGGGTTTATAATAAGTAGCAACATTGGCAGTTAACTGTGTCCTTCTGAGGTTATTAAAAATATATTTGACATACAATATCTTCCTATTGAATAATAAAGTCTTTACATTTCAGATATGATCATGAGCTCTTACGTTTATTAGACTGACCAGTGAAAGGAAGGCTAAGATAGGTGTTCAGTAACATTGGCTTGGGGTCCTTTATACAGAAGGTTTGAATTGGGTCTCCTAACTGTTAACATCATTGCAGTGCCCTCAATCTGATATTCAAAAGCCATATATATATATATACAAATTTTTATTGAATTGATTGGGGTGACATTGGTGAATAAAATGATATAGGTTTCAGGTGTATAATTCTATAAATACATCATCTGTGTATCATATTGTGTGTTCACCACCCCAAGTCAAGTCTCCTTCCATCACCATCTATTCCTCCTTTACTCTCTTCTACCTCCCCTACACCCTTCCCTCTTGTCATCCCCCTACTGTTGTCTGCATCATTGTTTTTTTTCTTTGCTTAATCCCTTTACATTTTTCACCAGTCCTCCAACATCTTTCTTTTTTGACAGCTGTCAATCTGTTCTCTGTACCTATGAGTCTGTTTCTATTTTGAAAAAAACATTTCTGAAAATGAAAGAAGGGTTGAAAGAGTTACTCGGTATTTTTCTTCTAACCTCGTTTTTTGTCATAACGGGTATGAATATGTTTTTAAGTATTAAAAACGAGGCGCTTAAAATAATGTATTTTAAGGACAACAGAAGTCTGCAGTTTCGACAATTTCTCCACACTCTTGGAAACATTACCTTGACTTCATCCATTACTCTTTCAAACAAGTGTGATTTGATGTGATCCCTACAGGTATAGATTTTAAAAGCTGGGCTGACACTTTCAGAACTAGTCTGAGAAATTTGCATGAATTTTCATTCTAATTTAATGGAGATTAGGCAAACTTAAAAATTTTGAAAGTGCCTCAGTTTTCAGTGGTAATTAATCTATGGAAAAGGTAATATAGGTTTTTTTCCCTGTAGAGTTTTAGCAATTATTCCCCCAGATTATTTAGTATTTGATATGAAAAAGACATTGTGCTAGGTTCGGAAACTCTTGCTTTCTAGGAATTTTTGGCCCCAAAGACCTAACATTCAGTTTGTATATTATTTGGTCTTGGTTCTATATTTCATCCATAAAAATTTCTAGAAAAATATCAACACACAGCAGTAAGATATTGTATATTTTACATTATTTTCAGAACAATTATAAATTGTTATGAACAACATAACAATGAAAACAGTGAAGTAACAATATTGCAGGAAATAAATCATACTATGTTTGGTTACTAAAGGGAAGAAAATTGTTTTGCTATGCCTTAAAGAAATTTGAATTTAATTTACAGAATTTAGATTTCAATAAAGTACTTTTGAACTCTCTCTATTATTGTAATCTTAGTGACACTATCCTACTGAGGTTTGATTTGTTCTTAATAGCAAAACATATTTCTATATACAATAAAAAAATTCTATTCAATATAGATAGTACTATGCATATGACATTAAAAATATTGTTACCATGCTTGGTACCTGGTGCAGTTTATTTAGTCTTCAAATCTTTATTAAAAAATAACAGTAGAAATCTCTGCATTCCATTGGAGAACCACAGGTTGCCTGATGAAAAGTCTTTTCGATAGTATCTGTGTCTAGTTTGAGATGCTTTTGTTCATACAAGTCTGTTATGTAGAGTTATTTCTGAATATCTCATCAGTTGAGATAAACCACAAGTACTGAATGTGAACTGGATGTCTGCTTAATCTCAAGGAACCTTCATGTTCAGAAATACGGGTTCACTGGAGAGCAAAATCAATTAATCTTTAAAATAAAATATAATGAACCAATAAAAGAAATACAGTTCAAGTGGCTGACATCATACTAAATGTCTTCCAGAGAACAGAGATTTTCTCTGATAATTTTTTCTGATAAATTTTTCCCTTATAGAATATACAAAGACTCATTTGAGAATTTAAAACAATTGATGACTATTATGTGGGTCTGCTGCTTTTATTAGATTAGAAGTAAGGCTATAAATTACATATGGTGCCATCTAGCCTACTATCAAATTATCAACATGTAATACATATAGATTCTCTATCACATTTTTTAACGTAGATATAAATAAACATGACTTTTTTTTCGAGAGATTATAATAGTATAGAAACAATAAACATACAACCACTTTTAGCATGAATTTTAGTTTAGGTGTAAGGGTACCAAAAGAAGTTGATTTATTGTATGTTAAGTTGACATTTTGAAATTTTATGTCATATAAAAGGAAATCTCAAGAAGAAACTAGAATTATAGCTATAGTTTGGACATCAAGGAAATATTAGTATTTCCTTCAGGTTAAAAATAAACTATGTGAAGTTATAGGGGGGCTGCTTTTACTAGGATGTATAATTTTCTCTTAAGCTCATTGATAATGACATACAAGTATTAATGAAAACAAAGGCATGACATAGGAGAGATAAAAAGTACTAAAACTCATACCAAGGTTTATGGTTGTTTTGAGGGGTATGAAATAGAGAATGGTGGTGCTGGAACCTGGGAGGTGGGTGGTGAAGGAAGAATGGGAGGAAGAGGAAAGTAACATGGAATGGAGATTGAGGTTAAAAATTGGTAATTAAAAAATGTAAATGAGCCTGACCAGGTGATGGCACAGTGGATAGAGCATCAGTCTGGAATGCTGAGGACCCAGGTTTGAAACCCTGAGGTTACTGGCTTGAGCATGGGATCATAGACATGACTCCATGGTCGCTGGTTTGAGCTCAAAGGTTGCTGGCAAAAGCCCAAGGTTGCTGGCTTGAGCAAGGGGTCACTGGCTCTTTTGGAGGTCCCTCCTGCCCCCCATCAAGGCACATATGAGAAAGCAATAAGTGAATTAGGTGCTGCAACTATGAGTTGATGCTTCTCACCTCTCTCCTTTCCGGTCTCTCTCACTTAAAAAAAAAAGATGTAAATAATTTGTTCTCAGTTCTCTTTTTGTATTTTAAAAGCCTACTGTTGACTGGAAGACTCATTGATAACATAAACAGTCAATTGACACATAATTTGATGTTATATGTATTACATACTGTAGTCTTACAATAAAGTAAGGTAGAAAAAAGAAAATGCCAAGAAAAACATAAGAAAGAAAAAATATTTACAGTATTTATTGAAAATAATCTGCATTTTTGTGGACTCATGCAGTTTAAAACTGTGTTGTTCAAGGGTATATTATTCTGAGAAGTGAAAAACAGTATGATTTAGTGCAGCGGTTCTCAACCTGTGGGTCGTGACCCCAGCAGGGGTCGCGACCCACAGGTTGAGAACCGCTGATTTAGTGGATAGTACACTAGAAATAAAAGAGCCAAGACATCTAATCACGTGTAAATCAAAGTCTTCTTTGGCCTCAATTTTATCATCTTAAATCAGGGGTCCCCAAACTTTTTACACAGGGGGCCAGTTCACTGTCCCTCAGACCATTGGAGGGCCGGACTATAAAAAAAAACTATGAACAAATCCCTATGCACACTGCACATATCTTATCTTAAAGTAAAAAAACAAAATGGGAACAAATACAATATTTAAAATAAAGAACAAGTAAATTTAAATCAACAAACTGACCAGTATTTCATTGGGAACTATGGGCCTGCTTTTGGCTAATGAGATGGTCAATGTGCTCCTCTCACTGACCACCAATGAAAGAGGTGCCCCTTCCGGAAGTGCGGTGGGGGCCAGATAAATGGCCTCAGGGGGCCGCATGCGGCCCGTGGGCTGTAGTTTGGGGACCCCTGTCTTAAATCGATGAATTTGTAGATTATCTGTGCAGTTACTTCTAGTTATATCTGTGATTTGATAAATTTTATAAATAAAGGCTTTTGGGCTGGCTTACTTGATTTTCTACTTGCAGAATTCCAGTTGACAGTCCAGTTTGCCCAGAAAATGTTGATATTAAATAATTAATATAAAGTTAAGTTTGTTTGCCTCTGACTGATTTCTAGATTTTATTTATAACTGGATAGTCAAATTCTACCTGTAACAAGATTGACAATCTGATGGCAAACCATTCGATTACAGAAGTCTTGTGAGGCATCTATTCTTGTAGAGGTATTCTAACTATGAACCTACTTTGGCAGCAAATATTATAAAGGAGGAAGAATGATCACATGGGTCTTAAATCCAAATCAATATTTGATTTAAATTTTGGAGCAATATAATTTCATCAGATCAAATAATTCCATGAATATGGTGGTTGCCAATTTGGTCGTTCTTGCTAGAGGGGTACAGACAGCAGTGCCATAAACTAACTTTTCTTTCAGGAATACATGTTTAAAGGCCAGAATTTTTTTTTTTAATTTAAAAAAGTTTTTTTTTCTTTTAATAATTTTATTTTTTTAATGGGGTGACATCAATAAATCAGGATACATATATTCAAAGATAACAAGTCCAGGTTATCTTGTCGTTCAATTATGTTGCCTACCCATCACCCAAAGTAAGATTATCTATCCTCTGTCATCTTCTATCTAGTTTTCTTTGTGCCCCTCCCCCTCCCCTTTTCCTCTCCCTCTCCCCCCTCCCCCCATAACCACCACACTCTTATCAATGTCTCTTAGTCTCACTTTTATGTCATAAAGGCCAGAATATTTTTGAGGTGAATAAAATGTAAATTAGTGATCATATATTACATTCAGACTGACAAAGTTCAAAAGCAGTTCACTGGGTAAGAATATGTATTCAATACTTTCCTGAAGTTGGAAGACTTATGTGATTTCTGCCTTAAAAGCTGAGAGAATAGACTGTTATATGTGAACAAAGACATGGCGGAGTGACAAATTATATCAAAATCTGAATGGGTGGAGGCCAAATCTAGACAGAGGTTGGATTGTTCTGAGCTTGAATGGAGTTTATAACCTACATGGGGCTTCCCTTGAATAAAGGAAAAGTAAATGCCATGAAGAGTAGTTTAGTTTAAAAACTAAAAAAAAAAAAAAAAAGTAGCAATTGATTTTGCAGAACTTTAGTATTTGGTAACACTTTCCACCAGAGTACAATAATAAATCATGTCTCCTAATCTACAAAGCACTGTGGAGTTTCAAGTCACATTTTGTCAAACAGAACAATGAATTATAGGATTTATCCTAAAGGTGAGCGTCATCATTATTGGCAACTGAGAGATTATTTTACCTCATAACTTTTAGTTAATGTATGGTACTGCTGTCAGTTATTTGTATGAGTAACCCAATTTAGAGAAAAACACATAACTCCAAAAAAAAAAAAAAAAGAAGATATGGATGTAGAATAGTGCCTAAGGTGATAGGCTCTGGAGCCAGGTCACCTGAGTACAAATCTAGATCCCCCCATTTATTAACTATGGGAATGTAGACAGATTACATGTAACTTTCTCAAGATAAAGTTTCTGGCTTATTAGATCCTACCTATAACCAAGTTGAAATTCATTAATCCTGAGATGACATCAGAGTAATGGCGGAGTAGGAAGCGATACCGATAAATCTCCCCCAAAACTCAACAAGATCTTCAACCAGAAACAGAAAAACCTATACTTGGAACCTCCAGATGCTTCACAATACACCCGAAGGTATGGTCGAGTGAAAAATTGGCTAAATATATAACCAAATCCTGAAGGAAATAGGGAGTAAGAAATGCTCCGCCTTCCTCACTAACCTAAACAGGGCGGCTTTCTCTGGTAACTGTGAATATAGAAACTGAGGCGGGCAAAGGGGGTGAATATATACAGGCCGCGCACAAACGGCCGAACCAGGCTGTGGCACGGAGATCCTAGCGGAGGAAAAACTTATCCTGTGGCAAGCTGGGCAATACAAGCTAACACTCGCACCAAACCCAAACAAAGAAAGACAAGCGGGGCAGCCATTTTACCCATTCTCCTGGTTGGTGTGCAGTTAGTGGGCGAGAGATCTCTTCCTAAGCCCCAGAAGTGGGTGTCCGTGTTACCCCACAGAGAGGCAGGGTCAGAGGCCTTTCTGTGGGCCGAAAGCAGAATCTCTGGGCAGCCCCAGCGCCCTGGGAAAGCCGCGCACAGGAGGGAGCGAGAAACGCGGCCGGCCTCATATCCTGGTGTGCGCGCGCAGATAGGTAGTGAGCGATTCCTCCGAGTGCCTCGGCAGTGCGCGCCTGTGTTATCGCACAGAGGGGCAGAGTCAGGGGCCTTTGTGTGGGCAAAAGCGGAATCTCGGGCCGCCCCAGCGCCTTGCAAAAGCCGCGCACGGGGATGGAGCGAGAGTGAATTCCAGCGCTGCAAATTTCCATGCGGTTGGGGGTTTCACTCAGAGCGTGAGACTACTGGCCGGATATCCTGGTCTGCGCGCAGATAGTGAATGAGAGTTTCCTCCAAGCGCCCCGGAAGTGGGTGCCCGCCTGTGTTACCGAACAGAGTGGCAGAGCCAGAGGTCTTTGAGTGGACGGAAAGCCCGCCTGATTATGATAGCAGCTCTGACTGACTGAGCCTTACCCAGAGCCCTGTGCTGAGTGGGAATAGAGTGGGGAGTTGCCAGCTCTTTGAACCTCTTACTATCCAGGCAGGGGCAGCAACAACCCCATAGCTGGATTATCAGGCTACTAATTGAGGAAGGAAAGACTAGGAGAAAGGCTCCAGGAACACGGACTCTCTCACTGTCGGAGCCTATGAATGCTAATGAGCCTTGACTGCCAACGAGACTAAAGCACAATATATGACATTGCCATAGAGACTTATCAACTACAAACCTCTACCTGAGCGTGCCAAAGGGGCAGAACCTGGGGTACAGAGTCACCGACCAGGAAGAGGGAGAGAAAAGAAAAAACAAGAAGATAACCTCTCAAAATCAAGAATACTCTGCAGACTTTATAACCTATCCCATTTTATTATATTTGTTCGTTTGTTTCTCTTATCTTCATTCTTGATACTTTTTTTCCTCCTCCAATTTGGCCGATTAACTCTCTGCCGGTCTTACTCTCTCCTCTCCTTGAACTACACTACCCATAAGTGTTACATCTCCCATTATCTTTTTTCTCCTCTTCCTTTCTCTCTATGAGGGTTGCACTCTAAAACCCTTAACTCTCTCTCTCTCCTTTCTTTTTTCTTCTTTTAGTGGTTCCCTCTTTTTTTCTCTCTTTCTTTTCTCCCTCTATATTAGTTTCTTCCTTTCTCCTTTACATCTCCTCTCATTCAAACATCAATAACAAACAAATTATCTTATCTGGGACTCAAACTTATGTTTGTGGCATTTTGGGGGGTTTTTACTTCACCTTTTTAACTCACTAGCAGTGCTCCCATCCCTGGCTCTCCATTTTATCTAGTTCTTGTTCCACTAAATACAATAGTATTTTTTTAATTTGTCCCCCCATTTTTCTGTTCTCCTCTTATTCCTCTCATCATAACTCTTAGACAACCAAGACCTAAAAGCAAATAATTTTATTCTTGACCCAAATTTTTTCCTTATTTGCTTTTTGTGGGTCCATACCGCCCCCCCCTTTTTTTTCTTTTTTTCTTTTTTTGCCCCTTTATTACTTTTCCCCAATTCAGGACCTCCATCACAGGCATTGTTTGTTATAATTCACAGTTCACCACAGATTTTCTCAAGAAAAAGGGGAGAGGAGAGGAAAAAAGGAGAGGGGGAATAATTTCCTTTTTTAAAAAATTATTATTTTATTTTTCTTTATTTCATTATTAATTTTTTTTTAAAAAAACTCTTTTTGATTTTTTATTTTTTTAACTTTTTATTCTTTATTAAATCTCATTAATACTATCAACAAAACCACCGTCAGATGCCATTAAGGAAGAGAAAATCGAATATCATGGATACAAAAGAAAGAGAGGTAACACAGCTAGATGAGGAAAAATCTATGGAGAAAAAATTTAATATATTGGAAACCTTGGAGCTAAATGACAGAGAATTCAAGATAGAAATCCTAAAAATCCTCCGAGATATACAAGAAAACACAGAAAGGCAATTTAGGGAGCTCAGAAAACAACTCAATGAACACAAAGAATATATGTCCAAGGAAATTGAAACTATAAAAACAAATCAAACAGAGATGAAAAACTCAATTCACGAGCTGAAAAACGAAGTAACAAGCTTAGCTAATTGAACAGGTCAGATAGAAGAGAGGATTAGTGAAATAGAAGACAAGCAACTTGAGGCACAACAGAGAGAAGAAGAAAGAGACTCAAAAATTAAAAAAAATGAGATAGCCCTACAAGAATTATCTGACTCCATCAAAAAGAATAACATAAGAATAATAGGTATATCAGAGGGAGAAGAGAGCGAAAATGGAATGGAGAACATACTCAAACAAATAATAGATGAGAACTTCCCAAGCCTGTGGAAAGAACTAAAGCCTCAAATTCAAGAAGCAAACAGAACACCGAGTTTTCTTAACCCCAACAAACCTACTCCAAGGCATATCATAATGAAATTGACACAAACCAACAGCAAAGAAAAAATTCTCAAGGCAGCCAGGGAAAAGAAGAATACAACATATAAAGGAAGGCCCATTAGATTATCATCAGATTTCTCAGCAGAAACTCTACAAGCTAGAAGAGAGTGGACCCCAATATTTAAAGTCCTGAAAGAGAGAAACTTTCAGCCACGAATACTATACCCATCAAAGCTATCCTTCAAATATGAAGGAGAAATAAAAACATTCACAGATACAGAAAAGATGAGGGAATTTATCATCAGAAAACCCCCACTCCAGGAATTACTAAAGGGGGTTCTCCAATCAGATACAAAGAACAAAAAAAAAACAGAGCCACAAGTAAAAGCTCCAAGAAGAACACAATAAAACCAAATTTAAACTGTGACAACAACAAAAAGAAAGAGGGGGAGAAGATGGAGATTAACAGTAGCAAAGGACGATGGAGTGCAAAAGTACTCACAAAATAGTTCGCTACAATGAACAGGGTAGGGACCCTTTTCATTACTCAAAGGTAACCACCATTGAAAAAACCACCACAGAAGCACATGAGATAAAAAAGATAGCAACAGAGGAAAGATGTATGGAATACAACCAAATAAAAACAAAAGATAGAAAAACGAAAGAGAAGGATCAAACAAGACACAAAACTAACAGAAAGCAAGATATAAAATGGCAATAGGGAACTCACAAGTATCAATAATTACACTAAATGTAAACAGATTAAACTCACCAATAAAAAGGCACAGAGTAGCAGAATGGATTAAAAAAGAAAATCCAACTGTATGCTGCCTACAGGAAACTCATCCAAGTAACAAGGATAAAAACAAATTCAAAGTGAAAGGCTGGAAAACAATACTCCAAGCAAATAACATCCAAAAAAAAGCAGGTGTAGCAATACTCATATCGGATAATGCTGACTACAAGACAGGAAAAGTACTCAGAGATAAAAATGGCCATTTCATAATAGCTAAGGGGACACTGAATCAAGAAGACATAACAATTCTTAATATATATGCACCAAACCAAGGAGCACCAAAATATATAAGACAGCTACTTATCGATCTTAAAACAAAAACTGACAAAAATACAATCATACTTGGAGACCTCAATACACCGTTGACGGCTCTAGATCGGTCATCCAAACAGAGAATCAACAAAGACATAGTGGCCTTAAACAAAACACTAGAGCACCTGGATATGATAGACATCTACAGGACATTTCATCCCAAAGTGACTGAGTATACATTTTTCTCCAGTGTACATGGATCATTCTCAAGTATTGACCATATGTTGGGCCACAAAAACATCAGCAAATTCAGAAAAATTGAAGTTGTACCAAGCATATTTTCTGATCATAAAGCCTTGAAACTAGAATTCAACTGCAAAAAAGAGGAAAAAAAGCCCACAAAAATGTGGAAACTAAACAACATACTTTTAAAAAATGAATGGGTCAAAGAAGAAATAAGTGCAGAGATCAAAAGATATATACAGACTAATGAAAATGACAATACGACATATCAGAATCTATGGGATGCAGCAAAAGCAGTGATAAAAGGGAAGTTCATATCACTTCAGGCATATATGAACAAACAAGAGAGAGCCCAAGTGAACCACTTAACTTCCCACCTTAAGGAACTAGAAAAAGAAGAACAAAGACAACCCAAAACCAGCCGAAGAAAGGAGATAATAAAAATCAGAGCAGAAATAAATGAATTAGAGAACAGAAAAACTATAGAAAAAATTAATAGGACAAGGAGCTGGTTCTTTGAAAAGATCAACAAAATTGACAAACCCTTGGCAAGACTTACCAAGGAAAAAAGAGAAAGAACTCATATAAACAAAATCCAAAATGAAAGAGGAGAAATCACCACGGACCCCGTAGATATACAAAGAATTATTGTAGAATACTATGAAAAACTTTATGCCACTAAATTCAACAACCTAGAAGAAATGGATAAATTCCTAGAAAAATACAACCTTCCTAGACTGAGTCAAGAAGAAGCAGAAAGCCTAAACAGACCTATCAGTAGAGAAGAAATAGAAAAAACCATTAAAAACCTCCCCAAAAATAAATGTCCAGGCCCTGACGGCTATACCAGCGAATTTTATCAAACATTCAAAGAAGACTTGGTTCCTATTCTACTCAAAGTCTTCCAAAAAATTGAAGAAGAAGCAATACTTCCAAACACATTTTATGAGGCCAACATAACCCTCATACCAAAACCAGGCAAGGATGGCACAAAAAAAGAAAACTACAGACCAATATCTCTAATGAATACAGATGCTAAAATACTAAACAAAATACTAGCAAATCAAATACAACAACATATTAAAAAAATAATACATCATGATCAAGTGGGATTCATCCCAGAATCTCAAGGATGGTTCAACATACGTAAAACGGTTAACGTAATACACCATATCAACAAAACAAAGAACAAAAACCACATGATCTTATCAATAGACGCAGAAAAGGCTTTCGATAAAATACAACACAATTTTATGTTTAAGACTCTCAACAAAATGGGTATAGAAGGAAAATATCTCAACATGATAAAGGCCATATATGATAAACCATCAGCTAACATCATATTAAATGGCACTAAACTGAAGGCTTTCCCCCTTAAATCAGGAACAAGACAGGGTTGTCCACTCTCTCCACTCTTATTTAATGTGGAGAGGTTCTCGCCACAGCAATCAGACAAAACAAAGAAATAAAAGGCATCCATATCGGAAAAGAAGAAGTAAAGGTATCACTTTTTGCAGATGATATGATCCTATACATCGAAAACCCCAAAGAATCCACAAAAAGACTACTAGAAACAATAAGCCAATACAGTAAGGTCGCAGGATACAAAATTAACATACAGAAGTCAATAGCCTTTCTATATGCCAACAATGAAACAATTCAGAATGAACTCAAAAGAATAATCCCCTTCACGATTGCAACAAAAAAAAAATAAAATACTTAGGAATAAACATAAGAATGTAAAGGACTTATATAATGAAAACTATAAACCATTGTTAAGGGAAATTAAAAAAGATATAATGAGATGGAAGAATATACCTTGTTCTTGGCTAGGAAGAATAAATATAATCAAGATGGCTATATTACCCAAAGCAATATACAAATTCAATGCAATTCCCATCAAACTTCCAATGACGTTTTTTAAAGAAATAGAGCAAAAAATCATCAGATTTATATGGAACTATAAAAAACCCCGAATAGCCAAAGCAATCCTAAAGAAAAAGAATGAAGCTGGGGGCATTACAATACCTGACTTCAAACTCTATTATAGGGCCACGACAATCAAAACAGCATGGTATTGGCAGAAAAATAGACACTCAGACCAATGGAACAGAATAGAAAATCCAGAAATAAAACCACATATATATAGTCAAATAATTTTTGATAAAGGGGCCAACAACACACAATGGAGAAAAGAAAGCCTCTTCAATAAATGGTGCTGGGAAAACTGGAAAGCCACATGCAAAAGAATGAAACTGGACTACAGTCTCTCCCCCTGTACAAAAATTAACTCAAAATGGATCAAAGATCTAAACATAAGACCTGAAACAATTAAGTACATAGAAGAAGACATAGGTACTCAACTCATGGACCTGGGTTTTAAAGAGCATTTTATGAATTTGACTCCAATGGCAAGAGAAGTGAAGGCAAAAATTAATGAATGGGACTACATCAGACTAAGAAGTTTTTGCTCAGCAAGAGAAACTGATAACAAAATAAACAGAAAGCCAACTAAATGGGAAATGATTTTTTCAAACAACAGCTCAGATAAGGGCCTAATATCCAAAATATACAAAGAACTCATAAAACTCAACAACAAACAAACAAACAATCGCATAAAAAAATGGGAAGAGGATATGAACAGACACTTCTCCCAGGAAGAAATACAAATGGCCAACAGATATATGAAAAGATGCTCATCTTCTTTAGCTATTAGAGAAATGCAAATCAAAACAGCAATGAGATACCACCTCACACCTGTTCGATTAGCTGTTATTAGCAAGACAGGTAATAGCAAATGTTGGAGAGGCTGTGGAGAAAAAGGAACCCTCATACACTGTTGGTGGGAATGTCAAGTAGTACAACCATTATGGAAGAAAGTATGGTGGTTCCTCAAAAAACTGAAAATAGAACTACCTTATGACCCAGCAATCCCTCTACTGGCTATATACCCCAAAAACTCAGAAACATTGATACGTAAAGACACATGCAGCCCCATGTTTATTGCAGCATTGTTCACAGTGGCCAGAACATGGAAACAACCAAAAAGCCCATCAATAGATGACTGGATAAAGAAGATGTGGCACATATACACTATGGAATACTACTCAGCCATAAGAAATGAGGACATCGGAACATTTACAGCAAAATGGTGGGATTTTGATAACATGATACGAAGCGAAATAAGTAAATCAGAAAAAACCAGGAACTGCATTATTTCATACGTAGGTGGGACATAAAAGTGAAACTAAGAGACATTGATAAGAGTGTGGTGGTTACAGGGGGGAGGGGGGAATGGGAGAGGGAAAGGGGGAGGGGGAGGGGCACAAAGAAAACAAGATAGAAGGTGACAGAGGACAATCTGACTTTGGGTGATGGGTATGCATCATAATTGAACAACAAGATACCCTGGACTTGTTATCTTTGAATATATGTATCCTGATTTATTGATGTCACCCCATTAAAAAAATAAAATTATTTAAAAAAAAAAAAATAATCTCATGTTTGGATTTAAAAAAAAAAAAAGAAATTCATTAATCCTATCGCATTACACATTTTAATGCTTCAGTATTTCTATTTGATAAGTTAGAATAAGGATAGTAAGAGTATCTTCCTCTTAGGGTTGTTTTAAGGCTTAAGACTAATCCACACACACAAAAAAGGGCTTACAGTGTGTCTAACATATAGTTATTGCTTTAAAATATTAGCTATTATTATATCTATTGTATATTTCAAATAAATATATATTATATTAATGGTTAGATAGCCAAAGGAACTAACAGCATTAACCTTAAAATATGGTCAAAGAAAATCTAAATCTCATTTGAAAGAAATGTAAAGAAGACTAATTTTTACAATCATTTTATGTACAAACAATATTAAATATTACTTTTTTTTTATCATAGTGGCAAAGTATAGGAAGGAATATTGCTTCCAAGCACAGGAAAGAACCCCACATCAATCGTAGTTACATTGGTTGGAAGAAAACAGAATTCTTTTGGTAGTGGGCATTATTTCCTTTCCTTACTTGCTATAGGTATGTCTTTGGAGAAATATCTATTTAAATCTTTTGCCCATTTTTAATTGGTTTATCCTTCTGTTGTCAAATTTTAAAATATATGTATTTTTGGATACAAATCCCTTATCAGATGCATGATTTTCAAATATCTAATCCTAGTTTTTTCATTTTTGATAATGTTCTTTGAAGCACAAGTTTTAAATTTTGATGATGTCTGCTTTATCTTTTTTTTTTTATTGTGTGCTTTCAGTATTATATTTTAAAAAATACTGCCTAAGTCCAAGGACATGAAGGTTTTTTTTTCTAATACTTTTATAGTTTTAATTCTTACATTTAGTTTTATAAGCCATTTTGAATTCATTTTTATATATGGTTGAGGTAAGGGTTTAATCTGATTATTTTTTGCATATGGATATTTATTGTCCCAACACCATTTATTGAAATGACTGTCTTTTCCCCATTGAATGGTCTTGGCACTCTTGTAAAAAAATCAATTGACTATAAATATAAGTTCCATATCCTTTTGAAAAATCTGGTCCTCAATTAATTTGTTCCAGTTAAATGGAAAACTGAGTGTGATTTTTCTTAAAGACATTTTATAATAATGTCTCTTTTCATTCAGTTGATAAATCATTATAAATATCAGTTTCTTTATTACAATACCAAGTTTATGTCTTAGCTGAAACTAATATTTTTATTTTCTTAAGCCAAATAATATTTGTCCTCCTTGCAGTACATTGCTAAATTAACCTTCTGTTTGGATGTTACTTCTTTTAGTATATTCAGAGGAAAAATATTAATATGAATTAAAATTGTTTGTGGCTAGCAAATAAAAGAATTTAAATTGCAAATTTATTATATATCAAGTACTTTAATTCATACATAGTAAATTAATTTAAAATTTCCATAACTATCATATTCATTTAAAGCAGTGCAGTTTTTATTAGTTTGAATTTCTGAATTCTTTTTTTCTTTACCTGTAACCTTTCCATCTACTGTACTCTTATTTTCTAATATCTCAGTTACATGGATTGTATCCTAACTTCACTCTAAAAGTCTCAAGCTTTTGTAATTGAAGAATTATCACAGAAGGGTAAACTAGTTTCTTGTATAGGATTAGATAACTGAGATGTTGAATTTTGTAAAAAAAATGAACAAAAAAGAGTAAACAATCACCTCCAATGAACAATAAACACCTAAACCTTACTACCATTAAGATCAAAATCAAAAGATATTTTTAATAGCCAAAATGTATTGTATAATTAAAGAGACATATGGAATAATGTATATATGTATAATATATATTTTGACAGAGACAGAGAGAGAGTCAGAGAGAGAAACATATAGGGACAGAGAGACAGGAAGAGAGAGATATGAGAAGCATCAGTTCTTCACCATGGCATCTTAGTTGTTCATTGACTGCTTTCTCATATGTGCCCTGACAGGAGGGCTACAACAGAGCGTGTGACCCTTGCTCAAGCCAGCGACCTTAGGATTCAAGCTAGCAGCCTTTGGGCTCAAGCCAGCAACCATGGGGTCATGTTTGTGATCCCACGCTCAAGCCAGCAACCCTGCACTAAAGCTGGATGAGCCCGCATTCAAGCCGGATGAACTCGTACTCAAGCCAGTGACCTTGGAGTTTCGAACCTGGGTCCCCTGTGTCCCAGTCTGACACTCTATCCACTGTGCTACTGCCTGGTCAGGTGAATAATTCTAATATTAAAATAAAATTTGAGATCAAGAGGCCTGACCTGTGGTGGTGCAGTGGGTAAAACATCTACCTGGAATGCTGAGGTTGCCAGTTCAAAACCCTGCACTTGTCTGGTCAAGGCACATATGGGAGTTTATGCTTCCTGCTCCTCCCCCCTTTCTCTCTCTCTCTCTCTCTCTCTCTCTCTCTCTCTCTCTCTCTCTCTGTCTCACTCTCCTCTCTAAAATGAATGAATAAATATATAAATAAAAATTAAATAAAAAAAAATGTTCTCTTAAAATGAAATTTGAGATCAAGAGAACTTTTATAGTTTCCAGAGGACAATTTACTTAACTATCAAGTATAGTTTCCAAAAGAGAAGTAAAACTTACATAAAGAAATTCCTCTATTGCCCTTTCTACAAACCCCAGTATACTTGAATTATAGATTTACTATTATTCCCCAGAATTTTATTTATATGAGACATTGCTTTATCTAGGTTCTGCCCAGGTTACAAAACAAGCCACATCTGTTTGATTGACTCACTTGCCAAAATGCTAATGTCACCTTTGCAGCCTCTCAGCTTTTTTCCCGTGTGTCTTTTAGGCTTACTAAGATCATAGTATAAATTACAACCTCTAACTTAACCTTAAACACTTTCGTGTTATGGCATGCTAATACTATTGATAAAGTTTCCGTTATATATTCAGATAAGATGGACTTGGAGAAAATTAAAATGAATGTGAAGGTAAGTTAACTTCTTATTAGAGACATCAGTGAAAAAAATCTAAATATAACAAGATTTGCACACTCCACTAACTGTTCCCTTACAACTATTAGATTATATTGGACTATATTTAACTGATTGATTTCATTTTGCCAAATACCCTCAATGGATTTGAAGAAACTGGTGATAAAAGTATGCTCAAGAACCTCCTTAACTAGAGCTAACTGGGCCCAGAAACTTGGTTCTCTAGTGTTTCATTACAGTCTTGATCTTCTCTTTGTGAGCTCATGACAATGATCTCTTCCATCTGTGTAACGGGTACAATAATAGCTAAAGGCCTGGCTTGGATATGTATCCAGTTCATGTTTCTACTTCACCACATATAGTAGTAATATTCCTGACAAAAATCAAATTTCTGTTAAGTAGAATAATTTTGAATACATCAATGGAATTTACCACTCAGAGATGACTGTTATAAAATGAATCTTTTTTTATAAAGCCAATCACTCCTGACTTATCTGTTTAAGAGTATACTTTACCTTTTTAAAATTTTTAATAAAAATAATTTTGTTACAATTGATATTCAGTGGCTTTTTATTTTTTAAATTGAAAGCAGAAACCAACTATTGTTATTATTATTACTATTATTATTACCAACTAAGTAGTTTGAAATACAGTATTTGAATGTATTACTCTGGGAAAAGTTTTTTTTTGTGATTTTTAAAAAAATTTTAAAAATTAATTTTAATGGGGTGACATTGATAAATCAGGGTACATATGTTCAGAGAAAACATCTCCCGATTATTTTTTTTATTTTTATTTTTTGTATTTTTCCAAAGTTGGAAATAGGGAGGCAGTCAGACAGACTCCCGCGTGTGCCCGACCAGGATCCACCTGGCATGCCCACCAGGGGGCGATGCTCTGCCCATCTGGGGCATTGCTCTGGTGCAACCAGAGCCATTCTAGCACCTGAGGCAGAGGCCATGGAGCCATCCTCAGCTCCTGGGCCAACTTTGCTCCAATGGAGCCTTGGCTGTGGGAGGAGAAGAGAGAGACAGAGAGGAAGGAGAAGGAGAGGGGTAGGGGTGGAGAAGCAGATGGGTGCTTCTCCTGTGTGCCCTGGCCAGGAATCGAACCTGGGACTCCTGCACACCAGGTCGACGCTCTACCACTGAGCCAACCGGCCAGGGCCTCTCCCGATTATTTTGACATTTGATTATGTTGCATAGCCCTCACCCAAAGTCAAATTGTCTTCTGTCACCTTCTATCTGGTTTTCTTTGTGCCTCTCCCTTCCTCCCACCCCCTCCCTCTCCTTCCTCCCTCCCACCCGGTGCCCTGGTTACCATCACACTCTTGTCCATGTCTCTGAGTCTCATTTTTATTTACCATCTATGTATGGAATTATATAATTCTTAGTTTTTTCTGATTTACTTATTCCACTCAGTATAATGTTATCAAGGTCCATTCATGTTATTGTAAATGATTCGATGTCATCACTGTTCCAAAAGAAGAAATATACCCCCATGTTTATGGCAGCATTGTTCACAATAGTGAAGATCTGGAAACAGCCCAAGTGTCTGTCAGTGGATGAGTGGATTAAAAAGCTTTGGTACATATACATATACTATGGAATACTGCTTAGCCATAAGAAATGGGAAAACTTTTTAATGAGTTAATTGAAAATAATTTTAATGAATTATAAAATATCTCCAAGTTAGGATTCTCTTCTTTGGAAATTCATAATAGCAAAGCAGTGAAATTAATAGAATAATAGTAAAAGCAATAAAAAATTGGATTCTGCATTCTGAAAAGTTACATTTTGTCATCTGAGGTAAAACATTATCCTGTTTATATAAATTTATATATTTTAAAGATATTAGGAATCCAAAATAAAGCTTTTGTTAAGCAAACATTTACAGTAAAAAGTAGATTTTGCCCTATTGCTCTTAGAATGTCCTTTTTTAAACTTTTATTTATTTTTTTACTTTTTAATTTAGAAATTAAATTTAATGAAATGATATTGAACAATAAGAGTACATAGATTTCAGGTGAACATCTCCATGGCATTTGAACTGATTGTGTTGCGTGTCCATCACCCAAAGTCAACTCATTTTCCATCACCATATATCTGTCCCCCATACTCCCCTCTGCTTGACCCCCCACCCCCTAGTAATCACAACAGTTTTATTTATCTTCATGAGTGTCAGTTTTATATCCCACCTATGTGTGAAATTATATAATTCTTAGCTTTTTCTGATTTAGTTTTTCACTTAGCATAATGTTCTCACGGTTCATCCATGACAATATATCATCATTTCTTATGGCTGAGTAGTATTCAGTTCTGTATATGTACTATATCTTTATCCAATCCTCTGTTGAGGGTCACTTTGGTTATTTTCATGTCTTGACCACTGTGAATAATGCTGCGATGGACATGGGGGTTCAGGTGTCTCTGTGTACCAGTGTTTTCGAGTTTTGAGGGCAAAGGGATTGCTGGGTCATATGGTAGTTCTAGTCTTAACTTTTTGAGGAACCACCATACTTCCTTTCATAATAGTTGTATCAGTTTGCATTCCCTCCAGCAGTGAATGAGAGCTTCTTTTAATTCACAGCCTCTCCAACACTTGTTATTACCTGTCTTGTTGATAACAGCCAATCTAACAGGTGTGAGGTGGTATCTCATTGTAGTTTTGATTTGCATTTCTCCAATAGCTAGTAAAGATGAGCATCTTTTCATGTATCTGTTGGCTATTTGTATATCTCCTGGGAGAAGTGTCTGTTCAGGTCCTCGCCTTTTTTTTTTTTTAAGTGGGAGGCAGGGAGGCAGAGACAGACTCCCGCATGTGGCCCGACTGGGATCCACCTGGCACACCCCCTACCAGGCAATACTCTGTCTGTCTGGGCTGCTGCTCTGTTGCTCAGCAATGAAGCCATTTTTTAGCACCTGAGGAGAGGCCATGGAGCCATCCTCAGTGGCCCAGGCCAACTTTGCTCGAACCATTTGAGCCATGACTGTGGAAAGAGAAGAAAGGGAGAGGGTAGGGATGGAGAAGCAGATGGTTGCTTCTCTTGTGTGCCTTGATTGGGAATTGAACCCAGGAATTCCACATGCTGGGCTCTCTACCACTGAGCCAATCAGCCAGGACCTCCCATTTTTAAATTTGGTTGTTTGCTTGTTTGTTGCTGAGCTTTATGAGTTCTTTATATATTTTGAATATTAACTCCTTATTGGAGCTGTTGTTTGTGAGTATCATCTCCCATTTGGTTGGCTGCCTTTTTGTTTTGTTGTCAGTTTCTTTAACTGTGCAGAAGCTTTTTAGTTTGGTATAGTCCTTTGGGGTTAAATTCATAAATTGTTCTCTTCAGCCAAGGTTCATAAGCTTAGTACTTATGTTTTCTTCTATGTAATTTATTGTTTCAGATCTTATATTTAGGTCTTTGATCTATTTTGAATTAATTTTTATGCAGGGGGACAAACTGTAGTCCAGTTTCATTCTTTTGCATGTGGCTTTCCAGTTTTACCAGTACCATTTATTGAAGAGGCCTCCCCCCCCCATTGTTTATTTTTAATTTCTTTGTCAAAGATTATTTATCCATCTGTGGTTTTATTTTTGGGCTCTCAATTCTGTTCCATTGGCCTCTATGGTGTTTTTTTCTGCCAATACCATGTTTTGATTATTGTGGCTCAGTAGTATAATTTGAAGTCAGGTAGTGTGATACCCCCAGTTTCATTCTTTTTTCTCAGGATGCTTTGGATATTTGGGGTCTTTTATGATTTCAAAGAAATCTGGTCATTTTTTGTTCTATTTCAAAATAACATTTGGATTCTATGGGAATTGCATTCAATTTGTCTATTGCTTTTGGTAATCTGGCCATTTTAATTATGTTGATTCTTCTGATCCATGAACATGGAATATATTTTTACTTCATTTTGTCTTTTTCAATTTCTTTTAATAATACTTTGTAGTTTTCAGTTTATAGATCCTTCACATCCTTTGTTAAGTTTATTCCTAGGTATTTCATTTTATTTTTTTGTTGCAATTGTAAAATAATTTTTTTCAGTTCATGTTCTGAATTTTTGTTGTTGACATATAGTCAAGCAGTAGACTTTTGTATATTGATTTTATATCTTTAGACTTTTTAGAATTCCTAGTAAATTTTGCATTAGTTGTTTTATAACCAGCTTTGATTAAATATATCGGTAAATGTTTTAGGTATTTAAAATTTGTCTATAGTATCTTTTACTTTTTCTTTCTTCACTCCTTTCTTCCCTACTGTAGCCAATTGTATTTGTTTCTTAGATTTGTTGTAACAAAATAGCATAAACTGTGTGGCTTAAAACAACAGAAATTTATTCTCTCATTCTTGAGTCTAGAATAGGAAATCAAGATGTTGGCAGACCATTCACCCTCTGAAGTCCCAAGAGAAGGATCCTTCCTTTTCTCTTCCAACTTTTGGCCCTAGGTGTTCCTTGGCTTGTGACAGTAAAACTCCAGTCTCTGCCTCCATTTTTACATGGCTATTTTTCCTCTCTGTGTATCTGTGTCTTTTTTCTTCTTTCTATAAAGACAATTTTCATATTAGATTAGGGCTTACTATAATCCAGAATGACCAATTTTAACTTGATTGCTTTTCAAATATTCCATTTCCAAATAAGGCCACATTCATAGGTACCAGTGATTAGGACTTCAACATTTTTTGGGGGGAGACACAATTTAACCCATAACACCAATGTATTTTCTCTAATTTCTTTAGCTCTACTGTGGTGGCCTACTGAGTTATTTACTGTTATCTTTGGATCTTTTGTTCCATCCATCCATCCATCCATCCATCCATCCATCCATCCATTTATCCATCCAAACAAAGAAATTTGTTGCGTGCCCAGGCACTGCTGTGGGCCCTGGAAGTACATGGTAGAGTGAATTAAAACCCTTGCCTCATGCACTTACATTCTATTAAGGGTTGATAGGCAATCAAGACATTAACTATATAAAACACCTTTGATAATAACTATTAAAAAGATAAAAAATTCATAGAAAGATGATCAAGAGACTAGAGGGATCTATAGGCGTGACATGTTTTGGAGCTATATTTCAGAGCAGGATAGTAAGTGCCAGCTATCTGTGCGGCTAAACAAATACATCTTAATGCAGTGCCGTTTATCAATGGTTCATTGTGTTAACCTACTCATGTAATATATTAAAAAAGATATTTCTAGAAATAGTTCTCTAAGTCAGAGGAGTGGTACAAATATTGATTTGATTTTAGAAAGTAGAAAAGATGGTTTTGAGGATTACCTCTTGATGTAGTCACTTAACTATATGTGCTAAGTGCATTCTGGGTGCCCAGCACTTTGCTAGGTGCAGGAAATGCAAAACAATAAGCAAGAGAAAAGCAACTTCTGCCTTCATGGGAATATATTTTTAAGACTTTCTCTCAAAATTTTGATATAATACAGAAACCATTCTTGGATAATCAGAAGCTGATCTGCATGTGCAGAAGAGTTTATTTGAATCTGACTTTACTTATATATTTTCTGCTAGACAAATGAATTAAATATAATTTCGTTAGCTATTTAAAAGACATTTTGTAAATACTCATAGTTAATTGACTCAATATCATGTATCAGAATTATAAGGAAGTAAAAATATTTTTAGTGTGATTGTTGATGGCTGACCCTACATAAGCTGTATTATTTTCTGTGGTTTAACATGTTTTAGGGTTATTTTTACAGAAATATTATGGTGGGAAATATTATTGTGAGCTACACAGTCCAGATGTGAATTATGAAAGCTGGTATGAACCATATTTTATTTGATGATTTGTTTATTGACTTTTAGAATATAAAATAAGAAGAAATCATGTACTTTCATTTAAGAAAACAAATCTTCAATTTGTAGAAGACAAATCAAAGTTTGCTGAATAGCTTACCTAAAAAATGACCCAAGTTGTTACCCTGATTTCCTGTAGACTGTGTGTATCTGCCAGCTATTGTTTTACTAAGATGAATGAATCTCTGCCAAAGGATTTAAAAGCTCTTTTAGAACTATAAAATTTCGTAGAATACAGAAATAAAATTTGCTGAGCTAAATGTTCATCAAAAGGCAATGCATCAAGCTAAGGAAAAAAATCTGCAGACACACAGGCAGATTGTACATTTAGATTTTCTTGTATATCATGTTAAAACAAAAATTATGGAATGCATCTGTTAGTAGTCTGAAAACCAGATTAAACCAGAATGGAGCCTGACAAGACTCTTTCCACCAGTGCTGTGGCAGCCGTGCTATGAAGGAAGGGTAGCCGTGGCATTCATTAAGGTCTTAGTAAGGTTTTTCTATTTGGCACTTTTGATAGACAAACTGTGACCGGTTCTGATGCTCTCCAGGTTTACTGAAGCTGAAGATAGATGCGTCCTTGCTCCCCTTTTGTGGTGTGTTTTATCTCATGTTGATACTTTTTTCTTTCACTTGGCCCTTTTCCAAGGTGTAACTTCTTTTACAGATTTTTTTTTTTTATATCCAAGCTGAAACTGTCAAAGTCTTGTTGTTAGGAAATAAAATATATACATTTAATAATAGAAGAACTACTGTTTATTTGTTTTTCTAACAAAGCTGGTAATCTAGAACTTTTCTTAGTCTTACTGGTCTTATGTACAAACAGTGTAAATTTTTTTTTTGCTAGATGTGTGTGTGTGTGTGTGTGTGTATGCATGCATTTTTAAAATTGATTTTAATTTAAAGGGTCCAGTGTAAATTGATTTCATGGATTCTTCTTGTTTCCTATAGACTATGTATATAAAATATTAATTATAAAGTCAGAGAAAAATACTATTTATATTCCCTCTAGATTTTGTTTGGCTTGTTACAATAGAATCTTATTTTAATGTTATTGTATGAAAGAGGTCAATTGATATGAAAATTTCAGTACATTTTGCTGTTACTTTTTTTTTTTTTTTTGGCTTGGGATTAGTTTGGTTAAAATGGACCATTTGTGAGGCCCACAAAACATATTTGGCTTCCGTGAGCCTGAAGTTTTATTTTCTTTCATGACTGTACACTGTCTCTTTAATCACAGATCAGTGATCTCACCAATATGTCATTGATTACAGAGAGAGAATCCAGGCAAAAGATCAAGAATGGCTTGAGTCTTAATCCATCAGGACCATGGAACACCAGCTCCTGATGTGTAACAATAAGATCATTTTCAGGGATGAAGGTTATTGTGCAGAGGACACTATTTTTCCTATTTACAGGACAGAGTGTTAGAATTCTTTTGTATTACTATTACTTGTCATAAAATAAGATGGTGAGTTCTCGTGTTAGAGGAAACTCATTATGTTTAATTTATTGGGGAACAAAGGCAGTATTAAAGTAAGTTTACAATTTGGACAGCTAAGGGTAAGCCATTGTTCTGATGCTATATTTTTGTATAATAAGCCATCCCCAAAATAGTAGCAGTCATTTGATTTGTTCACAGATCTGTAATTTAGATGGAGCTTGTCTTTGTTCCATGTGGAATGAGCTGGGATAGCTCAGCTGGGGCTTCAGGGTCTATTTCTAAGATGACTCACTCACATGGCTGGCAAGTTGGTGCTGACTGTCGGTTGGCTGGGAATTAAACTGGGGTTGTTGACCAGGGTTCTCAGTTCCTTTCTGCATGGGCCTCTCCATTGGGCTATTTGGGCTTCCTCAATGGCATGGCAGCCAGATTCCAAGAGCAAGTATTTTAGAAGACAAGAAATAGCGACTCTGGGCATGGGTCTGGAAATGGACTCATTGGTCAGTTGGACAGAGCCCACTTAGATTGGAGAGAACATAGGCTTCACCCTTTAATTGGAGATAGGTCAAATAATTTGAAGCTGTCAAAAATCTACTTTAAACATTTCTGATAGCCAGTAGAGAAGACTATCATTGTCTCAGTAAAAATAAGAGGCACTTGGCCACTGAAGTAATCTTAGATTAGACTCTGTCAGTCATGCCCCAAAATAATAGAATGAAGTCAACAGACATCATGATTTGACAGCTAGCATTATGGGAAGTCACTCTATCTTTTTTTAATATTTTTCTGTTTCAAGGTATACACAGCACATGTATCCCCTGCAGTAAACTTAAAGTCATCGCTGTTCCTGGGCAGAAACATGTCGCTCGTCGTCAGTGGTCTCAAAAAGTTTTTGATTATGCATTTCTATAATTACTTATAAAAAGAAAATATATTTATGTGGTGAAGAATGTACTTAAGTAGAGATTTATGTCAATAATTATCATACTGTATCATTTCTGCAGCAGAGGACAGATAATTCTTACCTATATGTCTGTTAATGAAATTTTTTGAGCATGCACCATTTACTCCCCAGAGTACAAATATTTTTTTTACTTTGTAAAAAATTGAAATAAAAAAGTGAAAGATCAAAAGTTAAGGAGTTATATTGTATCCTTATGTGCCCAGGCCTCTGCGCCTCATTGTAGGGAACTCTGGAGTACTGCTTTTTCTTCCTTCTTCGGTTTCCCACTTTCCTTTCTATTCATTAGACAGATAGTCCACAAACAATTCCTTCTTCCTGGGATGAGCATTCTGCTCATTTGAGGAAGTGGAGTCTAATCACCCTCTTCCCCCTTTAACTGAGGCTGGCTTTCATCAACAGAATGTAGCACAAGTGATGTTGTGGGACCGCTGAGGCTGGAGTCAATGAAGGCTTCCTTATGGCTTTCAGAATATTGGCTCTGGGAATGCTTTCTTTTGGGACTCAGCTTCTGTGTTGTGGGAATGCCAAGCAGTGTAGAGGGTCTGTGTTTAGGTGCTCTGGTGCCAGCCCACCTGAACACTAGATAAATAGCATCAGCTGGCAGCCTAGCGAGTGAACCATCTTAGATGTCCAACCCAGTCAAGCCTTCAAATGACTGTATTCCAAGCCATCATTAGCAACTGCATAAGAGAACTAACAAGCCAAGTCTCTAGACCATAAGAGAAAATAAAAAGTTACTATTTTAAAGTCACTAAGTTTATACATGGTTTGTTATGGAGCACTAGATAACCAGAAAACCATTCTTATTCTTTAAATAGGCCTCCCAATTATTGCCTTTCTATGAGTCATGACTAGAGAATTTTCATTAAAAACATTAAAATTTGTGTATTACTTTATAGACTAAAGGAAACAGCCTCAGAGAGGTTAATTAATCTCTTTTAAGGGCAAACAATCAGGATATAAAGGGTCTGGGATTCAAAATGCTGGTCTTTTGGCTATGAAAGCCCATATTCTTTTTACTATAAAATTCCTCAGGTCAGATTGCATGCTATTGTGAAATAACATTAGGCATTATTCAACATGGCTGCCTGAGATGTTAAACAGACTATTGCAGGTAGACACTCCGGTTGGATCCTTGGGTTCCTCAGAGCTTGGCAAGAGATAAAACAGTCAGATTAGAAATATGTTTGGCAGAGTCAGGAACCTGGCCCCCAGCAATGGGAGTGTCTCCAAAAACCCCCATAAGCACCGTGCAAAAGGAAGAACTTTAAAACATCTTCTCGGTTTATAGAGTGGGCCATAAACCCAATTTATGACAATGCCAATTAAATAATATTCTGCTACCCATACCTCTTCTTTCTCCCAAGTTTTAGTCACCCATTTTCAACTGAACCACCATCCTGGAAGGGTCAGAATGAGCAGCTAGAAAGCAGGACAAGGGGTGATCTAGAAAGAGAGAAGTCCCACACATCCCTTTCCCAGGAGGTAGGATTTATCTAGGGATAAGCAAAACAACTGGAGTATGGAGTAATGGCAGCCTTACTTATAATGTGAGGCTGACTTTCTAGGTATCAGATTGAAAATTTTTTCAACTTAAAGAAAATATAGGCATTTTTATTACTATTTTTTTCTTCTTCTTTTTCCAAGTGAGAGAAAGGGAGATAGAGAGACAGACTCTATGTGCCTTGACCGGGATTCACCTGGCAACCCCCATCTGGGGCCATGCTCACAACTGAGCTATTTTTAGTGCCTGAGGCAGATGCTCCATGGAGCCATCCTCAGCACCTGGGGCTGATGCACTTGAACCAATCGAGCCATGGCTATGGAAGGGGAAGAGTAAGAGAAAGGGTTGGGGGAGGGGAAGAGAAGCAGATGGTTGCTTCTCCTGTGTGCCCTGGCTGGAATCAAACCCAGGACGTCCACACACCAGGCCAACCCTCTACCACTGAGCCAACAAGCCAGGGCCAGCATTTTTATTACTTAAGAGCCATCAAAAAGGTCATGATTGTGTTTCCACTCAGAGCAGAGGAAGATCTTGTCCCACTGTCTAAATTCTAAAGAGACAGTGGAAGACAAAATAAAGTCATATTTCAGTTTTTCCTGTTGAATTATGCTGCTTCAACTTGTTTGTCATCTAGGTATCTTATAGCTGGACTTCATTTTGCAGTGTTTTGTAGGCTGTGCAAAAACCTAGACAAAAGAGCTACTATTTGAATGTAGTTAGACTATGATTTCTTTTGGAACAGAGTGAATTTAAAATTTTTAAGCAAATGAAGACTCCCTTAGTGGAAAGAACAGAGACACTCAGACTGTAAACCTTTTTATTAAAATTGTGAAAATTTCAGTATAAAATATGACTGTTCAAAATGAAATGGAGTTTCCTAATGACCATGATATGTGACTTCCAGGTTTTATTTGTTTTTGTTTTATGATTATACTATTAGGAGCCTTTTAGCTCTTAAAGTGATGTTTTAATAAAGGGTGAGAACATCATATAATCTTTATAGGGAGATAGATACAGTGAATAAAAATACTCTTGTATTGCAAAGAGAATAATTGTGCTTTATTTATCAAAGATTGTTGAGGTGCTGGCCAGTTAGCTCAGTGGTATAACATAGGCTGGGCGTTTGGATGTCCCAGGTTTGATTCTCAGGGCACACAGGAGAAGCACCTATCTCTTCTTCACCCCTCTGCCTCTCTTCTCTCTCTGTCTCTCTCTTTTCCCCTCCTGCAGCGATGGCTCTATTGAAGTGAATTGGTCCTCGGTGCTGAGAATGGCTCCATGCCCTCTGCCTCAGGCACTCAGTTGCTGAGCAATTGAGCAATACCCAATATGGGCAGAGTATCACCCCTTAGTAGGTTTGCTGGGTGGATATCGGTCGAGAAGCATGCAGGAGTCTGTCTCTGTTTCCCCTCCTCTCACTGAATTTAAAAAAATTGTTGAAAGAATGCAAAGGGAATTTAATGTTATTACTGATAGCATCTCTTTTGTTTTATGGATCTGTAAATGAAATATTTTTCCCAAAGACATTAAAATTTACTGCCACATATCTGGAAAGAAGTAGAGCTTATCAGTTAATATTTTCTGTTTTATTTTACATTTTAATGTTGCATTTATTTATTTATTTAGTGAGAGGCAGGGAGGCAGACAGACAGACTCCCTCATATACCCTGTCTGGAATCCACCTGGCAAGTGCCCTATGGGGTGAGGCTCTGCCCATCTGAGGCCAATGTTTGGGCAGCGGAGCTATTCTAGTTTCTGAGGCAAGGCCATGGAGCCATCCTCAGCACTTGGGATCAGCTTGCTCGAACTATTTGAGCCATGGCTGTGGGAGGGAAAGAGAGCCAGAGAGCGAGAAGGGGAAAGGGGAGAGGTATAGAAGCAGAGGGTTGCTTCTCCTGTGTGCCCTGATGGGGAATCCAACTCAGGACTTCCACATGCCGGGCCAATGTTCTACCACTGAGTCAACGGGCCAGAATCTGTTGCCATTATTTTAATTGAGTAAAGTATTCTTTTAATTTTGGTTGCGATTTTTATCCCTATAGGAGTTCATTGAGTTATCCAGTCAAATATGAACATATCAGGATCTTTTTTTTTTGTATAATCTCCTATCAGCTATTTGGTATGACAACAAAAATAAAGTCTTTACCACTCAATACTGTTACATCATTAGCTTCACCTGCTTTTGGAAACAGGAATACTATATTATTCTGAATATGTATGGAACAGCACACACCCATTGTTTTCTGGTCATTTTTTGTTACATAGAACTCTCTTAGACTGTTAAATTTACTTGAAAATATTAATAACAATTATACTTTAACAACAGATATCTAGTAAAATTGAATCTGCAAAGAAGATGCCTCTATTTAACATTCTTTATCACAGAAATGGAAGATATATTGACGGAATATAACCAATGGTGTAATAATAAAATATTTCATTTGGTTAACTAGTGTTAATTCTGTATCACCTGTTTTCTCAGGACTCTGCTAAGAAAGGAGGTAGAAAAGTGTAAGAAATAGTCTGGTTTATGTGCGTGAGAATAGAAAAGACGGAGAGGAAAATGATCCTACTTAGGGCACCTTGTCTCCCTTGTGAGATGGTCCCGTCATGTCCATAGCTTAGTGTTAAGGAAGTCCAATGTGGCATGAAGGAAAGCTATACAGACTCATGCACATGGGTGTTTCCTCTGCAAAATGGAGACAGAAATATTTGAGTTAGTACATTTTTTCATAATATGATTCTTTGTAGTGTCTTTAATAAAATTAAGCCTTTTTATTAACAGAGTATTGGAATATTTTAAATCTTAAAATCACTATGAGAATGACCATTTGAAAGAAAGTCCTGTTTTTAAACTACATGAATGAGATCCAAAAATGTAAGTTTTTCATTGACTAATCTGTTCCTTCTTGGAAATTTTTTTTGTCTGCATGGGTCTGCAAGTCCTGCTGGGTAGAGTGAGATAAAGGGCACAACTCAAGATCTGGAACAGTGTCTGCTAAAAAGAAATGTCTTAGTATATGTTTTTCTTTACAATTTTTTATTGAATTAAATTGGGGTGACATTGGTTAATAAAAGTAGGTTTTAGGTGTGTACAATTCTATAATATGTATATCGTCTGGATATTGTATTGTGTATTCACCACCCAAAGTTATTTTCTTCCATCACCATTTATCCTTCATTTACCCTCTTCTATGCCCTATGTTTGTTGAATGAATGCACATATACTAAAAGAACATAGTATGCCAACTGATTTTATTATTTTTGGCATAGTGAATTGTCCATGTTCAGGAGCATGAGAGCTAATAAGAGCTGGAAGAATTCATTTCTCCAGTCAAAGCAGTTGTGCCAGACTGACTGATGTGTGGTAAATAATAAAAAACGGTTCACTTCAGAGTTGTTATGTTTTAGCTATTCTAGTAATATGATTCTCATATGATGGCATGGTGATTAGCTGAGGGCACATAGAAAGGGTATACTTGAGTGTCTCTTTGTATAAGGTTCTTTTAAGCTGAAAAACATCTAATTTATGATCACTGGAAAAAGTGGTGATTACAGTGGGCCTGATTTAGAACTAAGCAAGGACTTTCCATGATTTTGGAAGGGGTTTAAGAATGTCATAGCAACTGGTGTCACATTGAAAAGCAATTCTTTAATAGAGTGTGCTCTGCTATTGTTATATTGGTAAGCACTGTGCGGTTAGGACTGATCTGTAAAACATAACTTTAAAAAATAACTTTACTTGTCTATTTGGATAAATTGTAAATCAAATATTCACTTTCTTTCAAATTTTTTAAATATTTGGAATATTCTTTAATTAGCAATAGGAAGTATGGCTAGTAATCACTAAGTGTGAATAAAATTAGGACAAATCTTGAATTATGGGGCAATGTTTAGTGCTTATTTCAAAACATTAAGTAGTCTGTAATTTCTCTTTTCTTCCCCATTATCTAAACAGATAAGCTGCTATTTTCTCACTAACATTTGTTTAAGGAAAAACAGTGCAATAGAAAATTAGCATTTTGAGAAATTGCAATGAAAATTGACATTCAACCCGTGAGCTCTATTCTATTGTGTTTTGTCAGCGATAGAACCCTCACGGACAGCCCCTCAGAAGTTAGAACAGAACTGTACTCAGGACCTGGAATGATCCTTTCACAATTCACACAGACTCTGATATTACCTTACATCACTATAACTGTGCTTCAGGAAGACTGCCAAGATGTTAGAGGTTCCCCCACTAGGCCCAGAGGTAATTGATGATCTGATACTGGATGACTTGACTCAGCTGTATCACACACACACACACACACACACACACACACACACACACACACACACAGTGAGGTCCAAAGGCAGCTGGCATTCTCATTGCTGATTTCTTTGTTTGGCAACTTCCTAACACAGCATGGGTCATGAACAGGCTCATGGCACTTCACGGAAAAGTGAAGTCTGTTAGTCACCCCAGCATGAGGGTAAACAGGATGTTGACTAGGGTCACTAATGTGTTGGATATCGGGTTAAGGTATGTAATTTATGAGTTGGATTGATAAAATTCTGGCTTTTTTGTTTGCAATCATTTTTATTTCTGAATTCTTTGTAGAAATTAGGTATTTAAACAGATTTCTGTACACAACTAAGGAACGTCAACTGAAAGGACCCCATTTGGCTGAGTGTGAGGCCGAGCTCAGCTGATTGGACGGGTCCTTGGGGGTCGCTGATGTATTGCAGCAGACAGCAGACAGGAGGGGATTGTCAGACTGCCACTGAGCTTTCCTTTTCCCACTTATCCCCTCCCTGGTTCTTGCCAAATCTGCTTTGCATTTGAAGTTGATTGAAATGCGTCTCACTGTTAACCTGTCAACTGAAACCCCTGTGATTTAGACGGCTTTTTGTTCATTTCATTGGTGCAAGAAACTGAAGTGAGAAATCTGGATCCTTTTAGAGCGCTGGAGATGACCAAACATACGGCATCTGGACTTACCCCCAATTAATGGAAAAGTGTTGTCAGGTGCAGGGGATGAGATTTTTTTTAGAAAGGTGGTCCTTCAGTGCCAGAAGTTTGTTGTGGGTAATGACCTCTTCGGAGCTGTTCATAAAGTCCCTGGAAAACATTATAAAGAATTATACCATCTTCGGATTTAAGCGCATTTATTCTTCCTAAGAGCACAACATGCTTTCATATATAGGTTATCTCATTTATCTTCATACCAGCAGCATGAAATAGTTCATGGCAGGTACAATTATCCCCTTGTATATAGAGAAAAATGGGGAGCCAAGGGAAACTAGAGAGGCACAGAATGTTTGTGTTTTGTAGTGTTTTTCTTTCCAAAGAAGTGAAAATGCTCTATAGGTATCTACGCCTATTGTTATTACATCAGGAAGCATTTATTGTGGGTGAACTGTGTACAATAGAAGGATGTTAACCATTTGTGCCATAGGGTAGCTTTAGGGAAAAACGTAAGTTGCTATCTAAATCACTTTCCCTATGTATTAAGTCTGTTTTTGATGAATTGAAATGACTTATGAATGAAAACAAATTTGTCTGAAAAATGGGTTAAAATAATCTTGTTCTTGAAAACTGGAAATTTAGTTTGCCTAGCAGTAGTGAAGCAGAACCAGATGTTCTTCCAGGGTAGAAGGCAGCCTTATGTGAGCACCTCGGTCCCTGGGCCTGGGGTTTGAGCCAGACTGAAAACATTGTTACTATATTACATCAGAGATGCTATGAAGAAAATGAAAAATTGCTGAGAGTGAATTGAACTCCTTAGAAAAAAGGTGTCTGGTAAATTAAATATGTTGTCAAGAGCCCCTGAATTATATTTGAGGAAAAGTGTTAGGTAGAACTTTATTAGATAGGATTCGGGATTTTCTAAGGCAACAGAGAATCCAAAAACACAATGACCATTAAAATAGAAGTATTTGTCCTCTCTTGTATGTCTGGGCAAGTGGTCAGGGTGGTCTGGCAACTTAACAATATCAGGAACCCAGAAACCCTCTGTCTTCCAAGTTTCATAAAAGCCTCTCATTTTATGATCTAAGATGACTGTTCTTATTTTCCCTTATCATGCCAGTATTCCAGTGAGGCGGGGGGATAGGAGGGTGGTGTGTGTGGAAAATCTGCTTCTGAGTTTGGAGCACACAAACCAGAAGTCCTGCATGTCTGTGTTTGTTCACAACTCACTGACTAAAACCTAGTTCCACAGACACATCTAACTTTAAGAGAAGGTAGGACATGTAGAAGTGTTTAGCCATTCACCCAGCTAAAATGTGAGGGGCTGATTACTCAAGCAAGAAGGGGAGAATGGGCATTGAGGAGAAAGAGCAGCAGTGTCTGACACAGAATCATATTGTGGCAGGTTTTTAATCTGTTTTAAACTCTATCAACTTTAAGATTACTTTAGCACTAAATGCTATTCAACATACTTTCTAGACATAATTGCTGATGAATGTTTGCTTTTTAGACAATATTGCTGATGACTACATGTTCTTTGATAGATGTCCTTAACTCAATTAAGACTCGTGATATAGCTAAATCATTAGGACAATGAATTATGCATTTTTTATATTAAAAGAGCTTATTTGCTCTTTTCATTTTTTGTCAATGCTTCTTAATGCTTTGCTTTGGAATAATCATATTCTGATAAAGAAATTTTGTAAGCCTGGGTGCACGCACACACACTAAGATAGTTAAATTTGGAGGATATATTAAGAATTTGCTTATCTATTCTACATTGCAAAATCAAAATTTCTAGTCGTGATAAAATCAGAAGTATCATTTGGCTGCAAGAGTCGACAATGAACAGTTCCTTTTGGGACTATCAGGAGTGGTGCTTGGGGGGGAAGAATGTATTTTCCTTCTTTTGTATCTTATTTTGTAGGTATTGCAACAACTTGTAAAGATAAGTTTCTTTTAGCATATCTTAGAAAATGTCTTCTTTCACAGGATAAAACTTATGAAAATATTGTCACTTCTGTTTGATGTTGTCAGACACGAAATAGTCATGCTTTGTCTAGCAACAGCCCATATTTCTGTAAAACAGAAATTATCTACAGTTTCAGTTTCTTTAAATTTCATAATTGACCATAGAACCTTAATATTTAAGTTAGCTAAATACTCTATTGCTGGTGGTAATTGGTTTTGTTTTAATTGTTACTGTGTTTTGCTTTTCCGGTTGAATAAAAGAGTGTGATTGATAGGCACAATCAAATACTTTTGCATAGTGTACCCCTCAGCATTTCCAGCACCCCATCTGGCACCATACATAGTTAGTTATCACAATTTTTTTTTTTAACAGAGACAGAGAGTCAGAGAGAGGGATAGACAGGGACAGACAGACAGGAATGGAAAGATGAGATGCATTAATCATTAGTTTTTTGTTGCGTGTTGCGACACCTTAGTTGTTCATTGATTGCTTTCTCATATGTACCTTGACCGTGGGCCTTCAGCAGACCGAGTAACCCCTTGCTTGAGCCAGAGACCTCGGGTTCAAGCTGGTGAGCTTTGCTCAAACCAGATGAGCCCGCGCTCAAGCTTGCGACCTCGGGGTCTCGAACCTGGGTCCTTGGCATCTCAGTCTGACGCTCTATCCACTACGCCACCGCCTGGTCAGGCAGTTATCACAATATTATTGACTGTATTTACTATGCTTTATCTACTTCTCCATAACTATTTTGTAACTACCAATTTGTGCTTCATAGTCCCCTCATTCTGGCAACCACTAGTTCTCTTTGTATCTGTGAGTCTGTTTCAATATTATGCTTCATTTAGTTTATTCTTTAGATCCCACATATAAGTGAAATTGTATGGTATTTGACTTTCTCTGAATGACTTATTTCACTTAGCATAATATTCCATAGCTCTATCATGCTGTCTCAAAGGGTAAGATTTCATTCTTTTATATCACTAATAGTCCATTATATATATGTGTGAGATATATATATATATATATATATATATATATATATATATATATATATATATATATATATATATATGGCAGGCTTTTTATCTACTCATCTGTTGATGGGCACTTGGGTTGCTTCCATCGCTTGGCTATTATAAATCACATTGAACTGAACACAGGGGTGCATATATTCTTTTGAGTATGTGTTTTGGGTTTCTTTGGATAAATCCCCAGAAGTTGAATTACTGTGTTGTAAGGTAGATCTATTTTAAATTTTTGAGGAAACTCCATACTGTTTTCCATGTACTTTACTACGCCGACAACTGTTTTCCCCACAATACACGTATCTTTTCCCACCCTTTCAACATAGCTGTTTTATTATTGTGATCCAATTATTATTCAATAATTATTTTATTATGACTATATAGAAATTTGTCACAGCCAAGCCATGTAGCATACTCTGATTACATTTTCCCCTTGGAATTAAACATTGCTTTATTTTCGTTTACTTTTCTATGTACTTCTCATTATTCACCATAAGATCCTTTGCCAAAGCTATCATATTCATCTCACTGTGTTAAAAAACAAAACAAAGCAAAAAACCCCAAAAAACTCAGACAACCTTCCTATAGGATTCTTTTAGTTTGGTGGCACCCTTCTCAGGGCTCTCAGTCCTCTTCTCTGGACTGGTATTCTCTAGTTTGGAAAGCTTGTTCTGGACCTTCTCCTCAGCATCATCCTCTGAGTTGCCCATGCTTCCTCTCCCTCTGCCCCAGATCTCATATCTTTCTCCTTGGGTGAGACTCTGGGTGTGGTGGACTATCTCGCTATTCATTCCTGAGATGGTATATGGGAGATAACCTTTTGAGAACTTTCATGTCTAAATATTTTTATTCAGTTGCCATATTTGATTTTTAGTTTGGTTACTAAAGAATTCTAAGTTGGAAATCATTTTAGCTTAAAAATTTTAAGATATGGCTGCATTTGTCTTCTAGTTTCCATTATTATAGCTGAGAATTTTAATGCCTTATTCTCTAATCTTCATGTGTCCTGTTTATCTATTTGTAATTTTATGAAGCTTCTTTTTATCTACAGTTTTCTGATATTTCAGTATAATATACTTTCGTGGGGGTCTTATATACTAAATTAAGGTACTTGGGAAAGGTACTTTTCAATCTGCAATTTCCTTTAGTTCTGGGATTTTTGAGGGGAAGGAGTAGTATCATTTCTTTGAGTATCTCTGCTCTTCTGCTGCCACTTTTCATTCTCATTCTTTCTTTCTCGCATCTCCCTCCATCTAGTGTGTGTGTGTGTGTGTGTGTGTATTTACAGTTGTGAGTACACAGAGTTTATTATCTATTAATTATTGCATTATTTTCCTTACAAAACACTGTAAACCTACTTTGGCCCCAGTGTGTGTGTGTGTGTGTGTGTGTGTATGTGTGTGTATGTAGTATATGTATATATATGATCTATATAAATATAGATATATATGATATATAGGTATAGCTAGCTATATTCTACATATAAATACCTAGCTCTCTATGTATGCACACTTACATGTAAAGGTATGGGTATAGATTGATAGATACATAGTTAGATAGATATAGATAGATTATGTGTTTTACAAATATTTTTTTACCAGTCTGTGTCTTGTCTTTTCATTCTCTTAACAGTGTCTTTTGAAGAGTATAAGTTTTAAATTTTAATGAAGCCCAATTTATCAATGTTTTCTTTTTTTTTAATAATTTTATTTTTTTTAATGGGGTGACATCAATAAATCAGGATACATATATTCAAAGATAACAAGTCCAGGTTATCTTGTCGTTCAATTATGTTGCATACCCACCACCCAAAGTCAGATTGTCCTCTGTCACCTTCTATCTTGTTTTCTTTCTGCCCCTCCCCACCCCCTATACCTATCCCATTCCCCCCTCCCCCCCGTAACCACCACACTCTTATTAATGTCTCTTAGTTTCACTATTATGTCCCACCTACGTATGGAATAATACAGTTCCTGTTTTTTTCTGATTTACTTATTTCGCTTCGTATCATGTTATCAAGATCCCACCATTTTGCTGTAAATGTTCCGATGTCATCATTTCTTATGGCTGCGCAGTATTCCATAGTGTATATGTGCCACATCTTCTTTATCCAGTCATCTATTGATGGGCTTTTTGGTTGTTTCCATGTCCTGGCCACTGTGAACAATGCTGCAATAAACATGGGGCTGCATGTGTCTTTACGTATCAATGTTTCTGAGTTTTGGGGATATATACCCAGTAGAGGGATTGCTGGGTCATAAGGTAGTTCTATTTTCAGTTTTTTGAGGAACCACCATACTTTCTTCCATAATGGTTGTACTACTTTACATTCCCACCAACAGTGTATGAGGGTTCCTTTTTCTCCACAGCCTCTCCAACATTTGCTATTACCTGACTTGCTAATAACAGCTAATCGAACAGGTGTGAGGTGGTATCTCATTGCTGTTTTGATTTGCATTTCTCTAATAGCTAAAGAAGATGAGCATCTTTTCATATATCTGTTGGCCATTTGTATTTCTTCCTGGGAGAAGTGTCTATTCATATCCTCTTCCCATTATTTTATTGGATTGTTTGTTTGTTTGTTGTGGAGTTTTATAAGTTCTTTGTATATTTTGGATATTAGGCCCTTATCTGAGCTGTTGTTTGAAAAAATCATTTCCCATTTAGTTGGCTTTCTGTTTATTTTGTTATCAGTTTCTCTTGCTGAGCAAAAACTTCTTAGTCTGATGTAGTCCCATTCATTAATTTTTGCCTTCACTTCTCTTGCCATTGGAGTCAAATTCATAAAATGCTCTTTAAAACCCAGGTCCATGAGTTGAGTACCTATGTCTTCTTCTATGTACTTAATTGTTTCAGGTCTTATGTTTAGATCTTTGATCCATTTTGAGTTAATTTTTGTACAGGGGGAGAGACTGTAGTCCAGTTTCATTCTTTTGCATGTGGCTTTCCAGTTTTCCCAGCACCATTTATTGAAGAGGCTTTCTTTTCTCCATTGTGTGTTGTTGGCCCCTTTATCAAAAATTATTTGACTATATATATGTGGTTTTATTTCTGGATTTTCTATTCTGTTCCATTGGTCTGAGTGTCTATTTTTCTGCCAATACCATGCTGTTTTGATTGTCGTGGCCCTATAATAGAGTTTGAAGTCAGGTATTGTAATGCCCCCAGCTTCATTCTTTTTCTTTAGGATTGCTTTGGCTATTCGGGGTTTTTTATAGTTCCATATAAATCTGATGATTTTTTGCTCTATTTCTTTAAAAAACGTCATTGGAAGTTTGATGGGAATTGCATTGAATTTGTATATTGCTTTGGGTAATATAGCCATCTTGATTATATTTATTCTTCCTAGCCAAGAACAAGGTATATTCTTCCATCTCATTATATCTTTTTCGATTTCCCTTAAAAATGGTTTATAGTTTTCATTATATAAGTCCTTTACATTCTTTGTTATGTTTATTCCTAGGTATTTTATTTTTTTTGTTGCAATCGTGAAGGGGATTATTCTTTTGAGTTCCTTCTCAGTTGTTTCATTGTTGGCATATAGAAAGGCTATTGACTTCTGTATGTTAATTTTGTATCCTGCGACCTTACTGTATTGGCTTATTGTTTCTAGTAGTCTTTTTGTGGATTCTTTGGGGTTTTCGATGTATAGGATCATATCATCTGCAAAAAGTGATACCTTTACTTCTTCTTTTCCGATATGGATGCCTTTTATTTCTTTGTCTTGTCTGATTGCTCTGGCTAGAACCTCTAGTACCACATTAAATAAGAGTGGAGAGAGTGGACAACCCTGTCTTGTTCCTGATTTAAGGGGGAAAGCCTTCAGTTTAGTGCCATTTAATATGATGTTAGCTGATGGTTTATCATATATGGCCTTTATCATGTTGAGATATTTTCCTTCTATACCCATTTTGTTGAGAGTCTTAAACATAAAATTGTGTTGTATTTTATCGAAAGCCTTTTCTGCGTCTATTGATAAGATCATGTGGTTTTTGTTCTTTGTTTTGTTGATATGGTGTATTACGTTAACCGTTTTACGTATGTTGAACCATCCTTGAGATTCTGGGATGAATCCCACTTGATCATGATGTATTATTTTTTTAATATGTTGTTGTATTCGATTTGCTAGTATTTTGTTTAGTATTTTAGCATCTGTATTCATTAGAGATATTGGTCTGTAGTTTTCTTTTTTTGTGCCATCCTTGCCTGGTTTTGGTATGAGGGTTATGTTGGCCTCATAAAATGTGTTTGGAAGTATTGCTTCTTCTTCAATTTTTTGGAAGACTTTGAGTAGAATAGGAACCAAGTCTTCTTTGAATGTTTGATAAAATTCGCTGGTATAGCCGTCAGGGCCTGGACTTTTATTTTTGGGGAGGTTTTTAATGGTTTTTTCTATTTCTTCTCTACTGATAGGTCTGTTTAGGCTTTCTGCTTCTTCTTGACTCAGTCTAGGAAGGTTGTATTTTTCTAGGAATTTATCCATTTCTTCTAGGTTGTTGAATTTAGTGGCATAAAATTTTTCATAGTATTCTACAATAATTCTTTGTATATCTACGGTGTCCGTGGTGATTTCTCCTCTTTCATTTTGGATTTTGTTTATATGAGTTCTTTCTCTTTTTTCCTTGGTAAGTCTTGCCAAGGGTTTGTCAATTTTGTTGATCTTTTCAAAGAACCAGCTCCTTGTCCTATTAATTTTTTCTATAGTTTTTCTGTTCTCTAATTCATTTATTTCTGCTCTGATTTTTATTATCTCCTTTCTTCGGCTGGTTTTGGGTTGTCTTTGTTCTTCTTTTTCTAGTTCCTTAAGGTGGGAAGTTAAGTGGTTCACTTGGGCTCTCTCTTGTTTGTTCATATATGCCTGAAGTGATATGAACTTCCCTCTTATCACTGCTTTTGCTGCATCCCATAGATTCTGATATGTCGTATTGTCATTTTCATTAGTCTGTATATATCTTTTGATCTCTGCACTTATTTCTTCTTTGACCCATTCATTTTTTAAAAGTATGTTGTTTAGTTTCCACATTTTTGTGGGCTTTTTTTCCTCTTTTTTGCAGTTGAATTCTAGTTTCAAGGCTTTATGATCAGAAAATATGCTTGGTACAACTTCAATTTTTCTGAATTTGCTGATGTTGTTTTTGTGGCCCAACATATGGTCAATTCTTGAGAATGATCCATGTACACTGGAGAAAAATGTATACTCAGTCACTTTGGGATGAAATGTCCTGTAGATGTCTATCATATCCAGGTGCTCTAGTGTTTTGTTTAAGGCCACTATGTCTTTGTTGATTCTCTGTTTGGATGACCGATCTAGAGCCGTCAGCGGTGTATTGAGGTCTCCAAGTATGGTTGTATTTTTGTCAGTTTTTGTTTTAAGATCGATAAGTAGCTGTCTTATATATTTTGGTGCTCCTTGGTTTGGTGCATATATATTAAGAATTGTTATGTCTTCTTGATTCAGTGTCCCCTTAGCTATTATGAAATGGCCATTTTTGTCTCTGAGTACTTTTCCTGTCTTGTAGTCAGCATTATCCGATATGAGTATTGCTACACCTGCTTTTTTTTTTATGTTATTTGCTTGGAGTATTGTTTTTCAGCCTTTCACTTTGAATTTGTTTTTATCCTTGTTACTTGGATGAGTTTCCTGTAGGCAGCATACAGTTGGATTTTCTTTTTTAATCCATTCTGCTACTCTGTGCCTTTTTATTGGTGAGTTTAATCCGTTTACATTTAGTGTAATTATTGATACTTGTGAGTTCCCTATTGCCATTTTATATCTTGCTTTCTGTTAGTTTTGTGTTTTGTTTGATCCTTCTCTTTCGTTTTTCTATCTTTTGTTTTTATTTGGTTGTATTCCATACATCTTTCCTCTGTTGCTATCTTTTTTATCTCATGTGCCTCTGTGGTGGTTTTTTCAATGGTGGTTACCTTTGAGTAATGAAAAGGGTCCCTACCCTGTTCATTGTAGCGAACTATTTTGTGAGTACTTTTGCACTCCATCGTCCTTTGCTACTGTTAATCTCCATCTTCTCCCCCTCTTTCTTTTTGTTGTTGTCACAGTTTAAATTTGGTTTTATTGTGTTCTTCTTGGAGCTTTTACTTGTGGCTCTGTTTTTTTTTTTGGTTCTTTGTATCTGATTGGAGAACCCCCTTTAGTAATTCCTGGAGTGGGGGTTTTCTGATGATAAATTCCCTCATCTTTTCTGTGTCTGTGAATGTTTTTATTTCTCCTTCATATTTGAAGGATAGCTTTGATGGGTATAGTATTCGTGGCTGAAAGTTTCTCTCTTTCAGGACTTTAAATATTGGGGTCCACTCTCTTCTAGCTTGTAGAGTTTCTGCTGAGAAATCTGATGATAATCTAATGGGCCTTCCTTTATATGTTGTATTCTTCTTTTCCCTGGCTGCCTTGAGAATTTTTTCTTTGCTGCTGGTTTGTGTCAATTTCATTATGATATGCCTTGGAGTAGGTTTGCTGGGGTTAAGAAAACTTGGAGTTCTGTTTGCTTCTTGAACTTGAGGCTTTAGTTCTTTCCACAGGCTTGGGAAGTTCTCATCTATTATTTGTTTGCGTATGTTCTCCATTCCATTTTCTCTCTCTTCTCCCTCTGATATACCTATTATTCTTATGTTATTCTTTTTGATGGAGTCAGAGAATTCTTGTAGGGCTATCTCATTTTTTTTTAATTTTTGAGTCTCTTTCTTCTTCTCTCTGTTGTGCCTCAAGTTGCTTGTCTTCTATTTCACTAATCCTGTCTTCTATCTGACCTGTTCTATTAGCTAAGCTTGTTACTTTGTTTTTCAGCTCGTGAATTGAGTTTTTCATCTCTGTTTGATTTGTTTATATAGTTTCAATTTCCTTGGACATATATTCTTTGTGTTCATTGAGTTGTTTTCTTAGCTCCCTAAATTGCCTTTCTGTGTTTTCTTGTATATCTCGGAGGATTTTTAGGATTTCTATCTCGAATTCTCTGTCATTTAGCTCCAAGGTTTCCAATATATTAAATTTTTTCTCCATAGATTTTTCCTTATCTAGCTGTGTTACCTTTCTTTCTTTTGTATCCATGATATTCGATTTTCTCTTTTTTAATGGCATCTGAGGGTGGTTTTGTTGATAGTATTAATGAGATTTAATAAAGAATAAAAAGTTAAAAAAATAATAAAAAAATAAATGGAACAGTTGTTTTTTTAGAAAAAATTAATAATGAAATAAAGAAAAATAATATAAAATAAAAATTTTTTAAAAAAGGAAATTATTCCCCCCCTCCTTTTTTCCTCTCCTCTCCTCTCCCCTCTTTCTTGAGAAAATCTTGTGGTGGACTGTGAATTATAACAAACAATGCCTGTGATGGAGGGCCTGAATTGGGGAAAAGTAATAAAGGGGCAAAAAAAAAAAAAGAAAAAAGAAAAAAAAAGAGCGTATGGACCCACAAAAAGCAAATAAGGAAAAAATTTGGGTCAAGAATAAAATGATTTGCTTTTAGGTGTTGGTTGTCTAAGAGTTATGATGAGAGGAATAAGAGGAAAATGGAAAAATGGGGGGAGAAATTAAAAAATTACTATTGTATTTAGTGGAACAAGAACTAGATAATATGGAGAGCCAGGGATGGGAGCACTGCTAGTGAGTTAAAAAGGTGAAGTAAAATCCCCCCAAAATGCCACAAACATAAGTTTGAGTCCCAGATAAGATAATTTGTTTGTTATTGAGGTTTGAATGAGAGGAGATGTAAAGGAGAAAGGAAGAAACTAATATAGAGGGAGAAAAGAAAGAGAGAGAGAGAAAAAGAGGGAACCACTAAAAGAAGAAAAAAGAAAGGAGAGAGAGAGAGAGAGAGTTAAGGGTTTTAGAGTGCAACCCTCATAGAGAGAAAGGAAGAGAAGAGAAAAGATAATGGGAGATGTAACACTTATGGGTAGTGTAGTTCAAGGAGAGGAGAGAGTAAGACCGGCAGAGAGTTAATCGGCCAAATTGGAGGAGGAAAAAAAAGTATCAAGAATGAAGATAAGAGAAACAAACGCACAAATATAATAAAATGGGATAGGTTATAAAGTCTGCAGATTATTCTTGATTTTGAGAGGTTATCTTCTTGCTTTTTCTTTTCTCTCCCTCTTCCTGGTCGGTGACTCTGTACCCCGGGTTCTGCCCCTTTGGCATGCTCAGGTAGAAGTTTGCAGTTGATAAGTCTCTATGGCAATGTCATGTATTGTGCTTTAGTCTCGTTGGCAGTCGAAGCTCATTAGCATTTATAGGCCCCGATACTGAGAGAGTCCGTGTTCCTGGAGCCTTTCTCCTAGTCTTTCCTTCCTCAATTAGTAGCCTGATAATCCAGCTATGGGGTTGCTGCTGCCTCTTCCTGGATAGTAAGAGGCTCAAAGAGCTGGCAACTCCCCACTCTATTTCCACTCAGCACAGGGCTCTGGGTAAGGCTCAGTCAGTCAGAGCTGCTATCATAATCAGGCGGGCTTTCCGTCCACTCAAAGACCTCTGGCTCTGCCACTCTGTCCGGTAACACAAGCGGGCGCCCACTTCCGGGGCGCTTAGAGGAAACTCTCACTCACTGTCTGCGACCACGATATCCGGCCAGCAGTCTCACACTCTGAGTGAAACCCCCAACCGCAGGGAAAAGTTGCAGCGTTGGAATTGAGTCTCGGTCCGTCCCCGTGCGCGGCTTTTGCAAGGCGCTGGGGCGGCCCGAGATTCCGCTTTGGCCCACACAAAGGCCCCTGACTCTGCCCCTCTGTGCGATAACATGGGCGCGCACTGCCGAGGCACTCGGAGGTATCGCTCACTCCTTATCTGCGTGCGCAAACCAGGATATGAGGCCGGCCGCGTTTCCCTCTGAGTGAAACACCCTCCAGCACGGAAAATCTCCACCGTTGGAATTAGTTCTCACTCCCTCCCGTGCGTGGCTTTCCCAGGGCACTGGGGCTGCCCAGAGACTCTGCCCTCGGCCCACAGGAAGGCCTCTGACCCTGCCTCTCCATGGGGCAACACAGGCACCCACTCTCGGGGCCTAGGAAGAAATTCTCGCCCACTAACTGCGCACCGACCAGGAGACCGGGTAAAATGGCCGCTCCGCTTGTCTTTCTTTGTTTGGGTTTGGCGCGAGTGTTAGCTTGTATTGCCCGGGTTGCCACAGGATCAGATTTTCCTCGGCTTGGATCTACGTGCCACAGCCTGGTTCAGCCGTTTATGTCGCGGCCTGGATCTATTCACCCCCTTTGCCCGCCTCAGTTTCTATATTCACAGTTACCAGAGAAAGCCGCCCTGTTTAGGTTAGTGAGGAAGGCGGAGCATTTCTTACTCCCTATTTCCTTTGGGATTTGGTTATATATTTAGCCAATTTTTCACTCAATCATACCTTTGGGTGTATTGCGAAGCATCTGGAAGCTCCAAGTATAGGTTTTTCTGTTTCTGGTTGAAGATCTTGTTGAGTTTTGGGGGAGATTTATCCGTATCGCTTCCTACCCCACCATTACTCTGACATCATCCTCCTCAATCTTTTCTTTCATGGATTGTGAAGATATTAAAGATGAAGTGGTACCAGGGAAATGGGTATGTGGGGGAGGGGGGAGGGGAGGCAGTAAAGAGGGACAGATATACAGTGACAAAAAACGATTTGACTTTGGGTGATGGGTACACAACATAATCAACGGTTAAAATGCTATAGAAATGTTCACCTGAAATCTATGTATTCTTTTTGATCAATGTCACCCCTTTAAATTTAATTTTCTAAATAAAATTAAAAAAATAAAAAACAATTATTATTGCAATTTTTACTGGTATGGCCTGGAGGACTTATCCATCAAGTAATGGAATAAGCAGGAAACATGTTGAAGATAGTTTTGGGAACCATCTGTATATATATTAATTACAGTTGAAGCTGTACAAGTAAGTGGTGATATCATTAAGAAAAAGATGAAAAAGAGGTGAACAGTCTATAAGTATTTCTTGGGGATGACACAATATCACTGAAGAGGAGGAGTGGCAAGGATCAGGGATGATAAGCAATGTTAGATAAGAAAGAAAAATTGAAAAGATAGGGACCAAGAAAACAGCCATGGATTCGATAATTAGAAGTTCCTTTATAGGATTTTTTCCTTAAAGTATAAGGAGTGAGTGGAAGCCACAGTTCGTAGGACAAAGTATGAAGTGGAGGCAGTGATCACTGACTACGCTTTCAGAAGTGTTCACAGTGCAGACAAGAGAGAGGAGAAGTTAACTCAATGACATAGCAGAGTTAAGGAGGTGACTCACTGGCAATGAGGCTTTAGCTTGTCTGATTTCTGTGTGGAAGGAGCCACTGGAGAGAGACATTGAAGATGCGGAGTAGAAAGGGAATATTGTATCGTGTGAGATTACCATTTGATATATTGCTGCCTCAAAACAAACCAACATTTACGTATTGGTTACTGAATGATTTAGATGTCTTTAGAAAGCTTAATACTTTAATATATAAAGGTATATATCTGTTAGTTTAGACTAGGTTGTTCTGCAATAATCCACAATTCCCAAATCTCAGTAGCTTCACATAACTAAGGTATGTTTCTTGCTGACATGCCATGTATATATTATGTAAGAGGTCAGTTGAGGGTTTTGCTGCAGTTCATTCTTACCATAGGATTTACGCTAATAAAGCAGCCCTCTTCCTGAGCCAGTTACACTGGCAGAGGAAAAAAAAGATAAATTACCGTATTTCCCTTTGTATAAGACTCTCCCATGTGTAAGACACACCTTAATTTTGGGGTCCAAAATTTGAAATAAAATGTATTACATAAAGTTATTGAACTCAAGTTTTATTCATTATAAAATTCATACAACTCCTCATCACTGTCAAAACTCCCATCCATTCGCTTGTCCTCATCTGTGTCTGATGATGAATCACTGTCTTGATATATTTTTATGTCCTCAGTTCCATCTATGGCATTTGAAATGCCACACTTCTTAAACGACTTGAAAACTATCTCAATCTTGATATTATCCCAGGATCTTTTCACCCAGGTACAAACTTCTCCTATAGTTGGTTTCTTCACTCTTCCTGCTGGTGTCAAGTTGTCCCCAGAAGACTTTATCCATTGGTTTCATTTGTCTCTCATGGCAGCTTTGAAGGGTTTCTTAATGCTGACATCAAGTGGTTGGAGCTGGGATATCAAGCCTCCAGGTATGACAGCAAGTTTTGTTTTTTTGCTCTGCAGCAATCTTCTTTGTGTTTTTGTTATATGTGCCCTGAACTGATCAAGCACCAATAGGGCAGTTTTGTGTAAGAGCCCACCTGGTCTTTTTCTCCAAACTTTCTCATACCATATTTTCATCCCATCCTGATCCATCCAACCATTGTCATTAATGTGGACAATCATTTCTTGAGGAATGTCTTCCTTTGGCATTGTTTTGCATTTGAAAATCAGCATAGGAGGCAACACAACAAGCTAGAACAACTGTATAATGGCTGTTTTCATGTCCACTTGTCTTCATAGTTACAGTTTTCAGCTCCTTTTTTTTTAATAGACTTTATTTTAGACCAGGTTTAGGTTCATAGCAAAACTTAGCTCCTTTTTTTTTTTAATAGACTTTATTTTAGACCAGGTTTAGGTTCATAGCAAAACTAAGCAGAAGTCTCAGAGAGTTTTCATACGCCCCCAGTCCCCATTGCATGCTTGAATGCATAATTTCCGTCAATACCCACATCCTGCAAGGACCTTCTAGGTCTTCTTCCACTTAACAGAATGCCTTCAAGGTTCATCCATGTGGTAGCATGGATCAGTCCTTCCTTTCTTTTTGTGACTAATATTCCACTGTGTAGCTAGACCACAATTTGTTTATCCATCCATCTGCTGGTGGACATTTTGTTTGTTTCCACCTTTTGGCTACTGCAAAGAAAGCTACTATACACATTCATGCACAAGTTTCTGTGTGGACCTATGTTTTCATTTCTCTTAGCTACGTATCTATGAGTGGAATTGCAGGGTCATACAGTAACTCTATGTTTAACTTTGGGAGATGCTTATAGCCTTTTTTTTGAGAGTGTATATTTTTTTATTACAATTAAATTTAACAAGGTGACATTGGTCAACAGAGCACATAGATTTAGAGAAAACATCTCCACATCATTTGGACAGTTGATCAAGCCGTATACCCATCACCCAGAGTCAAATCATCCTCCATCACCCTATATTTTGTTTCTCTTTAAGCTCCTCCCCCTCCCTCTCCCTCTTACCCTTCCCCTGGTAACCACTGCACTCTTATCTATGTCCATGAGTCTCAATTTTGTGTCCCACCTATGTTTGGAATCATACAGTTCTTAGCTTTTTCTGATTTACTTATTTCACTCAGTATAATGTTGTCAAGGTCCATCCATGTTGTCATAAATGGTCATCATTTCTTATGGTTCAGCCCCTTTTTATTAACAGTTCTGTTACTTAGTACATCAAATTGAAGGGGGATTTTGTTCATATTTGCAATCTGTCCCAACTCAAACTGATGTGTCTTCTGACATTGAATGACAAAATGATGAAATTCAAGGACCTTCCTCTCATAGCTTTCAGGAATCTTTTGGGCAAGTCTGGTGCATGTACACATGCTTACTCCATTTTCTTTCATGATCCTGAAGCACCAATTGTGTCATCCTTTGAAATAAGTAACTTCTTTTTCATCAGCAGTTCTTCTTGCCTCATGCTGAATTATCTTTGTGTACATGGGTATTCCAATTGCCCTTTGCTCTTCAAACCATATCTTCAATTCCCTCTCTAAATCAGGCCATTTAAAAATAAATAAATCAGGCCATTTTGCTGACTTGTCCCTCATGGCCTTCTTCTGCTATGGTATTTTCAGTAGGGTTTCTTCTTCTTTTAGCCAGTCTTGGATTGATTTCTCAGTTGGAGGAGGACCAAACTTATGTTCAGCAGCACGATTTCCATTCACTTTTGCAAACTGGACCACTCTTAACTTAAATTCAGCACTGTATGAAAATCTTTTCTGAGCCATTTCTAGGCAGAACATGAAAAAAACCTAACCTACCGTGACATACCGGTACCAAGTGCGAAACATTGAGCGCAAAGACAACAAGCACAAAAATGTGGGAAATGCAAATAAAAAAAGTCTACAACCACTGTATAAAACGCACCCAGTTTTTAAACCCTAAGTTTTTCAAAAAAGGGTGTGTCTTATATGTGGGGAAATATGGTACACACTGGCTTTTAAAGCTCCCAACTGCAAATGACTGTACACACATTTTATTGACCATATCAAGTCAGATGACCATGCTGCCTTCCCAGAGGTGGGGATGTCCAATCTGACCACATTCCGGAGGGACAGCTAAGCAGAGAGTATTTGCAAACATCCCAGATGACTACTAAAAGAATATACTTAGTTGCATTACAATACTGAGTTATAGTTAATCTAAAATCTACGATTTTATGTTCATTTCCATAAAAAGTGGGACATTAGGTTTTTCTTCACGAAAGTAATCTTATATTACAACTTTGCTTCAAAGGGGAAAATACAATATGATTGAGTTATAGCTCATTTACATTTATAGTGCCATTTTTGGACATGTAATTTCAACTATGTACCATGATGGTGGGAGCATGAAAGGAATGTGGTTTTACCAATCATCACTTTAAAATTAAAATTAGTGATAATGAAATTTGCTAAATATATAAAATGAACAATCCTTTTATAGAACTAGTTGACTGAAGGCCCTTTTTATTTTTTAAAAATTCTGGATAATTCTTTTATACAATGTCAAGTACTATAATGCAAGAAAATAGAAGATGAAACCAAGATCTGAACTTGGCCACACTGATCAAATTCTCACGCTAGCACTTCAGCTCTCTCTGTCAGTCCACAATTTAAAACATTCCCTGTGTTCCCAACAGGATACATTTTTCTTTCTTTGTACAAGTGGCCATGTATGTTTGGTTTAGCATGGATTCAGTCCCCAATTGCAATGTATAAATATTGTACAGAGAAGTGTTTAGTGTTCAAATCAAGAGCTCTACTTTATTATCCTGGCTTCAAGTACCAGCATAATCTCATGAATCTGACAGATTATTCACAAATGTACTTACTACAAGTCTTCAGGGAAGCATCCGAGACATTTGTGGCAATGTTAGGGATTTAAATTATAAAGAATTTTAAGTGTGGGCATGACAGGAATAGTAATTTTGTGGATTTTGAAACATTTTTTTAATCATAGCTGAAACAGACTTATCTGTAACACTTTGCTGTGTCTGTTAAAAAGTGAGGCTGCAGTGCTGGCATGGAATGCAGTCCGGTGACTGTTGGGTGACATCCATTTCCTTGATGTGCTGTATCATCTTTCAAGAGTCTCTTTAGAGGACATGATTGTTTAGTGAGTTTTACCTAATTTTTATCAGTGGACTTGAGAGAAAGGAGTCTCTCTCTATAGTACTAGTCAAGTTCCTTTGGAACATTTAAAAAGTGAAATTGATGTCAATAAGCCTGCCCAAGAGATAAAATGTAATGAGTCTTACACATTGGTTTTCTCCTGATTAAGTGTATAGTATTAATAGCTATACATCAGCTTTGTGTCTGTGTGAATAAGAATACTTATGGGCTTGATGTGGTTGATAAGGTTGACTTTTCTGTTCAGGGAGCTGAGAAGAGGTGAGTTATTTCTGAAGAGGGCCATGTTGTGTTGGCTCAGAGAGCCTGTAAAAGGAGTAAGCATTGGTGGGAGCCCCACACTCATCTTGGAAACGACTGTAGTAAGATAAAATAGAAAAGGTTTGAAGTAAAAGCAAACAGTTGATATAAAAGTACAAGAAAGAATTAATTTTAAGATATATACAATCCAAGAAAAATATAAAATCTTGTTGTTATCGAGCATCAGAGCTTGTTTAAAATAGGTTTTTATTAATGAGGAAATGTATTGGATGGATATACCACCGGGATTATGTTCGAGTTTCATGTGTATTGTAAGTAATCATAGTTTATACTACAGTGGCCATTCCACTAATACTTGATAATTTCTTTATTTCATGAAATATAAAATGTTTTGACAGATGAATGGCTTATTTATCTGCTCTAGTACTCTGCATATGGTCAGTAGTAAATCTTAGAAATTAGTTGATTTCAGATATTCTGGATTAAGGTGTTGGCCTGGTATTTTCAATGGAATAAAGGTTTAGAAATAGCCTGTATATTATTGGTTTCATGAAAATAGGATATAGGCTTTGAATTTAGATGTGTTTTCTAATGAGTGCTTTCAAATTTTAATGTGAAATTTAAAAAATATTGTCATATGACTGATTTTTTTGTGTGTGACAGAGACAGAGAGTGGGACAGATAGGAACAGACAGGAAGGGAGAGAGATGAGAGGCATCAGTTCCTTATTGTGGCACCTTAGTTGTTCATTGACTGCTTTCTCATATGTGCCTTGACCAGGGGGCTACAGCAGAGCGAGATACCCCTTGCTCAAGTCAGTGACCTTAAGCTAAAGCCTGTGACCTTGGGCTTCAAACCAGTGACCTTTAAGCTCAAGCCAGTGACCATGAGGTCATGTGTATGATCCCACGCTCAATCCAGTCACCCCGCACTCCAGCAGCCACCTCAGGGTTTTGAACCTGTGTCCTTCTCATCCCAGTCTGATGCTCTATCCACTGTGCCACTGCCTGGTCAGGCAGAAATAGAATATTATTTACCGAAAAGTCTTTGAATTTTAACATTACATGATAATTATGTCAAAGACTAACCTCTCTAAAATAACTCTGGCATCAATTAGTATTTATACAATGATAATCAAAATGTCTCAACAACTGACTGATTTTCTGGGTTGCTCAGGTGAACCATAGCTTTCTTTTTAAATTCACTACAGAAGTTGTAGATTTGAGATGTAAGATATGTACGCTGGAAGTACATTGATCTGTTCTTTCTTCTACATGCATAGAAGAATGCTTTGAAATGTTTCATTTTACCCATGAGCTGCATTAAATTTTTATAAATGATAGACTCCATATTTCTGAGGACAATTTTAAAAAGACAACCCTCTTTCAAAAGATGTAGAGAGCCTGACCAGGCGGTGGCGCAGTGGATAGAGCGTCGGACTGGGATGCTGAAGACCCAGGTTCGAGACCCCGAGGTCGCCAGCTTGAGCTTGGGCTCATTTGGTTTGAGCAAAAAGCTCACCAGCTTGGACCCAAGGTCCCTGGCTCAAGTGAGAAGGTCCCTGGCTCAAGCGAAGAGTTACTCGGTCTGCTGAAGGCCCGCGGTCAAGGCACATATGAGAAAGCAATCAATGAACAACTAAGGTGTCGCAATGCGCAATGAAAAACTAATGATTGATGCTTCTCATCTCTCCATTCCTGTCTGTCTGTCCCTGTCTATCCCTCTCTCTGACTCTCTCTGTCTCTGTAAAAAAAAAAAAAAAAAAAAAGATGTGGAGAGTACTGTCACATTTATTGTATATAATCATGGTCGAGATAGAATGGAGGATTTGTATTTGTGTGTACAGCATATTAGGGTAAACGCATTTCACATATATAAAAATATATATATATATAACATATAGACACACACTAACACATGCACATATGTCATATAACATATATATGATGTTTTTCTACATTCCCAACTGTGAGAAAAATTTATCCTTTTGTTGTATAGATAGCTAACTTTAAGTAGGCATTCAACTGTGTACATATCTTTAAATGTTACTTTTATCTTAAAGAATAAATAAGGCTGAGTTTCCTTTCAGCATAGCAGCAGTGGATTGCCAGAGTTCTCATTGCCCTGTAATGGAGGTATATTATCTTTTCTATAGTGAATCTTAGCAACCTATGTACAATACACAGAGAACATCTTTGTATGAAGCATGGAGCATGAGTCCAAATCCATTACACTAGGAAAGATACAAGTTTATTCCTTTGTAGATTATTTCCTTTACTTTTGTTGCTATTTTAGAGGCAGTACAGAGGGCAACACAGGGCTCACTGTAAATATAAAATTAAAAAGATTGCTGGGAGTCTCTATGTTGGGAGCCAAGTCTACTATGCCACATTCACTTCCTTTATGGAATACAAGAAAATGAAAAACATATGGGGTGACTTGTTGAGTTGATTTTTGTTCTGTACTCTATTCTTGTTATGATTTGTTTTCAGAAGAAAACATTCTAAGTGCTTCTTGGTGGATGCATGTGGGTTTGAAAACACCAAAGCATGTGGGACCCAGTAAAACACGAATTTCATTTATTTTCCTTGGCTTCTGTATGTCATGATCTGTTCAGTATGACAGTCTGGGAAATAGTAAATTTTAGCAAGGTCTTAGGGCTGAGTCATGAACTTTACTTTGGTCAGGATAAGAAGTCTGGTAATGAGAACTGGACTAATATTCTACTTGGCTCTTCCATTTATACAATTTATATTAATGGGTTTTAGATTTTTACTGTTGAGATTGAAACACATAATTATACATCTAGGAATATCCTTCTACATTTTTTTACTCCATGTGCAGTGCTTGTTCTATTCTGTTAGCTGAACAGAGCATTAGGATCTATTAAGATAAATATATATAAAGTTGTACCAGTCAGTTATTGTAATAATGATGTGTAACAAGCAGCCATACTTTCTCTGTGACATAAAACAAAAAGCCTTTATTAAGTTCATATGTTTCTGGATCAAGCAGAGGTCAGCATATCTAGACTGGGCTCATCTTGGGGAACTGGCTGGGGTTGCTCTGCTTTGCATGTCTCTCTTCTTGGGACACTGGGTTAGGCTTTGCATGTTCCTGTGTCAATGGTAGAAGTATAAGAGGGCAAACTCAATCATTCATGTGCACATCAATGTTTTAGATGGGTTTAGGGGCACATTACACCATGCTAGTGATTTCTATTGATCAAAGCCTGTCACATGGAAAAATTCAAAGTCAAGGAGAAGAGAAATAGTGAAGTGTAGAATTGTGCCATTAATGTAAATCTACCATAAGGGCTATTACTTATTTTCATACTCTTGATTAGAACAGAGCATGTAGATAAATGGATTGATGGAATTAAAGGAAGCAGTTCATTTCAATCTATCGCTTAATTGGAAGTATAATTGCCTAATTATATATCTTTCTCCTCCTCTCACTTCCTTTGTATGTTTTTTTTTTTTTTTTTTTTTTTTTTTTTGTATTTTTCTGAAGCTGGAAACGGGGAGAGACAGTCAGACAGACTCCCGCATGCGCCCGACAGGGATCCACCCGGCACGCCCACCAGGGGCAACGCTCTGCCCACCAGGGGGTGATGCTCTGCCCCTCTGGGGCGTCGCTCTGCTGTGACCAGAGCCACTCCAGCACCTGGGGCAGAGGCCAAGGAGCCATCCCCAGCGCCCGGGCCATCTTTGCTCCAATGGAGCCTTGGCTGCGGGAGGGGAAGAGAGAGACAGAGAGGAAGGAGGGAGTGGGGGTGGAGAAGCAAATGGGCGCTTCTCCTTTGTGCCCTGGCCGGGAATCGAACCCGGATCCCCCGCATGCCAGGCCGACGCTCTACCGCTGAGCCAACCGGCCAGGGCCCCTTGTATGCTTTATGGCGTAAGGGTGTCATTTTCTTTCTTCATCATTTTATTCCCAAAATAGTTCTTGTTATAAAAGTTCAGCATATATAATTGTAATGAATTAGTGAACTTAATCTAAAGCTTTTCCCAAAATCAATTGAGATAACAGATTAATTGATTTTTAATTGAGATATAATTGACATATAACATTATATTAGTTTTAGGTGTACATCATAAGGATTTGATATCTGTATATATTGTAAAATGATTACCACAATAAGTTTAATTAACAACTATTATCACACATCATTACAAATATTTTTTATTATTATGAGGGCTTTTAAGATGTACTCTCAGCAGATTTCAAATATATAATACAGCGTTATTAACTATAGTCATTATAACTGTACCTTACATCCCCGGGACTTATTTATCTTATAACTAGAAATTTGTACTTTTGATGACCTTCACCCATTGTACCCACTGCCTGATTCTGGAAACTACCAGACTGTCCTCTGAGTTCACTGTTTTTCTTTTAGAGTTCACATAAAAGTGAGATCACACAGTGTTGTCTCTCTCTGTCTGACTTATTTTACTTAGGACAATGCCCTCCAGTCCAACCATGTTGTCGCAAATGTCAGGATATCCTTCTTTTTTATGGCTGAATCATGTTCCACTGCACATGTATGCCACATTTTCTTTATCCATTTATCCATCACCCATTACTTAGGTTGTTTTCATGTCTTGGCTATTATATATAATGCTGCAGTGAACATGGGGTTGTAGATATCTTTTCAAGAAAGTGATTTTGTTTCCTTTGGATAAATACCCACAAATAGAATTGCTGTGTCACATGGAAGTTCTATTTTTAATTTTTGAGGAATCTCCATACTGATTTCCATGATGCCTACACCCTTTACATTCCTATTAATGGTGTGCAAGAATTCTTCTTTCTCCATATTCTTACCATTGCTTGTTATTTCTTGTCTTTTTGATAGTAGTCATTCTAACATATGTGAGGTGATAGCTCATTGTGGTTTTGGTTTACATTTCCCTGATGATTACTGATGTTGAGCATCTTTTCATATGTCTGTTGGCCATCTGTATGTCTTTTTTGGAAAAATGTCTATTCAGATCCTCTGCTGATATTTTAATTGTTTTTTTTTTTGAGGGGGGCTATTGAGCTATATAAGTTATTTATACATAATTAACAGATATTTTCTTCCATTTGGTGGACTGTCTTTTCATTTGTTGATGATTTTCTTTGCTGTTCAAAAGCTTTTAGTTTAATATAGCTCCAGTTGCCCTGCTTTTAGTGTCAAATCCAAAAAAATATTGCCAAGACCGATGTCAAGGCAAAAACGTAAAACATTAGTTTGTGTATGGTGTAAGACGGGGATCCAGTTTCTGTGTTTTGCATGTGGCTGTCCAGTTTTCCCAACACTATTTATTTAAGAGATTATTCTTTCCTCAGTGTATGATCTTGGCTTTTTTAGTCGTTAATTAGTTGACCATATATGCGTGGGTTTATTTATGGGCTCTTTATTCTGTTTCATTGATCTATGTACTTGTTTTTATGTGAATATCACACTGTTTTGGTTACTGTAGTTTTGTGATATAATATGAAAGCAGGAAGTGTGATACCTTCAGCTTTGTTTTTCTTTCTCAAGATATCTTTGGCTATTCAGGGACATTTGTGTCCATGCAAATTCTAGGAACTTTGTGTATGTGTGTGTGTGTGTGTGAAAAATGCCATTGGAATTTTGATAAGGATTGTATAGAATTTGTAGATTGCTTTGGATAATATGTATATCTTAATGGTATTAATTCTTTCAATCCATGGGCACAGAGTATCTTTACATTTGTTTGTGTTTTTTTCGATTTCTTTATCACTATTTTACAGTTTCACTGTGCAGGTTTTCTACCCCCTTGGTTAAATGTATTGTAAGGTATTTTATTCTTTTTGATGCAGTTTTAAATAGGATTCTTTTGTAATTTCCAGCTTAATTGATTTGTAACTTTTATTGAGTGCTTACTTTTACTGAGAATTTATGATGATACATAATACACTATGACTAGCACTGTGTGGGATATGACTTTGTAAAAGCCATACTTTCTGGCCTCAAAGAGAGAAGATAAGATACATATTCAAATATTCATTTTTTTAAAAAAAGACTTTATTTATTCTAGAGAGGAGAGAGAGAGAGAGAGAGAGAGAGAGAGAGAGAGAAGGGGGGAGGAGCAAGAAGCATCAACTCCCACATGTGCCTTGACTGGGCAAGCCCAGGGTTTTGAACCAGCAACCAGAGCATTCCAGATCGACACTATCCACTGTGCCACCACAGGTCAGGCTCAGATATTCACTTTTTACATTGCTTTTTTTTTTTTTTTTTTGCCACCCAAATCCTCTCTTTACAGTTCATGAAAATGTTCAGCAAAATGAGGAGTTGTGGCTTTACTGCTAGCAAAATCATTTCCTCTTGCCCCCAAATTTAAGATCTTATCATTAAGGAATCTGGTAATTAAACTAACTAGGTATAGCTAAAATACTTTAACAGTCAGTGCTTAAAATAACTTGCTTGTTTGACACAAATGTTCTAATTTTCAAGAAAGAAAGTGGCATTAAGTGGTGTCAAAGTGGTATCATCAATTAATACCTTTCTTCAAATATTTCCTTTTCCCTTGTCAGTGGTTTCTTCTTTTAGCTCTAACAAGGCTCAAGCTGATTATATCCTAAGCCTTTGATCTTCTGACTTCCTAGTCTACCCCATCTCTTTTCTTTCCGTTGCCAGATTTCTTGAAGGCATGATTTATACCTCCAGGCTGTTTCTAATTCCTTAGCCTGCACCTTCTCTTTCACTTTTATTATACAGATTCTGACCCCACTTCTGCTTCTGCTCACTGAAGATCAAGTTCCTAATCTAAAGCCTTTTCTTAAAGTGTATCCTTGACTCTTTTGTAATGGTGGCCAAAAGTGACTATCTCTTGGGTCTTTTTTCATTCTGTATGTAAATTTATTAAGCACTCATGTTCTCAAGACTATGCAAGCTTCCTGGAATAAACAGATCTATAGAACACAGTGCTTGGCATACAGGATTTGCACATGCAATTAGTATAATAGGGTATCATATCTTTGTGGTAGGGCCAATATAAAACTTAGAAAAGTTTTCCAGTCACTACCTTCAATCTTCTGTTGAATTTCCTTTCCTCTTTTTATTTATTTTTTTTAAATTTTTTTGTATTTTTCTGAAGTTGGAAACGGGGAGGCAGTCAGACAGACTCCCGCATGCACCCAACCGGGATCCACCCGGCACACCCACCAGGGGCATTGCTCTGCTGTAACCAGAGCCATTCTAGCGCCTGAGGCAGAGGCCACAGAGCTATCCTCAGCGCCTGGGCCAACTTTGCTTCAATGGAGCCTTGGCTGCAGGAGGGGAAGAGAGAGACAGAGAGGAAGGAGAGGGGGAGGGGTGGAGAAGCAGATGGGCACTTCTCCTGTGTGCCCTGGCTGGGAATCGAACCCGGGACTCCCGCACGCCAGGCCAACTCTACCACTGAGCCAACCGGCCAGGGCTTCCTTTTCTCTTTTTAATAATTTGAAAAGACATTGTAATTTTCTGGTTATATGCATGTATTGACAATGCAATCCTTTCTAGAACTTAAATCTCAAACCTTCTCCTCTACCTATGGCTGACTTGACTAGTCACTCCCAGGATGTGAAGGGGAACGGGAGCTGCCAGTTTACTCCTTATCCCACTTCCTCACCTTGGGGTGTGTGGAAGGTACGGCCTGAACCTCCCCAGCTCCACTTCTCCCTCTCCTCCAGGGTGTGCGTAGCACTTGGTGTCACTGCTTTCTGACCAGTACTGACTGCTGTCCATGTGGCAAAGGTTTAAACGTTGGTTGTCCTCTGGAACAGGTGTGAGTTTACCCCACCACCCCACCTGGAGATGAGGGATCCACCTCTTGCCTTCTTTGCAGTTTTCAGCATCACAGCTCCTCGATGTTAGGTCTCCATGTTTTCTTTTGGTGCCCCCGCAAAGTTGTGACTCCTGAATCATGTTCTACACATCTCCCAGAAAGCTTGCGTAGTGTTGAGGATATAATAAGTGATTAATAAATTTTTATGCCAAATTTAGAAAGACAGAAGGGATGAGTCCTCTCCTCTAATAGGTAGGCCTCTGGGGTGGGAACCCTCAAGGTGGCTCAAGGCCAGCCACCCTTTCCAGTGTCCACTTGCCCATAGGAACCTGACTTTCTTTCCACCCCAGATGGTGAGAAGTGCAGCTGCCGCCCTCACTGGCTGGCGCTCTCTGCCCCGTTGTCTCACTCCAGGTCTCTTCAGTCCTGCTTGGACAGGTCAAGTCCACTGCCTAAGTGGCTATCTAACTGGAGAACATAACAGTGGTCTTCTTTTCTTTGTGGCACCCCCAGCCGCATCCAGTGATACACTGATTGGAGGTGTGCGGGGAGGTACCCTCTTCCTTTCACCACAAACCCTGTGCTCTCTGACCAGGTGGGTGACTCAGCTCTTTCAGACCTCCTCTCTCCTTCAGTTCCAGTTTTCAGTTTTATAAATGGAAGGTATGTGTTAGAGGGGTCTGTTCGGGGTATAGTGGGTCTAGTTCTTCAACTTCTGAATAAGACCTCGGTCGGGGGGAATCTGGCTCCAGTTGTGGCGACTGTATAATGTGGCACGCTGGGTGCCTTTGGGCCTCAGCTGTGCATCGGATCAGCAACAGGGAACTCGGCATCCCGGCATCCCGGTCCCCAATAGCAGGCGGCCACAGGAGCAAAAATGTTCCAGGTCTCTGATGGAAGTTTGTACGTCAGGAGCACAAGTGGTAATATGGTCACTAACACTTTGCTGCCATAAAACCAGATGACCACTCCTTTCTCTCAGACTCTTTCTCTTCATTTTGTCTCTGAGATTTAGATTTTCTTCCAAGTTGTGTCTTTAATATTCTCTATTCTGCATAATCTTCCTGAACAACCTTCTATCCTTATAACCTCAATGTCCACCCACTTTCATTGGAAATTTAGCTCTTTCCTAAGCTCCTTTGCTACATTTGCATTACTTAATTAATACTTTTGTAAGGATTCTGGTCAGAATTTAAGCTGAACATTTTTCAAACTGAGTTATCATTTTTATTTAAACCAGTTCTTTCCAGTTTCCTAAAGTTTTACTATGTCTTATTTCTTGGTTCCTGAGCTCACAACTTGTCACCTTTCATCCTTTCCCTTTCCTCCTTCTAGCTGTTTAAGAAATTAGGTCTTCCCCAGTTTTTCACATCTGTTTATTCCTTCCTATCTTAGTTTGCTAAGACTGCTATAATGAAGTACCACAGATTTGAGGGCTTATGCAATAGAAATTAATTTTTTCACAATTGTGGAGGCTAGAGGTCTAAGATCAGATGTTGTGAAGGTTGATTTCTCTTGAGGCCTCTCTCCTTGGTTTGTGGGTGACCGTCTTTCCCTGTGTCCCCACATGGTCTCCCCATCTGTGTGTCTGTTTCTAGGTTTCTTCCTTTATCACGATACCAGGCATATTGCATCAGGGCTCAACCTAATGACTTCATTTTAACTTAATTGCCCCTTTAAAGACCCTGTTTCCAAATATAGTGACATTCTGAGGTTTGGGGGGTTAGGACTTAACCACATGAATTTTGGGCGGATGTAACTCAGCTCATACCACTGTCCTTTCTTTCTGGCAACCTTTGGTCAACTTATTACTTCTTGTTTTGGCTATTGCAAAATCGCTTTTACTATCCCACCCCACTCCCAGATTTCCTGCTTTATTTTTATTTTATTTTATTTTATTTTGCTACTTCATTACACACAATTACTGGATTAATCTCCCTGAGGAATAGATTTTTAAATTTATTTTTTATTTTTTATCAACAGCACCTTGATCACTCCTAGCTTGACATCTAAGGGCATCCACCATGAGGCCACATCTGCCTTCCAGGTTTGGCTGCCACTGCTCCTCAGTATAACCTGTTCTAGTCTAACTAACTAAATTACGGCTTTGTCCCAAGCAAATTCTCATTTCTCTTGGCTGTTCCTCTCTATTTCTAATTTTGTTTGCCCTTCAAGACTCAGCTGGAAATGCCCACTTGACTAATGTAGCTCTCCCTGATACCCTTGGTTGCGATGAATTCCTCTCTGACCACCACTTCTGTTACACTTAATCTTATTTCTCTTATAGAGGTTACCACAGTCCCTTTGATTAAAGTAGTTCTTGTGATTCTCATCTGTGATCCTAGCGTATAAATTTCCTTGTACTAGAGATTAAATCTTTTGTTTCCCATGGTGCTTTCATATAGTTGGTAAAATGTAAACTCACTTAGGTGCTTTTCCTGTAATATCTTCTTTAGAGATTCAATAATTTGTGGTATGATTTTTAAAAAGCAGAATAGTTTTGCATGTATAAGTGCTTCTCATAGTTCTTATTGCTATCAACATTCAGTAAATGATTTAAACTAGAATAGCCATTTCTGAAAAATAATATGGGATCTACTAACCCTAAGTGTGCAGAGACTCTTAAGGCTGCATGTATTGCATATGGAAAACAGAAGAGTCCTCAAAGCCCAAGGTCTTTGGACCCAGTTGGAGGCTTTCCAGAACGTGGCTGAATGCAAGTGGACTACTAAGCCTTCAATCTTTCTGAGCAGCTGCTGAGCTCTCTGTGTTTTGTGTGTCCCTTCCTTGAGGGTGACAAGTACCAAACTTCTAAGGCACGCAAGGGAATAAAAATGAGAGTTTGGGGTTCATGGCCTCAGCTGTTTGAATTTGTCACCCTGATCAAATTGCACAAATTCTCTCCTGCCTTTTGCTTCGTCCTTAATTTCTCAGATGAATGTATTAATATTTTCCCCACATGATGGGCAAATGCATAATTTAGTTCATCACCAAATTCACTGTGAAACCAATTGTTTTCCTAATGTGTGGAACCAATGTAAACAAAACCAACAAGCGTGGTTTGTGGATTATTTAACACACTGCTTTCTGTGCACTATTCCAGTCAGCTGTCTGCTTCAGGGTAGTGGTCTGTGTATTAGCAACTTTGCAGGAAAATGCTGAAGCATTTTGCATCTTCCCATAAGAATAACATTACCGTAGCCTAAAAGGATGATGTGCTTCATACAGCAGATATAAAATAATTTCAGAACTCATAAATTAAGGCCATTCTTAAAGTCTTATTTTTGGCTATCATTTTCTTCCTCCTGTGAAACAGCATATGAAAGATACCTCACTGCAGCTCTAAATGTCTGGTTTGATGTGTGCACTCAATTTTATTACTTAGCTTTAAAACCTACAGGCTAATAGGAAGAAAAAGAGATGTGGAAACAGTAATGAAATTGCAAGGTTTAGAATACTTGGGCTTTCTTAAATAACAGATCAATTCTTTCTTTACTTTTAAAATTTGTCCATTGATTGAGAGAGAGAGAAAGTGAGAGATAAGCATCAACTCGTTCTACTTCGTTGTTCCATTTAGTTGTGTACTCATTGGTTGCTTCTCCTATGTGCCCTGACTGGGCATTGAACCCATGACCTTAAAGTGCCATGATGGTGCTCTCTCCACTGAGCAACCCAGCCAGGGTGCTGATTTCTTCTTCTCCTCCTCCTCCTCCTTCTCCTCCCCCCCTCCTCCTTCTTCTTTTTCTTCTTTAAGGTGAGAGGAGGGGAAATAGACAGATTCCTGCATGCACCCCTACTGAGATCTAACCGTCAACCCCATCTTGGG